>NC_141995.1:39974829-40295738 GCF_049901715.1 Pseudonaja textilis
TCGAAGATCTTTGTTGCATCCACACCCTGTTTCGGGGTTTGACAAATATATAACTAACCCACAATATCAGCAGATAGCCAGGACATGCAAAGATGAAGTCAGGAAAGCAAGGGCTCACAATGAACAAAGACTTGCAACAAAAGCCAAAGAAAAGTTTTTAAAAGTTTATTTCATCATATAAATAAAAAGAAAAGGTCTTCTAAAGAGAAAAAAAGAGGAAAAAAAGGGCAAGGAAGTAATAGGTTGTAGAGAGAAAGCAGAGCTGCTTAATTCGTTCTTTGCATCAGTCTTCTTTCAAAAAGAAACTATAGCCCAACCTATCAAAAACATAACTGTAAAATACAGACTAGAAATAAATAAAATAATTAAGAAAATGGTAAGAGAACCTGTCTGAACTTGATGCATATAAATCACTGAACCTACATATTGCATCCAAGAATTTTGAAGGAGCTGATATGGTACCTCACATGTACCATATCCATCAAAAATTCTGGAGCACCTACCAGAGGATTGGAAAGGAGCTAATGTGGTTCCCACCTTCAAAAAAAAAGTGTGTGTGTGTGTGTGTGTGTGTGTGTATGCGTGTGTGTGTGTGTGTGTGAAGACCCAGGAAACTACAGACCAATCAGCCTGACATCAGTACCTGAAAAGATACTGAAAATAATAATTAAAAAATAGATCTGTGAACATCTAGAAACAAATAAATTTATAACTAGAAACCAGCACAGGTTTCTTAAAAACAGATCATGCCAAATCAATCTTATTTCATTCTTTGACAACAGGACTAAATTAGTAGACCAGAAAAATGCTATGGATATAGTATACTTGCACTTCAGCAAAGCATTCAATGAAGTAGACCACAACCTATTTCTTGGTAAACTAGAAAAATATGGAATAGACAGCATCATCACGAAATGGATTTGTAACTGGATATCAAACCACACTGAATAAGTAGTTCTTAATGAAACTGTTGGGCTTCACTGATCGTGCCCGACACATTGCCAGCCACCTAATAGGGAGTGGGAGATGAGTGTCCGAATCTGCGCTCCTACCCGACTAGCTGTTCTCCTTGCTGAAACAACACCCGATTGTTGGCTATTTCAGTTATAGCGTGTAACGATGTGGTTCCATTGCAAGTTCCTGCCGAACTATCTTTACTTGCAGGGCATAAGGATTGTATTGCATTCCAGCGATGAGTGGGGGAACTCATCTTATTGTGGTTTTCTTTTCTTTGGCTTATGAGGCAGCACTTCGGGGTTAGGTGTGTTCTGGGCATCGGATATAGTTGCGATTAGGATTGCAGGGTGGCGGTGCATGGAGTTAATTAGTTAGGCGGATGCTAGTTTGGGAATGGGAATGGGATGGGGCATAAAAGGCACTGAGAGGCATTCACTCTCAGCGTTGGCTTTGCTCGGGATTGCCGTTGTTTGCCCACTGGAAGAAAACAATCTACAATAAACTACTTTTCACCAAACCTGTGAGTAAATGTGTTTGTTGACTGAGTTTCCAGATTTCTGAAATAGGGCTTACAGACAGCCAGCGCTCACTGTTACAGTATCTAGACTAACTGCATGAAACATATTGAAAATGATTAGCTGAGGAGAATGGCTGAAGGGACGGAACAGAAACGGATTGAAGAGGAGGACACAGAAGAGGTTGAGGAGGAGGGGGGAAATGGGCAGGTGCTGTCATCTGGTGGAGAAAAAAAACAAGATTTTGAGCCACCGGTATTGCAACCAGTGGTCAGACCTAAGATATTTAAAGAACAGAAAAAAGGAAATGTCGATGAGCCTAGCTTCACTCGGAATCAGGATTCAGGAAAAGATTTTTATCCACAGGACTGTCTTGAGGATTGGAAAGTCAGGTGTTGGCCAGGCTCGGGAGAAAGCCGGCTAATGGGCCCTGGCAGTGAGACATTAGACATACTAAAAATGCAATTTGGGGAACTTACTTTGCATGGACCTAATACAAAGAATATACTAGATAAGAGATTGGGGAAATATAAGAAAAAAGAACTATTATATACATCCAGTCCATTAGGGCTCCGGGAATCGGAGGTTGGAAGGAGACTGGAACAATCAGATTTACGTCCTGGGAGTATGACTGTTACACAACTTGGTGAAGAACAAAGGCAGTCAATGAGGACTAGTGGATTAGAACGACAACAGATGGACTATGGAGCCTGTTTGGATGCCCAGCCACAGGGGTGATGGGTTCCTCCCTTAATAGCAAGCTTTGATGGAACTCCAAGTAAGGTGGCTATCTTTCCAGGACAAGTATTAAATCATTTTGAGTTATATGGCCACTATTACACGTCACATTGGTCTATGATAGTAGCAATTACAGGTGTCTTGGTTGGAGAGACCCATGATTGGGCGGCTGATTTGTACTGTCATAGGGCAGAAGAATTAGCAGATGTAGGCCAATTCTTGGCTGTGTTGAGGTTTCATTTTGAAGACAATACAGCTGACAAACAAACAGAGGAGAATTTGTTAGCAACCAAGCAAAAGGGTAAGTCAGTTCGGGAGTATGTAGGGGAGTTTAGGAGGGTGGTTCGTAAACTACTATTCATACTGGAGAGTTTGTTAATCCATCTGTTTAGAGAAGGCCTGGATAGTAATTTAAACCAGGCTTGTCTTTATTGTGGTTCGTTTACCAGGTTAACACAGTGGTATCAAGTGGCAATCGAATTGGACGATTTACGTCAATTGCACCTGAGACTGGAAAGGATTACACCACCAATAAGGCCTTTAGGTACTATTGCAAGGCAATTATACAGGCAAACTCCAATTCAAAGGGGCAGAGACAGAGGGACATTTTGGTGTTTTCGTTGTGATAGGCCCAGTCACAGGGCCATGGAATATCCTGTACCACCATTAACCATGAAGAAGAGCCCCCAACTGCCTTCATCTTTGCGTTGAGATAAACCAGGGAGACAAGAATGGAATGAGCGTGAGAGGGTGAGAGGAATAGTGAGTAACCCACCCGGAAGCCAGAGTGCAGAAGAACCATTTACTATTCCATCCAATACTTCGTGTGAAAGTGAAATGGAGAGTATTATGCCTGATGATCTTATGGTAAATAGCCCTATTAATCATTTTATTATACCTGTGTCTCTGTGGAATAAACATACTAATTAAACTGTTCAAGTGGGGAAATTAATTGATTCAGGATATACAAGATGTCTAATTACTAATGCGGTGGTGGAGAAATTGCAGTTATGGCTTATTAAATTGGATGTTCCAATTAAGTTTGAACAGGTGGATGGGTCTATACTAGGTGGAACTCCAGCAACTCATAGGACAGAATATATCAAAATGGTTATGGGAGAGCACTGGGAATGGATTTCTTTTGTGGTGGTTTCTCATATGAGTGAAGCATTAATTTTCGGATTGACATGGCTGGATAAATGGGAACTGACCATACATTGGGAGAACGGCTATTGAAAGATACGGTTAGTGGCTGGTCCTTATCCACCAGAGCATAATGAAAAACATCTGATAGCTAGTAAATTGTTAAATGAAAAAACTCAAGGAATACCCCAATATCAATATCCCAGTGAATTAGCAGATTTGTCTGATGTATTCAATAAAGAGGGCACAGATTGCTTGCCACCTCATTGCACTACGGACTGTCCCATAGAATTAATTCCAGGAGCTCCTTTGCCTAAACTGCGGATGTATTCAATGACTCTGCGTGAGTTAGAAAAAATGAGAGAGTACATTAATAAAAATCTAGAGGGGGTTTATCACCCCTGGAAGGTCTCATATGTCAGCATCAGTGTTGTTGCATGGGAAGAAGGATGGAGAACTTCATTTATGTGTTGATTATAGAGGCCTAAATGTGATCTATCTGGAACCATTGTACCATTACCACTGATTAAGGACTTACTATCTACCTTGGCAAAAGGACGAATATTTACAAAACTCAATCTAAGAGAAGCGTACTATAGAGTGAATATACAGACAGGAGATGAATGGAAAACAATGTTTAATTGCCCTCTTGGTAGTTATTATTTCAATGTGATGCTGTTTGGCTTACAGGGGGCTCCAGCGGTCTTTATTCAACTGATAAATGAAGTATCACACAAAAATTTATATAGGGGCATTTTGGTTTATCTGGATGATGTTTTAATTTATTCGGATAATGAATATGATCATATTCAATTAGTGTGACAGGTGCTTTGAAAATTGCTGGATGCCCAGTTATATGTCAAATTGTTGAAATGCGAGTTTCACACCTGGCAGTTGGACTATTTAGGATATCACATATCTGCACAGGGTATTGAAATGGGCCTGACAAAAGTTAAAGCTGTGTTGGAGTGGAAAGCCGCAAACACAAAGAAACAATTACAAAGTTTTTTGGGGGTTTGAAAATTTCTATTGTCAATTGATACCCCACTTTGCTGACATAGCTTTACCCTTAACTGAATTATTGCGTACTAAATCTATTGATATTGAAAAATCAAAAATTGGAAAATCAAGAATTGGATTACCATGGACTACAACATGTCAGGAGGCTTTTGAAAATTTAAAGCATTTGTTTACTCAAGAGCTGGTGTTGAAACACCCTGATCCAAATCTGCCATTTGTTATCCAGGCAGATGCAAGCGATGTGGCAGTAAGAGCTGTCCTATTGCAGAGAAACATAAAAGGACTGTTGCAGCCATGTGCTTATACATACAGAAAATTTAGTTCAACTGAACGCAACTGGGTAATTTGGGAGAAGGAGGCATTTGCAGTTCATTGTGCCTTGCTCACCTGGACACATTTGCTGGAGGGAGGGCCACATCCATTTGAGGTGTGGACTGATCATAAGAATTTGGAAGTATTGCACAGTCCACGCCGATTATCCCCAAAGCAGGTTAGGTGGGCATTGTATTTTAAATGGTTTAATTTTACATTAAAATATGTTCCATCAGGAAAAAATTTCATGGCAGACACCTTATTGTGGCTTCCTCAATACAATAACTAAAGGGATAATATAATACAACCACTTATACCATGCAGTCACCATGCCGAGTCATTAAAAACTACTATACTCACCAGTGACTGGCCTACTATATTAGTAAAAGATCAATGGTTGATCGATAATAAAAGTCAAGTTGAAATGAGAAATGGGATTGTGTGGTGAAAGGGCAAAATGTATGTTCCGAATCGTCTATGATCGACAGTACTGAAACGTTTTCATGACGACAAAACAGCCAGACATTATGGGTTTTTAAAAACATTGCACTTAGTCAAACGACAATTTTGGTGGCTGGGTATGAGGACAGATATAGAACGCTATGTGAAATCATGTACTACCTGTATGGTTAATAAAATAAAAATAGGGAAACCATCGGGATTATTGCAAACTGTGTCTGAGCCCATAAAACCTTGGCAAGACATTGGTATGGACTTCATTGTGGAACTACCATAAACGCATGGCTACAACATTATATGGACTGTCATTGATTTATTTTCCAAGAAGGCACATTTCATCCCTTGTAAACAATTGCCTTCTGCTAGGAAATTAGCAGATTTATTCATAAAGCATGTTTATAGATTACATGGTGTACCATGCAAAATCATATCTGACCGTGGAGTACAGTTCACAGCAAAATTCTGGACAGAATTTATACACATGATTGGGTCGACCCAAGGATTAAGTACGGCTTATCACCCGTGTACCAACGGAGCTGAGGAACGAGCTAATGCAATATAGAGCAATATCTATAGTGTTATGTAAATTACCAACAGAGTAACTGGGTGGACCTACTTCCATATGCTGAAATAGCATACAATAATACTGTACGGGATAGTAGTATGGGATTTTCTCCATTTCAGATAGTTAATGGTATGGAGTTTGTACCAATACTGGAATGGCCTCATGCAACTCAGGAACCAAGTACTGTTTCAACCTGGGCGGATAAGATACGGAAACAATGGGAAACAGTAAAAGTTGGCTTAAAACAAGCACAAGCAGAATAGAAACGTCAGGCAGATAAAAAACAATCCACACAAGTCCAATATAACGTAGGCGACTGGGTATATCTCTCAACAAAATACATACAGTCTTACTAACAAAAAATTAGGTCCAAAATATATTGGATCGTTCTTAGTGATACAAGTTATAAATCCGGTCACAGTTGGGCTTCCACTACCTTCACGTTTTAAAAGGATTCACCCTGTATTTCATATCAGACTTCTTAAACAAACTGATATGACTAAACAAGAGCCCAGAGTAATGACCCCTGGCCCAATCCATGATTATCATTACAAGATTAAGGAAATACTTGATTCCCGATGTCAGCAAAGAATCCTACAATATTTAGTGAGGTGGGAGGGCTATCCATTAGCAGATGCTTCATGAGTATCATATAAAGATGTGTCTGCTACTTGTCTATATCAACAATTCCATAAAAAATATGCTAAGAAGGCAGGCGAGAGGTATGAACAAGGGACATTACATCATCCTAAACGTATTCCCTTTATTACAGATGGAGCCATGGTAGAGGGAGCCACCTGTTGGGCTTCACTGATCATGCCTGACACATTGCCAGCCACCTAATAGGGAGTGGGAGATGAGTCTCCAAATCTGCGCCTCCTACCCAACTAGAAGTTCCCCTCACTGAAACAACATGGGACTGTTGGCTGTTCCAGTTACAGCGCGTAACAATGTGGATCCATTTCAAGTTCCTGCCGAACTATCTTTAATTGCAGGGCGTAAGGATTGTATTGAGTTCCAGCGATGGGGGGGGGGAACTCATCTTATTGTGGTTTCCTTTTCTTTGGCTTATGAGTCAGCACTTTGGATTAGGTGTGTTCTGGGCATCAGATATAGTTGCGATTAGGATTGTGGGATGGTGGTGCGTGGAGTTAATTAGTTAGGCTGATGCTAGTTTGGGAATGGAAAGGGGATGTGGCCTAAAAGGCACTGAGAGGTGTTTACTCTCAGCGCTGGCTTTGCTCGGGATTGCCGTTGTTTACCCACTGGAAGAAAACAATCTACAATAAACTACTTTTCACCAAACCTGTAAGTAAATGTGTTTGTTGACTGAGTTTCCAGATTTCTAAAATAGGGGTTACAGAAACTACATCTACATGGAGGAAAGTAAACGGTGAGTTACCATAAGATTGTTGAGTTTGCAGCAATCCAAACAGCACACAAATAATTCAGCAGGATTCATTTATAGAAGAATCTTATTTATATACAATAATATAAAGTATGATGCATATATACAATACCAATGCAGCAGAAGCCAGAACCAGAACTAAGAATCCAGAAGTCATAATCATAGAAGCAAAGATTGAAAGGACAAACCAACACACACACACACACACACACACACACACACACACACACCAGTCAAACTAAGCCACACCCAGGCTCTGAGCTGTCTGACATGGCTCACATCACAACAGATCCTGTTTATTAGTGACCAAACAGTTCCCATTGGTTAGTTGTTATTATGGATATCCCAGCTCATAATTTCTTTCACACTCCTCCCTTTATCACTAGAATAGACATAAAACTGAATAACTTAATATTCTTCCCATGGTACACTCTACCCAATGGCTTGCTAATTATATCTGCCAGATTGTCTTCTGAAGAACAATGAAGCAAGCTAATTAATTTACATTTATGGCTTCTCTTACATTACAATATTTAATATCTACATGCTTGCTTCTTTTCTTTACTTTTCACCTGTTGCCATTTTTATGCAAGCACCATTATCCTCAAACACCATTACAACTTCATTTACCTTTACATTTAAATCCTTTAGCAACTTTGGTATCAAGTTACCTCTAAACAAAGCTCAGATAGAGTAATAAATTCTACTTCTGCTATACAAATGGCTATAGTTGTTTGTTTGCTGGACTTCCAACCAATTAAAGTCCCTCGAAATAATACCACAATCCCAGAATGATTTTTACATCACTGGCATAATTACTGTCAACATAACATTTCCATTTTAATTCTTCAGAGACCTGTATTTGAAGTCCCAAATTCACAGTTCCCTTCAAATACCTGAGAATACTTTTTACACCCATCCAATGGAATTGTGTTGGTGCAGTAGTAAAGCGACTAGGATGCTTACTGCACAAGCTATTTCTGATCTGGACCACTGTGACAGATATAACAGGCTCCCTATTGCTGACTGATATATCTCTTGATCACAGGCTTCACCCAAATTGTTGTGAAAATCTGTGCTCATAGGCGTTGGAGCAGAATTATAACCCTTCATGTTGTATCTCTCCAACAGCTGTTCATTTTTTCTTCTTTGTCTGAGAACATAACTTCCTTTCAGTTTTTTGTATCTCTACCCCAAGATAGTTTTGTATTTCACCCAAATTTTTTAATTCAAGTTTTTTCTCTAATTGATCAGCAAATTCTTTTTTCTGTGACAAAACCTTTACAATGAAACAATGATCATCCACAAATGCTAATGATTGACAATCCCCACCTTGAAACTTTCCAGTATATATGCAACCATCAGCCTTGCAACTCTTAAACCCAAGATTCTTCAATGTCTTATTTAGACATATATCCCAATTCCTGGCTGACTGCTTCAGCCCATAAATGACCTTGTTCAATTTATACACGGTGATGGGCTTTTTACTTTCATATGCTGGTGCTTGAACCACATAAATTTCTTCCTCTGATTCTGCATTGAGGAATGTTGTGGTTATATCAAAATGCCATATTTTATGGTCACATGTTGCTGCCAATGCTAGTTCTAACTTTATGCTTTCACTCTTTACCATTGGTACAAATACCTCCTCATACTTCCTCTGTGAAAAAACTTGTGCCACTAATCTTGCCTTATACTGTACCTCATTGTTGGGCAGTACTTTCTTTTTGTACACCCATTTACATCCTACGGCTTTGCAACCTTGTGGCAAAGTCATAGAAGTGAACACTTTATGTTCACCCATGGATTTCATTTCTTTGTCCATGGCTTCTTTCCACTTTACTTGTTCAAATTTTGGATAGTGCCAATACTTCCTAGTAATTTCTTGGATCATACCATACATTACACATCTTTACTTCACTACTGTCAGTGGAATTCCCTTGTTCCATCGCTCTGACCTGACTGCTCTTGTGTTTCAACCTTCTCTTGCTTCATATCCAAATCATCATCTTCTCCTGACTCCTTTTCTAATTCTTTTTCAGTTTCTCCTCCCTGGACACTGATACTGTCACCAAGTGGGTCACTGTCACTAAGTGGGTCACTGTCACTAAGTGGATCATTCCCAAAATTGGCATCAATTCTGTTCCAATTTTGCTCTGCAAAGCTAGCAGACCTGGAAATCACTATTCTCTTGCTGCCATCGCTAAAGCGATAGCCCTTTGAGCCAAGCACATAGCCTGTAAACCTGAGCTTTCTAGCCTTTGGTTGACCTTTTCTTTTAATTGCTTTTGGAATATAAACCCATGTGTTGCTTTCAAACACCCTTAAATGTGCTAGAGATGGCTTTCTCCCATATAACATTGCATATGGACTATCATTAATTGAAGAACTCCATAGCCTATTGATTAAATAATTAGCAGTCAACATGGCTTTACCCCAATACGACCTGTTCAGACCAGAATCCTCCAGCAGTGAATCCTTTATTGTTTGTAAAACACCATTCTGCCTTTCAGCTATACCATTTTCAGCTGCTGTGTATGGATTAGTGTGTCTGTGTTTTATTACTGTGCCACTGTTGAAAACCTGCTGACATGAATTCTGAACGTCTGTCAGTTTGCAGTGATGTACCTGTTGTTTATAACTCCTTTCTATGAAGCTTAAATTTCTGTTCTATCTCCTTTCTATTGCTTAAATTTATGTAGCGCCTCTTTGATAAATAGCAGAAACCAAATCTGCTGTAGTCATCTACAATGACCAGCACATACTTTGCTCCTCCCAAACTGGTTTGCATTGGCCCAACCAAATCTTCACGTACCAGCTCTAGAGCTCTTGTTGTCTTCCTTGTGCTACTCTTGCTTACTGGGAAACCTTGGACTTTGATGATTTATGTTCTGCACAGTCCAAGTATGCCTTACACCCTTTTAAGCTTAACCCTTCTCCAAACTGTTGCATCTTTTGCAAACTCTGAAGCTGGCATGGCCAAGCTTTCTATGCAAGAGATGAATGCTTGAATCCTGTTGTGTCACATTTCCAAATGTTTGGGCACATTAAACCTTTCATCCCTGCAACACATAAAGATCATCCTGTTTTATGACCTGTGCACATACACTCCCATTTCTTTTTATGAGACACTTCCCATTTACAAATGTGGTCTTAAAACCTTGTTTCTCTAGACTAGAGACACTCAGTAAATTATGTCCCATTTCAGACACATATATGTTACTAAACTTTTCATCCAGACATGAAATCAGCACATTGTCTTTTTCTTGTGACTTTAGCCTTCTGGTCATTTGCTAAGGCTACTGCACCTCTTCCAGCTGGATGCTGAAAAATAATTTAGAATTATTAACAATTGTTTAACCATTTGTCTCTGCTATTACAATAATTAATTTTTGCAACAGCAGCTTGTCTGTCTGTTGTTTTTCTTTCTTGCAAACAGTCTTTCTTTAAATGAGTCTTATCACCACAAATTAAACACCGCTGTTCTTTTTCTTTCTTCATAGAAAATCTTTGCTGGGCTGTAATCCGATCTCTTTTATTACTTTGGTCTTTGCAAATATCCTGTCTGTTGCTTTTCTCCCTCTTCTACGTGGACCCCCACCTCAGGAATTTCTCCTAATGGCTTCTTTTAAAATGGCATTTGTTTCCTTCAGAAATCAAACAGGCTTTAAGGGCTTCCATTCATAAGTCCTCCTCTGGTTTGCACTCAAAAACATCTGAAACAATGCCCCATGTTTCATCAAGACTATTTAACAATGACAGCATCTTCTCAGATTCTGGAATCTGCAGTCCACGCTGTTCCAAATCAATAAATAGAGTCTTCATGTGCAGCAAATGCTTTTCCGCACTCTTTTGTGGTAGCAGCTGGGCTCTGTACAATTGTCTCAATAATTGCACAATATTGCATACTGACGCACTCACATGTACACTTCTCAACTTCAGCCAAACCTCCTTTGCAATTTTAAAATGAGCTACATTCAAGAATTGTTCATCTTCTAAACTTAAGATGATGTAGGCCAGTGCCTTATCATGCTGCCTTTGATCTGCAGCTACTAATGGTGCCTGGGGTGGATTAATAAAAATATCACAGAGCTCCTTAGCCTTCAGGAAGCATTCCAATTTTGCAGTCCAAATAATATAATTCTTCTGTCCCAATTGAGGCAGAGAGCTCTCCTTGAACTCAACAGCCATCCTGCAAGCCTTTTCAGCCTTGTTCTATTCTCCTTATAACACAGGCTGCCCCTCAGCTTAATTATAGTTTATTGTGTGCTTGGTGTGCTCTGGGCCCATGACCTGTCAGAGTTTGCAGCAATCCAACCAGCACACAAGTAAATAATTCAGTGGGATTCATTTATAGAAGAAACTTCTTTATATGCAATAATATAAAGTATGATGCATGTATACAATACCCATGCAGCAGAAACCAGAAGTCATAATCACAGATGGCTGATTTGTTGTTATGGCTATCCAGCTCATAATTTCTTACACACTGACAAAGGTTCCATCTTAGGCCCAGTATTATTCAATATTTTCATAAATGACTTAGATGATAGAGTAGAAGGGTAACTCATCAAATTTGTAGATGACCCTAAGCTGGCAGGAATAACCAACACCCCAGAAGATAAGTTCAGGTTCCAAAAAGACCTTGACAGACTTGAACAATAGGTCCTATTCCAACAACATAAAATTTAAAAGCAAGGTTTTACATCTAGGCAGGAAAAACCAAAGGTACAAGTATAGATTAGGGAAAACCTGGCTCAAAAATAATAACTGTGAGAGGGACCTTAGAATCCTAGTGGATGATCACTGATCATCCAGTATGAGCAGTTTCATCCACTGATCATCCAGTATGAGCAGTTTGCAGTAGCAACCACAAAAACTTAATACAATCCTTGGTTATATAAACAGAGGCATAGAATCAAAATCACATGAAGTACTGGTACTGCTTTATAAATCCTTAGTAAAACCATACCTAGAATATTGCATCCAGTTTGGTCATTGCATTAAAAAAATGTTGAGACTTGTAAAAAAGAAGTGCAACTAAGATGATTAAAGGAAACAAAAACTTATGAAGAATAGTTGCAGAAATTGGGTATGGCTTATCTAGACGAGAGAAGTGCTAGGAATGACATGACAGCAGTATTCCAGTATTTGAGGCGCTGCCACGAAAGAAAGGAGGGTCAACTTATTTTCCAAAGCACCAGAAGGCAGGACAAGAAGCAAAGGATAGAAACTAATCAAGGAGAGAAGCAACCTGGAATTAAGGAGAAACTTCCTAACAGTGAGAATAATTAACCAGTGGAACAGCTTGTCTTCAGGAATTGTAGGTGCTTCATCACTGGAGGTTTTTAAGAAAAGGCTGGGCAGTCACCTGTCACAAATAGTAGGGGGGATTGGACTAGAAGACCTCCAAGGTTTTGCAGTTTTACAGAGGATATGTACTTCTACAACTGTCTAGTTTGGAACAGCAAACAATTAGGACAGATACAAACTCTAACAGATAGTTAAGACTGCAGAAGAATAGTCGCAACCAGTCTGCCTTCCATAGAACACTTGTGTATTGTATGGATCAGAAGGAGGATATCTGCTGATTCCTCACATCCTGGACATAAACTGTCTCAACTTCTCCTCTTGGGATGATGCTATAGGACATTGCAGGCCAAAACAACTAGACTCAGGCCATCACTCTGCTGAACACCTAATTCTCACAATGCTATCTAATTTTTATGTGTATTTACCTAAGTTGTATGGCTGTTGCATTATTAATTATATTTTTTATTATCTTTCTCACTATACTCTCTTATAGGAATGATGATTATGTTGTTGTTGTTGATGATGATATTCTGTTGCTTTGCATGTATACTGAGACCTTCTGTACCAGAGACAAATTTCTTGTGTCTGTAATCACATTTGACAAAATAAAGTACTCAATTCAATTCCAAATTATGTAAATTGTCTAGAATTAAAGGTATCTATTTTATGCCACACATAAACTTAAAAGAAAATAGTCTGTATCTCTATGTGTTATTAAATTGTTTCAAAAATGATAGAACAGAGTATTCAGACATTACTAGTACTGTTTCTTTCTCAGAAGAGTGACTATAATATTTTTCTCATATTCCAAATTAATAGAGTTCCACATGAAATAATTCAATCCTGTCATTTCACAGGTCAGTTGACTTTAAAATGTTGATTAAACAATGATAATAATCACAGATTGTAATATGATTGGAATGAGGCAAAAATTATTGGAATAAACATCTTTTGTCTTATCTGCCAAGGACACCAGATGGTGGAGTTCAATCTCTCCACAACTCTGATTCTACATGGAGGATTGATTCTATTTTTCCTACATTCAGTAGATATGTAACAAGCCACAAATTCTAATTTCCTGTTCCTTTCAAAGACATCTGCAGAACTGTGGATGATACATACCCAATTATAAACTATATTCCCAAGTATTATTTTTCCCATGCTACTATTTTGTTGTGTTTTGGTCAACAAATGGCTATGCAAACCTGTAAGTTGTTTCTGAGAGACATTTTTGTAAATCTAAAAATTGGTAATCAATACAAATCTTTACACATATTCTAATCTGTAATGACATCATTAGCATGTGTTTTTAAGTTAAAAATAGAAATGTTTGATAATGTATGAAATGCGTACAAAAACAGAGAAAGACGACTATGTATATATTTTCTGTTGCATATCTAGAATGCAGTTTTAAGCAACACAGTACCCTTAGGCTATTACCATTTTTTAAACAAGTTCTCTATCAGCAGGGAATGTCTTTCCCCTTGTGGTCATTCACCAATGTTTACAAAGCAAGGTCACTTTGAATACCAGTGGTGCTTGAAACAGAAAGAGGAAGAGCAATACTTTTTGTCTTCACTGAGCTGGCTGATTCTGCACTGTGATAACCAACAATGACAATACACTAGGGAAAAGTTGTCGCAATATCACATTCCCAGTTCTGCCAAACAAAACCAAGCAAAAAAGCATGTCTATTGTTATTTTTTTCCCCGAGCACTAATCCAGAAGTATGTGAAAATGTTTTAATACTTTGGGGTATAAATAAAGCTTTAACTTAGTTCTAGGCTATAAAGGCTGATATCTAATAGTTACATCACAAATGAGATGTCATTTTTTTTTTAAAAAAAAAAAAAAACCACCTCTGCAAATTGGATGTCCTTTCTGAAAAGGAATGACCACAAACATCTTTTGCACATCATAGAAGGTAGAGGGGAGACAGAAATGATGGTTTTATTAAAATTATAGGAAGAGGCATTTGCAGTGAAGAGACATATACTAGCGGTAGAAGGATGGATGGCAGTATTTTTAAAAGCATGCATCCAGTACAGAGATGTAACAGGGCAAAAGATTAATGAGAGATTCTTTTATTTATTTGCATTATAATATCATTCATGTGAATTATTACCTATATGCCTGATATGTCTGTGATGAATAAACAGCTCTAGAAATCTTCAATAGGGTGCTTTACCTTGCAGGGAATATTATCATTGGCTTTTGATACAATTTCAGCTGCAGGGAAAGTCTTTCAAAGCTCAGAATGCTGAAGTATTGCCAGGCGCTCAAAGAGCCCCTGCTGTGTGCGTCAAACTAAGAAATCTCTCTGAACTTGTCGAATTAAAAGTCATCTCTCTCTTTCTGTTACCCCTCTATGAGTTGGGAAGCTCTGGCCTCATTTTTTTTTCCAGGGCCTCCATGATAAACAAATGGAGCCTGGAGCATCTTTATTTTTTACAGGCACGTAATTAAAATTCTTCTAAAATGTAATTGAATGCAATAAATTTCAAAAGGGGGTTCTAGTTAACAATAATACCAAAATGCTTTGGGTAAACTATACTACTTCAAGGTGATTCAAAGTAAATCAAAATGGTTTATTAAAATCCAACAAATACTTTTGCTTTGCTTTGTTCTGTTTTCATTGTGATTGTACACCGGGAATATAGTGCTAACTTAAATATCTCAGCAGGATTTATGCTTTGTTGAATAGCATTTTTAATTTACTGAAATTGCAAAAGAAGAATCAATGATTAAAAAAGAACAAAGCTATTTGAAAACTCTAGCTGTGGCAAATCATTATTATCTATTCTCCAAAGAAAGACACATTATATATATTTGTGATTACAGAGCTATATGTTTTTAATATACACACAAATAGTATGCACTTATAACATTACCTTTATTCACAAATGTGACAATGATACTAATATTAAAGTGTGAGGCAATATTTATGTGAAGAATTGTTAACAATTAGTCAAATAGCACATTATAAACATAAAACAGAGTGTTCTTGTTCTTTCTGTCTTCATTCCCTTTTTCCACAAATTATTTAACACTTATTAAAAATGTAATACAAAGACTGAGCAATGATAAAAACTCTTTACATAGAATAATCAAAATATAATAAATACAATTTCTTTTGTCTCTTTTTCCCCCTTTCCCTTTCTTTTATGCTTTACCTTCAGAATTTATTTTTCCCCAAATTAAATTATTACACACGATTTGTAATTTTCAGATCTGCTGTTGGTTAAGATGGATCTATTACATTCCGTTTTCTCACCTAAATTGTCAACTGTTCAATGTGAATTGTAATAAAATAGTTGTATGATCAAATGATAAAAGCATTTTCATTACCTAATTGTACATTATTCTAACATTGTTTTAGCATAAGCTATTTCTCAAGACAATGTTATTCTTTCTACTTTTACTACCCTTTTCATGACAAACATTTGGGTCTTTAATATCTGCAAGTGAAATATCTAGCATAATATTTATAAATGTCATGTGACAATATCGAAAATAACATTGCCTGATTGTCACATACATGTGATTATTTTAATGTACAAGGACACACATGCTAAGGGAATCATCATACATAAATATGACAGCATCAAAAAACTATTAAAAGGGCATAACAATTATTAGGTATAAACACTAGATTCAAGAAACAGAATTTATGTTTAAACATATGCATTATATACCCATGGAGATTGCCTTCATCCTTCTCCTCATTAGTAAAAAATTATGCAAAGTACAGACAAGGAATAAGAAGTAGTAAGGCAAAGAAATTCAATGCATGAAATAAGAAAAATAAACTTACGTAAAAGTAGTTTACACTAATAGCATTCACTGTATCTCCTGATGTCTTTCTAGTTGCAACCATCCTTATATCTACTGTTTCAAAACACTATTTCATATATTACCATGTCTTTTTTAAACTTATAATCTATTTTTTCTCAGCATCACATTAACTGCATCCAAGTACAATTTTCTTGGTCTTTCATGTCAACGCATTTATTTTTTCTTCAAGTATTTGTTTTACAATTAGATTTCTGCTCATTTCCCTTCCATGATCAAAACACCTCAGTGTTACTTTTTCATACCAATTACCAACTTTTGGATTGTGATGATGCTAAAATGACAACATGCGTATAACAATATCATCATGCAAATTTTGAAATTTATATATTTGTATACTAACATGAAAGAAATTCATAAATCATATTGTTGCATGATGATGTTTTTTGTTATTTCTTTTCCAATCTCCCAAGAGGCTTTGACTATATTCATTCAGCACACATTTATTCCTGACCTATCTCTTTTGGTTTATCACATACTTTTTAAGTACTCCATTTTCACTGCCATTAGCTAATTTTATATTTCTCCTAACATGCAAACTCTCATTTCCATATAACAGATGGAATCATGTCCTTACACATAGTTATTTTCACTTAACAAATATTAATTTATTGTACCAGGGAATATTATCCAGATCTTTTGATCATTTTATTTTATTTTAATTTCACAGACACCCAACATTGTTGGGTTTTCAGTAAGAATCTTGAATCAGAATGAAGCTAGAAGTCTTCTTGTCAGACTCCCTATGCAAGCAAGAGACCCTATATAGTATATACCATTTCAGACAGATAAAACCTCCAGTGATGAAGAATCTACAATGTCTGAAGTCAAACTGTTTTACTTGTTGAAGTTTAAGTATACTATGTACACGGGATTTTGCTGGGCTACTAATTTAGTCATTTTATCAAAGCATGAAATAAGATTGGTTGTTTTATCTATTTTAACCAATCCATGCTGGTTTCTAGTTATAACTTGATTTGTTTCTAGATGTTTGCAGATTTGTTTTTGATTATTTTTCCAGTATGTTTCTAGGTATTGATATTAGGCAGATTGGTCTGTAGTTTCTTGAATCTGTTTTCTCCCCACTTTTTTTTGAAGATAGGAACCACATCAGCTCCTTTCCAATCCTCTGGAAGTTCCCTGGTGCTCCAGAATTTTTGAAAGATATGGTACAATGGTTCTGAGATACCATTTGCCAACTCCTTCAGAACTCCGGGGAGTAATCCATCAGTCCTGGTGTATTATATCCATCAAGTGTTACAAGGTAAAATTTCAGCAAATGAAATAGTAAATAATTAGAACTAATTTTGTTAGCCCTATGTAACAAAATGAAATTCAGAATAGGTTAAAGTAAGGTTGTATACTTGGGCAAGAAAAACCAGCTGTATAGGTACAGACTAGGTTTAATGCCAGAAACTGTGAGAGGGATCTTGAAGTCCTAGTGAACAATCAATTAACTATGAGCCAACAGCATATGGTGGCAACCAATGCAATTGAGGCTGCATTAATAGAGGGATAGAAACAAGATGTGAAGTTCTAGTATCACTTTACAAAGCCTTAGTAAGACCATACTTCGAATATTGCATTCAGTTGTAGCCACCACAATAGAAAAAAGATGTTGAGGCTCAAGAGCAGAAACAAGAGCAGAAAAAAGCAACAAGAAGGATTAGGGGGCTGGAGGATAAAATATATGAAGAATAATTACAGGAATTGGGTACGTTTGGCACCCTAGAAAGATTAGAGGAAACATGATAGCAGTGTTTCAGTATTTGAGGGGCTCTTACAAAGATGAGGAGGGGTCAAGCTATTTTCCAAAACACCAAAATGCAAGGCAAGAAATAATGGATGGAAAGTAACCAAGGAAAGAAGCAACCTAGAACTAAAGAGAAAATTCCTAACAGTGAGAGTAATCAACCAATGGAACAGAAGTTGTAGCTGCTCCATCACTGGGGCTTTCAAAAAGAAAATGAACAACCATTCATTTTAATAATAATTTAATAATAATTTAATGGTAATGATAATTGGACTAGAAGACCTCCAAGGTTCCTTCCAACTCTAATAGTTTATCTTCTAGAGACAGAACCTATGGTTAAAGTTTACAACTTATGCTGTCCTGCCCTTTTCTTCCCATAAACCCTTACTATATCATGCAAACAGATATACAAAGGTCTGTCTGCCATTTCGCACATGTAAAAAACAAGCTCAAATATCTATATGCATAGAGTATATATCAATATACCATCTTCAAATAACTGTCATGAATATGTGAGACTATGAATAATGAGTACACCCGTGTCTACTTTTTTTTCTACATTTATTTATTATTTTTCATTCACAAGCTTCATATCTTCGCATTTAATTCTCTTACTTTTTAAGTTGTATTCTTTCATATGCCATGATTATCACCAGATAGGATCAAAATATTGACTTCTACCAGTTTATGACTTTAAACAGTTGAGAATTTAACATGACACATTTTAATAAGCTAGAGAAAGAGAAGATTAGTGGCCAGGGTCAGGCATATATTATACATATTGTACACATCTTTCCTATTAAAGATAAGAATACTCCTGTCAAGTATAGGATCATTATGGTCAGTAATAGAATAAAATATTCTTTATTGGCCAAGTGTGATTGGACAGTTGGGGCATTTTTCCTTGACTCAGAGATGCCATATAAATTTAGTAATATAATATTTGCTTTTTTACTTGACTACCAAATGCATTCTCACGATTACTAAATTTCAATTATTAGAACCAGGGCACAGAATAAATAATAAAATGTAGTGGCAAAAAAAACCCCACCTCACAACCTAATATGTTCAGGTTATTCAAAGAAAAGGAATATTTTCTTTGATAAACACATTATATATAGTAATGGGCAGTGTCAATGCCAACTGTGGGCAATTCACATATTTTTCATCTGGTACTTCTTTTCTTCTTTTCCCTTCTCAGAGCATTTTTGGGCAAGGGAAAGATTGCTTTTTTCTAGAGATATAAACTGATCTCATGAAAAGAATTTTTGCAATTAGATTGGAAAAACACATCATGTTCAAAGAGCATATGTTTCTTTCTGTAGCTGAAAGAATACTAACTAAAAATATTTCTGTGAAGTGTGTGGTGTAAGCCCTGTAAGAGCTGCTTTTTTGTTGCACAGACTGGAAACTTTTGAAAAGTGAGCTATTCTGGAAGGTATATAATAGATGCTAGCATGCTTGATATTCTTAATATAATTTTATGTTTAGGGTTTTATGGTCTTACTTGCAATTTTAGTCTTACCAAGGATGTTTTTCATTTTTAATCTGCTTTTTTAATCTGCTCTTAATTACTGTATCTACAAAGAATTTCATCAATTGCAATGGGTAGGAGTGTAATACATAACATAAACAATACTACTATTGCACATTACTCTGAACAGTCCTACAAACAGTTATACAAAGCACCATTGTACTACAAAACAACATATCATAACCCAAATGCCACTTTTCATTTCAGAAAAGTGAAGCCATTTGCAGATTCTGTAAACTAATATACAAGACATCTATTTTAAATATTTGTGAATGGTTTTATATTTCATTTCTAGAATACAACATTTTAAAAATATATCTGTATGCAATGTTCTGTTGGAATTTCTCATGTACATGTGCATTCTATACATGAGCCCACCCTTGAAGTCCATTCGGAAACTTCAAGCTGGTGCAAAGTACAGCAACAAGAACAGTCTTTGGAGCTCCTAGTATGGCCCATATTATATTTCTGCTCTGTGAACTTCATCTGCCTCCAGTCTGCTTCTGAGTGCAGTTCAAGGTGTTGGCTATAATGTTTAAAGTCCTTAATAGCATCGGTCCAGGCTATCTTTTGAACTTCCTCATCCTGCTAGGACCAACCCGTCCTACTTGTGCCAGCAGACAGGACCTATTTCAGATCCGCTGATCAAAGAACTCCAACTCAGGATATAGAAGCTTTTTCTGCTGCAGCACCAATCCTTTGGAACATCTTACCCTTTAAGGTAAGATCCGCCTCCATCTCCTATCCTTCTGCAAGATCTGGCTGATTGGCCAACTCCCCCTGAAGACCTGGCTATGCTGATTCGCCAACTCCCCATTGACCAAATGGGGGAGTTGCAGACTGGAGGTTGCTGCAAGATTGATGGCAGATTACATCTCCCTGCTCTTGCTCTGTGCTCTGCTATTTATTTTATTGTTCAATATTTTACTTATGTTCTATCTGCATTCTTTTCCTTTTCTTCACCTTTCTTATTAAGCTGCCTAGAGTATCCCCATAGCAAGATCAATGGAAAATAAATTTAACAAACAAATAAATATATGTGTGTCTTTATATAAGAATAAGACCAAAATCTATGTCTTCCCCATTTCACTCAGTTTCATGTATGTATAACAACAGTAGAGAACTGTCTCATATCTGACTGCTTATTGTTCCTATTATATCACGCACTCTTCTCTTTGTTCTGGATGGGTACCACTTGGTAGCAGGGTGTAGCAAGTTAGGAAGTCTGTATTGCATTATTCTAACGGATTGTATATGTTTCAATGCTGTAGCAGTTGTCCAAGAAACTCAAAGCAAGATAGGAATCTGCAAAGCAGCTTGTTATTTCAAATCCTGTACATCTTGTGCAATATGTATATATTTCTATATTACTAAAGTAAATTTATACCTACTTGTAGATATTACAAGAACAGAAAACAGTGACTATACTATAGTTATTTTATTAACTATAAAAACTGGCACTTACAAACAGAAAGGGACTTGTGCACATGTGTGTGGATAATACTGGTTTTCAAACATAAAAGGTTTGTCTGGGAGATCCTTATGCATAATCTTTTCTTTATAAATGTGTATATATGCATACTTGAATTGCTTCTTTTTAACAAAGCCATTTCTGTTTGATAAGAACAACTCTATTCCTCCATGCATGTAATCTTTCAATAGAAGTTAAAGATGACATCAAATAAAGGAAACTGAGTGTAAAAAGAAAAAAGAATGTTAACAGTCTGATCCTGTGCATATTGAAATGGGAGTAATTTTTTTCTAAATTCAGTACAGCTTATCTCAAATTAATCTTCAGGGACAGACTTCAGGTGGTCAGAGTTTGGGGGAGAAATACAGAAATCAGAACTTACAGGGAGAAATGGATACTCCGTTAATTCTTCTACCCCTCATAAAAATACTTTAAAAGAAAAACTGCACATGATTTAAAAAACTTATTTCAAATACATTTGATAATTATATAGGTAATGCCCTGGCAGTTCTTCATCCAAATACTAAGCAACTCTGATCCTGTTTGGCCAATATGACTAGTCAGTAGACTAGATCACCACTGACTATGATGATTTAGAATTTCTAAAAAAGTGAAGATGTTTCACACGAAAGAGTAAGAAAAAGAGAAAAAGGAAGCAAGGATAAAGAGAACTGCCTATTTGCATTTGGGAGAAGTAATTGTGGAAGAAGAGGAAAAGAAGCAGAAGCAGAAGCAGCAAACTTTAGCAATAAATGGAATAATACATTGTGATCTAGTCTCATTTTTTACTTTAAAATGCAGTTTGTGACATTAGAATGCCCATTTCATTCACATATAGAGTTTTTGTTTGCAAGATTTTCTTTCTGCTACTGAACCAGTCAACATTAATTCCCCTGTCTAGCTTCTTATTTGAAATGGTGTGGTAACGTTTTCACATCAGTGATTCAAAGGTTCTTGCTTTATTTCACTTGTAAATTGACAAAAGCTGTGACATTCATTTTATATAGACTTCTATGGTTTTGCTGATTTCTTCAGTTCCCTCTGAAATGGACAAAAATTGCTTCTGACGATCAAGAAAATATTCATATGGATTGACACAGACCAACTACATATTCCATACTAGTATCTATTAGATTTCCATATTGGTAGAAATGACTACTGAGGCATTTCTGATTCTTGAAGAGACACATATTTTTTTTAAAAAAGTACCCTACTTTTGCTCTTGGTGAACTGATGCAAATTATCTGATCAATGATTTAGAGATTGAATATTATAAAATGTGACAACCGTATGATTTCAGAAATAGCTACTGAACAGGTGTTACTGACCTGTCACTATTACTTGAAAGTCATAAAAATCTTAAATCTGCATGAGAGTAGATCAATTATTCAAAAGCTTTTTTAGTATAAATTTTTACTTCTCTGTGCCTGGGTAGTTTCAAACACTCTAATGCAAGCAGAACACATCTTGTTGCATGCATGAGAAAGTCATATCCCCAAAGATAGCAAGCCAGACTCTAATAATTATAATAAAGCTAGGCTGAAATAATTGGGCCAAAGTGTAATATGGAACTTCTGTTGCAAGATGTAGCAAGTCTAAAAGAAAAACTATCCACTGCAGACAGCATGAGAGAAGCAACGGCAAAAGATGCTGGAATAAAGAAAAGGTGATACAGTAAAGAAGATGTAAGTACAACCAATTGAGTTATTTTTTTTTTTACTTCATGTATTGAAGGTCATGAAGTGAACATGATGCAAGATAAATTCAAAAAAGGAAAAATGCCTTTAGCTCCAAGGTGTGGACTTCAATGCTGCATATAAAAAGAGACAGAACTAAGAAGGAATAAAAAAGCTTTGGAATCTGAACTGACTTTTTCCAACACACCAGACTGGACAATAGTCATTTTGAAGGCATGGTGAGTACAGTGTGTTCCTGTGAATGTGTTTGAGGAGTGTAATTTTGCTTTGCCTTAATAAAGAAACTCTCAGATATTGGAAAAATATGATCATAACAACCATAGCATATTTGCACCTGTGTTTGGATTACTACAGACTTTGCCTAGACTAAAAACATTAAGTATTGTCTCCAATCATCCAAAGCTGTCCATTATAAAAATATTCAAAATCTTAGAGGATGGAGATACAGAAATGTTCTTCACAATATTTGAGAATTGTTTCTCCTTGCCAGTGCATGAGAGAATGGCAAGGCTTGCTCCAATTTCACAAGGCCTTAGGGACATATTCTGCTCTCCCACAGACAGAGAACACTATGACAAGGTCAAATAAATGTTCCTTTATAGTTGTGCAATGATTGATCTATAAGATAGCACATCATTTCTCATATACTGGTACATGTCATTTTAAGGCAAACATGGTTTTGTAGGAGTTCTTCAACAAATAACAACAACAAATAACAACTGACTAGTCTGGGTCCTAAATGATAGTTCAGCAAATAGTGCAAACATCGAAAAACCATCAACAACACATAATAGTTCCAGAGAAAACAATAAGACTATATGAAAAATTTGTCTATGTTTATCTTTGAAATATTGGGGACATATTAGAATTAAGGGAAAAACAATTAAAAAAATAAAAATCAGAGATCATTAATTCATTAGTAATTCTCTCTCTCTCTGCACCCACACAAAGAGAGAAAGAGAGAGACAGAGACAGACAGACAGACATAGATAGAGAGAAGGAGGGAGAGAGAAAGAGAATATATATTACATGAAGCATAGGCTACTTATTATGACAACACATTACCTAGATGAAATGCCAAATAACCCATTTTTTCTGAAGCAGGATTGGGAAGCCATAAAGGCATTTGGATTCAAAACAGAAAAGCATAAGGAATGATTAAATATTTCTCAAGCTACATGTGAATTTTATAAATATAAATTATATCAATGGTATAGAAATTATATTAGGCACTACAAAAGGGTTAGTCCATACACGACTATAGGATCTAGGAAAGGAATGATTCATTTGCTTATTTTCTGCACAATTGCAAGTAAACCATTTCTTTAAGTTTCTCAAGAGGTAATTTCCCAAACTACTAAGAGGTAAATTCCTTTAGACTTGTTTTAAGTCTGGGCTTGATTAACCAAGCTGTTCTCCTAAACAGTTGGAGAATAGTTTAGTTATTCCCAAGCTTAACAGCAAGCCTATTCAGAACCCACTGTGGTTCTAATGTCAGTGATGATGGGAGCTGAAGTGTCCCATTCAATGATTTACAGCTAGGACTAAGTGAAAGGCAATGAAGGTAATGGAGAAAACATAATTAAGTCAAGTCTGGGACTTACAAAGCTTTCAAGCTCTGCATCAGCAAGCAGGGTCTACCACAGTCTCCTGTAGACACACACATATATACGTACACAAAGATAATTTCCCAGTGCTATAAACAGAACAGTAGGATGGCTGAAGGTTATAGAGTAGCTGTAGCTGCATTTTTATCAAACCACTTTTTTGCTCGCCTCCCTCCTTCACCTGGCTGCCTCATGGTAAGTCGGGGAGGCTTACTAGAGAAGACACTTTGTCCAGGGTCACATTAAATCTGCAGCTGTTCCTGTTAGCCTCAGTTTATTGCCAATATTATGTGCCTTATATGACTGATGTAATCTAGTTAACTTATTTGCTATTCTCCAACTAGTAATCAAACTAAGAAAAAAAGATATTATTTAGATAAATCTACTCAAGTATATTTGCTAAATATCTCAAATAAGCCTATTTCATTTGTTCTATATTTTCCTCAAAGTATTTAATTGCAATGTGATTTTGCATATGCCAATGTTCTCTGTTAATATTCAAAAGAAAGCTTTGGATCAGGATTAATTCAAGTGCTTCTAGATGTTTTCTTCTCATTTTTTAAATATTGATTGGGTCTTCCCCCCCACCAATGTATACTTTAGTACTGACTATAGTAATGTTATGTAACTCCCATAGTTGATACTCAAAAGGGGGAAAATGCTAAAAGACCTTATATCAAATGCAACATATTCCCTTTTCTAAAAAAACCAAAATATCTACAGTATGAAATCACTTCATATCATCTATCACTTCTGTCATACTTTTCTTAAGATTTCTAACCTCTCCAACTTGCTCCTCTTATTACACACCATATGATTTATGAGTTCTGCTAGTAAGATAGACAGCTGTGAGATTAGTACTGTAACCTATCCCAAATCACCTTAGGAGCAATTGCTTCTGAAATATGCTATCCCATAGAAATAAAATAATGTCACATTCTTGTGGTTCTGACACATACTTTAAAAGTATTACATGCAAATGCCTGAAAAATGAAAACACCAGTAATTAACTGAAGGACACATTAAAAGTTATGCTAATTGGTGGGTTGGTGACAGCTTTTCACAGGACCTCTGATAAAGAGAAACTATAAGGCATGAGAGAGGAATCCTTACACAACTTAATTCCTAGAGCTTAAGCTGTTTATAGGCCATATAAAATCGTTAGTCTAGCTTTTTCTTGCTTTGGGTATAACACGGGGAATGCTAATGTATTCTGAGAAGACGGTCAATCTTTGATTTTGTTTACATACTAGTTACTAGACACCTTATAATTGTGAATAAAATTCAACCTTAAGGGTTTTAATTTAAATAGTAAAATCTAGAAAAGAAAGTAGCAAAGGAAAAAAGAAAAGTAAAAATATGGTAAAGACAGAAAACACCACCCCTTTCTCCTGAGTTCGGTAAAATAGGACCCAAATTGTTGGGGGCAACTGTAAATTGCTTACAGAGAGTTGTAAACCACCATGGACTAATATAAGTCTAAGTGCTATTGCTATTGCTCTCTCTGTGTGTGCGTTTGAATTTTTGTAACTCTTCATTTCCTCTAGTTTATAGCAGATGATATCTCATCCTATATTCCATATTATATCTATAAACAAATCCATAAAGCATCTTCTTTTTAATGTAGAGTCAGCAGAAAGTCCATTGGGGTTACCAGATGTAACAACATATTTTATTTTAACCTTGATAAAATAAATCAACTTTATATTTTATATAATTTTATATTTTATATAAATTTATAAGCTAGATGTTTCCTGAGTTTTGGGAAAAATGGGAAAGTACCAGATTAATGACTAGGTACAAGAGATTATATTGTCATAATGAAGAAGTTGATAAATTGCTTTATGTGAGTTCATTTTACCATGAATAAAGACTTAGCTGTGCCATGTTAGTCTAAATAGATTTTATTGAAATTGAGCCAGAAACACTGATACTCAAAGAGGTCACAGTATAAAATCGTGCAAATTGAATAAATAAATAGAGGACAAAATATGCATATTTCACTGAATTCTTTGAAATAAGAGCAGGATAGTAATAATTATAAAAATAAAATGATTGGCTGTAAAGCTTTGTGGAAAATTTAGCATCTATAATTGTAAAGCGTAGTTGGACATACATAAAGAATACAATGTTTAAAAGATTTCACATAACCTCTTGGGTTCCGTTGAAACTTAGTGGTATCCTTCAGATTTTCAGGAAACATTTGTTAGGGAAAAGAAACCAGTAATTTTACATTGAATTTTGAAGTTGTCATCTTCCCCCAACTGCAGTTTTTCTAGTCTTTTAAATAAGTGCTTTGATAGTCTTCGAAAATAGATTTACAAGTCCTCATGAAACATTTACTTTATTTTTGCCATAGGATTGCACAGAAAATAATATTAATATATAAAGTAAATCTTACCCAGTTTTGCATATAACTACATCTGCACAGTTAGCCATGTTAGTAGAAAATCTTATTGTATAAATTGGCAAAAGACAAAATGGAAAAACACATATGATTATGATTAGTAATGATTCAAGCACAGCAGCCCATTATAGATTTTATATAATGAAAAGCTTAGGTGCAGTGATGCTCAGTGCAAATGTATGTTGATAGAATCGCCGTTTTCAGACAAGACATACTTTCTGGTTGAGAATATAATTATCAAGCTGATGAAGCAGCAGGGAAGATGGACAGGATCTAGCCAAATGCTATCATAATTCATTAGCATAGTCATGAAAGGGAATAATGTGTAAAGAGATATTTGGGGTGTGGAACAAAGAAAACAATTGAGAACATACAAACAACAAAGAAAAGTGATGAAAATATTCTGTCTGTAAGAGTAAAAAAAAAAATCAATTGCCAGGCATTAGAAATAAAGTGTGTCATAATTCAGCTGGAAAAAGTCATTAATATTTTCAAAGAATAAATATGTATTATATAGTCTTTAAATCAGAATTTTCCTGCAACGTTAGAAGAAGATTAATGTGTAATCATTTAGAAACAAGTAAGATATAGAAGTGGAAAATTTTGAAAACAATTGATCATATTTCATTTTTTCATGAGTCTGTAGCAAATTCAGGGATCTTTTCACACTATTTCATAAACAGAGTACTGTGCTTTTTTTTTTTTTTTTGAAAAGTACAATCAAGCTATAAAGAAAAATTACTTTATAGGAAAAATATTGTATATTCCTTACAAATGGCAAATAAAAAGTTTCATGGCCCTTTTAAATTGTTAGCACTAAATATTTGCCACAGCTTCAATTAAATATTGTATTTTAGTCAGTTTTTAAAACCCATTTACCTACATCTTATCCAGTTTGAAGATGCAAAATCATAGACATCGTTCATTGAAGAACTGAGGAAAAACAGATCTTTTTTTCTTCTAGAAATCTTCTGAAGGATCATAATTTCAGAAGAAATGGTGGGCACGTTTCTTTCTCCCAAATAATTATTTATTGTAAAAAGACAATTTTGGCATACTTTCTTTGACTTTTTCATTAGTATAGAAAAGGTTTTTTTTTCTTATTTTTATCTTCAAAACAAACTTTTGAGATCAGCAAAATAAGTCAAGAGTAAGTAATCTAGTCAAATTATTTAAAACCTTCTTTCTTAATCAAAGCTCAGAAAAATTAGTGTCTATCTATTAACAGAAAATGTGTATTTTCTATTCATACCAGGAAGGCCAAGAAAGCATTGTTTCCAACTTGGTTGTGTCACACTGCTCTTTTCTCTACAGGGCCTTCCCTACAGGACCATATAGTATGACACTATTTGAAAACATGAGAAAAAGTGAGGCTGTTCTGGAGGCAGAAAAAAATAGACTTTTTAAAAAGAGGGTTGGAGGAAATTACAAAGATTACTAAGTCAAGTGACTGGCCCTGGGATGAAAGGAACAGATCAGAATTTATTTTTTTCCAGAATGTAGCAGCTGTATTCATATGCTGCACATGAATCATGTCATACATATTGTAGATATAGCATCCATATATATGCTGCATTACACATTCTCTTCTAATATCGTTTTATTCATTCTTGACCAGCTATAGTAAGTGTTCTGCAGGATCTCATTTGAATTGGTCACTGGAACCAAAGGTTTAATCTTCCAAGCTTTTGGGCTCGTGCTGGACCCCATCATCAAGGAATCTGTCTTTGCAGAATATCTGAAGAAAGGGAGAAGTTCTCTGATGATGGGCTTCAGCAAAAGTCTGAAAGATTGGAAGAACAATCTTCATTGCCCTTTTATGGCATATTCATTTTATGTTTCGTAAAGTTTAATAAAGAATGCTCCCTTAGTGCCAAACATTGATTAACTCTAGCATTTTTCAGTCTATGACTTTAAGATTTGAGAAAAATCATAATCTTATGATCAGGGTTAGAAGTGGAGAGGCATGCTATCCAAGTTCCTTTTTCAAGATTGTGAGATATTAATATGTATGTCAATACATCATTGAAAATAAGTATTTTTACCAGTACTTTTACTGTACAAGTAAATAGAAAATAATCTTTACATAGAGAAAGGAAATAAAAATATGATAAATAAATCTGAACTTTTAGTGAAGATATTTCTGTGTTGTAATGACGAGGCAGTCGAGTTGTTTGATCATGATCAACTGAATCATGATGAACTTTATTGGAGTTTAGTCTTGCATTTATACACATTTTTAGTTATCCTCAATCATTGGTTAACTTTGGTCACTGCTTAACTTTCGTTACTGTTTAGCATAGTAAATAACACAATTAATTATCTCTAGTTAAAGTCTAACATATGTTTACTTCCTCTCTCTAATCCTCCTTTAGATTAGTGACTTTGTTTGCCTGAGTTGTATTTGCTTGGAAACATTCTTTATCTGAGGTTTGCCATCCGAGATTAGAATATTCCTTCAATTACAACTCTACATTTCTGATTCTGATACTTCTTTCTAATGCTTTGTATTGACTTGTTCTGCATCTGAACATACAATGGGAAAGGCAATCTCATCTTTTGTAGGAAAATAATAAATCTACATTCTAGAAGACAGAAAAAGGAAGGGAAGTCTCACATACTTTAGTGATCATATAAAGCCAGACTTTACATCAATTTTGAATGGTACAGGAAAATGTGATATGCATGCAATGTGTGTATATTTTGCAAACATATGTCTGTGTATCTCACTTCTACAGCTATGTATACTTCAAACATAATTTGGAAGAAATGCTAAATAACAACTTTTCAAAGCTGGGTAGATGCCTGAAAAAGTCATCTATGTTAATGAATACAAGAAGAATACCTGTGCTCAAAGGACTTCCAAAATATTTTCAAAGTGTGCACAGTCCTGGTAGATTCTTTAATAATAGCTACTTAACTGGACATATGTCAGAAGGCTGACTAAACAGCATGGCAAAAAGTGTTTTGGTTTTGAAGTGCAATGGGGACACTCAATTGTTTTTGAATGTAACAAATCCAACAAATCTTGCTGTGATTATAAAACACACCTGAAAACATGTTTTCTATTATAATATGAAGAAAGTCACACACTGAACTTCTTTGTTTTGTTTATATAGCACACATAGTGTATGCAATTAAATTCCCCATTTAAAATGTTTACTCTATCAAAAGCACCATTAGACTATATTTGCTAGGTAGCATGCAGAGTAAACTAATGCACATCTAGACTGCAGTTGTTGATTAGACATTTCTGTTCAAAATGAGAATTACAAACGGCTACATTTAAATTGTCCCTTTTTTCCTCCAGAAATAAAGTTAATTAATTCCATAGAGACTAAGAAATTCAGAAAGTCTAAACTTCAATGAAAATACAGGTTTGGAAGAAAGAATGCTGAAGAGAAACACTATTTTAACATATTTAATAAAGCATGCTTACTTTCTCACTTGGTGGCAGTTAAAAGTTCCTTTGATTGTTTACAATAAATGTAAAATCAAAATAATTTTCACGGAAAGCAATATAATAAAACAGATATTTGAACTGAGTAATCCAGCTGCATACAGATTTCTTGGATTGCACATGAATAATAGAAGCATTTCAATAGTTTGCCAAATTATATAATCAATTAATGGACATTTATAAATTATGTCTTTTTCAAAAGAAACAAATGTATAATAGTTTTGAAAATTACTGTTCTGATATCCAGTCCTGGACTTACAATCACAATTCAGAAGATATTTGTTAAGTGAGTTTTGCCTCATTTTATGTTCTTTCTTGCCATAGTTGTTAAGTGAATCACTGTAGTTGTTAAGCTAGTAACATGGTTGTTAAGTGAATCTGGTTTCCCTATTGATTTTGCTTGTCAGAAGGCCGCAAAAGATGATTATATGATTTTGGCACACTACCACTGTCATAAATCTGAACCAATTGCCAAGCATCTAAATTTTGCTCATGTGACCATGAGGATGCTACAGTGTTTGTAAATGTGAAAAATGATAATAAGTCCACTCTCTTAGTGCTGCCATAACTTTGAATGATAACTAAATGAATAGTTATAAGTCAAGGACTACCTGTAAACATGTAACTCTTTTGCTAATGCAGTTGCTTGAAATACTTTATTCTTTTAGGGAAAACTTGCATCTATCTACCTACCTACCTACCTACCTACCTACCTACCTACCTATCTATCCATCCATCCATCCATCCATCCATCCATCCATCCATCCATCCATCCATCCATCCATCCATCTATCTATCTATCTATCTATCTATCTATCTATCTATCTATCTATCTATCTATCTATCTATCTATCATCATCTATCATATTCTGTTTGTGTGTGTGTGTGTCTGTAACTTTTCAAAATGACTTCTCTTTGGCTGATAATTTCTCCAAGCACCAATCCAGATTTGTCGGGTGTCAATTTTTACCTGCTGTATTCCATACAATCTAAACCGGGAAGCTTCTTCAGGAAGGAAATGAAGGAAGGAAGGAAAGCAGAAGCAGGCCTTGGAATTACCAACATAAAGAGACCAAAGCTCACCCCACCAGTTTGAAATCTTTTCAACTGGTTTCATTTAGATACTGAACAGGTTGGGGAATGTACTAAAGTCTTTGGCACCACACAGCATAAAGGCTATAAGGTAGAGTACAATATTCCAATATTACATTTGGAAAATTGATCCACCATCTAGATCAGTGGTTGCTAATAAAATTTTGGTGGGCCTCAGAGAAATCTCACCCCCAGAGCACCCCTCCAAAGCAATTAATCCAGGCTGTGCAGAAACACAAGGCTGCGCCGCCCACATGACCCACAGGAACCCTCCCCTCCCACTCGCTCCTTATAGGCAAACTTGCCTGCTAAATTGTTATTTTTCCGACGATCAGCTATGAGATTTCAATTAGCTAGGAAGCAGGAAATGGTTGGATTTCTTGCTTTCTAGCTAGTCTTTAGATCTTTGGCTCTGCTTTTAAGCAGAGCCAAACCTCCCTTAGGACTAAAGGTTCTATTATTGAGTGTATTGTAAGCAAATTTTATGTGACAGACTGAACTAGCCGATGGCAGATAGATAGGTCACTGAATGATTCTGTGAGCAACTCAATCTGCCTGCCTGCTTTGCCTGCTTTTGGGTAAAAATTGCTCTTTTTTAAATAAAAAATTCAGTATTTATATAAATATTTATAATATTTACATACAAGCCATGCCCAGCCACATGACCACCAAACCATGGTCACAATTAGGCCACACCCATAGAACTGGTTAATGGTCCCTGGGATTTAAAATTATGAGTGTGGGGTCCCTGAGGTCCAAAAGGTTGGTGACCCCGATCTAGATCATGGTTTCCAAACTATGTGGTGCTCCTCCCTTTAAGGAATTGCAGACAATGTCAGAAGTGTGTGAGGAACCTTTTAGTTACATTGTTACAAAATACTTAAACTTTCTCCAAGTTTCATTGTATTATTTTTTATTGTACATTTGTGTTTATTTGGGTGTTTGAATTTTTAGGATAGATGTGTACATAATTAAGCTTACACTAAAAGGAGGTATAATGGCAAAAATGTTTAAGCCTTGGTCAAGATAGAAGGGAAATTACAATAAAGCTGCATCTCCAACTCCCAGAAGAATACTGTATTTGTGCATGTTAAAAGCTGGTGAAAGAACCAGGAGAACAAATAGTGTCATATAAACCCCGTCCTTTGTAACTCCTACAGACTGGAAACAGACTGGCCTAACAGATCTATCCTGACCCTGCAACAGACATGATTAATCTACTGTATATAAAGAATTCTTGCCATGCTATATGCAACTATATTTTATTACTAATGGTCACTTCAACTTTAGTTTAAAATAGAAGATTTCTTTAAAAAATGAGATATAGCAAGTGGACAAAAAGAACTCATTTGACTTGGAGAACTGAATTTGTTTGGTTCACTCGTCCTTATTTAACTGATAGCAAATTTTATTTAACATAAATTTTGCATCAGTTTATGAATTTAGTTATAAAAATGTATAGTAAAATTTATACTTGGTTTGGTGCATAATTTTTATGATATAAACATTATTTAGTTTATTCTTAACAAAATCTATGGTTGTTTATTAACATGTGCTAGTGATTAGGATTGTTTTTCAGCTGCCTGTATTTTAATATCTACAATGTTTGTTCCATTATTGTTTTCATTCTATTATAATTCTGTTACCTCTTCAGTATCACTTGTTGACATACTTGGCCACATAAATTAGATAAATAAAAAATAAATAGATTTGATTTATTTTAGAAACCATATCACAAAATTCTGAATGTTATAGATTACAGTCTCCTCAAACATTTGAGTTGTTCATTATTTCTATTAGCTTTGGTTTAAAAACTTCAATGCATTGCCATCAATAATTTACGTGTATGGACTGTTATTTTCTATAATATTTTCATTTTGGCTTTAAATGTTTTTTTAATCTTGTCTTTAAATTAATACTTAAATGAGCTTGTGTACTAGATTTCCTGTCTTTATATTATTGTTTTCCCCTTTTTTCTTTGCTTTCTAATTCTCCGAGAAGTATTATAATGTTTACATCTTTACATATATTCTAGCTTGTAATATATTACATTGTAGAAAAGAATGCTATATGTAACCTATTTGAGCTCTTGAAGTGAAGGTAAGATATGAATCAAACAAATAGCAGTTAAAAATACCTAAAGGATGCTTTTTAAGAAAGAAAAAAATATACTGTAACTGTATCAATTTTGTTTGTCAAAGTACTGAATTGTAGTGAAGTTTTGTGTCAATTTGACTGCCATTTTTTGAGTTGTGAAACAATTCATGGCAACTGCTTTCTTTGAATGCTTAAGATGTGCTTTTAGAATGCCAAATGGACCTATAATAAATGTTTATTTGGAAATAAGCTTTCTTTGAATTCCTGCTAAAGTTACCCATACCTGCATGTGTTATTATAAAGCTGGTTTAAAGTTTTGATGGCTGCTTGATGGAATCCCAAATAGGTGAAGCAACAGAATGTGTCAGATTCAAATTTGCCATTTCTGCCTAGATTATTCATTGCCTGATACTTACATACAAAAGTATATTGCCTTACAAATGTATATTTCCCATATAGTATAGGCAATTTGACATAAACTAAAAGTCATCTTAAAACTTCCCATGGTCTCCCCTAATTAATTAAATCCATATTGTCCAAAGATTAATAAACAAAACTTGCAGCCAACTATCCATATTATGGAACAGTCAGAATTCTATCCTTCTCACCTCACATAGGGCAGAAATATTTCATCTAGAGTTCTTTATTTCTATAAAAGACAAATAGAATTTTCACCAAAAGGCAATCCTTCATATACATGGAACTCACCAGCACTTTGAAATGGACCTAGGATTTGTTAAACACACAGCCATAGCACTACCATTGTGTTAGTGTTGTGTTAGCCTGTAGGAGAGCCATTAATTTTCAATTAATTGCAGTTAAGAAAATGTGCGTCTCTAAAAATATAAGAGAGAACTGCCTGGGACTTCTTTTGTGATAGAGTTCACCCATGGTTAATTATAAAACCTATATAACAAGACCATCAATAAATCTTCAAAATTATTAATGGAATGAATTGTAGAAACATTGATAGCATATTTTACTCATGACTATTCAAAAGTAATCCTAGTCAACTTGGAAAAGAAAGCTTTCTTGCAAGCATGTTCCTGATGCAGTTTTAGAAATTTACTATAAGCTACATTTGAAAATTACCACTCTTTTTTCTTTCTATATTCTACATAGAATATAGAAATATATAAATATATATTCTATATTTATGTTTTTAAATCATACAGAACTGACTTTAGAAAGTTTTAATTATTATTTCCAAAACTAGCTGGCTATCTCTCCCACTGTGCTGAACTACCACTCCAGAAAACAGGACCTTCGCAAAGGACGGCTGACTTCACATATAGAACAAGGAATTCTGATTTCTTAAATGCTGATTCAGCACAGTAGGGGATAGACAGTCCTGAGGCAGCAGGAGCACACAATTTAAATTACCTTTAAAGCTGGAAAATTACAGAGTACCCTGGGGAAAAAAATCAAACCACGTGATTTTTTTTCTACAGAAATGATCTGCTTTCCCCCCATTTGATCGTGTTATCATGATCGTTATTCTCTGTGATAGATAAACCAGATAAATCTTCATTTTAGCAATATATTTCTTTCTAGATAGAAAGTGAAGCTGATGCCTAAAAGGTTATAAAAAGATAATTATAAGTTAAATTTTTTTCACAGATAAAACAAGTAGAAATTTTTAAAATATTTTTTCTTTTAAAAATATCATTCAATAATTTAATAAGTAATCTAACTGAACAAGAAAAATCATAATAACAATGGGACATGAAGAACACTTAAAGCAAATACCATTATGATATCAACCAGCACACTTTTAAAATATTGAAATTTGATCATTGTGCATGATAATTTATTCAATTGTGCTTAATCTAAACATTTTAAAGGCAAAATGGCCCCCAACTTTATATACCATTATATAAAATCTTTACAAGTGAAACCACTATTTTTTTTTAAAAAAAACCATTATATAGAAATTATATTTTCCATGGCTTATCAAAATGAACACTTCGAATTGCAATGCTTTGTTTATTTACCTATCGACATTTTATCTCAACTGTCAACAAAAGCCTGAAAACTTTTCATAAATTGTGGATTAAGGATAAAACCAATTGCATATTTGTCACGTATTCAAAAAGGGCAAAAATATTTTCAGTACTAGTAAAATAGTATGAATAATGAAGTAATAGTGGTGAAATATATAAGCTCAATATGATATTTAGAGTCCCCTCTCAAAAGCTGTATTTATTATGGAATGAATCCAAAGTTGCAAACTTATGCTGTACAGTATTTAGTTTATTATGATTGGTCTACATAAATAACCTATTTTGATCTGCTGTAGACTTTTAAAATCTATAACAACAGACATTAGGTTAGTGTTTAAGTGACTACTCCAGTATAGGAAAACTGGTTTAATTCAGTTACTGAACTCCAGATAAAACTTTTTTCAGTCCTAGGTAATTTTACAAATTCATGTTAACTAACCTGTCTTTACATTAATGTTATTTTAAAAAACAACCCAAGTTTAATTTTCTATATAATTCACATTTTTGTGCTAATTTTATTTTATAGAAATTTTTGGCAATACATCTTAATGATGCTTTGATTTAAGAACTGTATAACTAATTCTACAACTGAAAGTTAACTACCTTCTGATAACTAAGGAAGAATAATATTGTAGGAGTTAATTTATTAGGCAGGCAATTACAGTTCAAGTCTAGCATTAGAATGGATGCTCAGTGGATTATTTTGATACAATAATTCCCTGTCAAGTCCCACTTCCTTAAGGTTTTTATAGGGGAAACATAGAGCATTGTGAAAGGGTTCTTGAACCACTCAAAGAAATAAACTGTCTAACAAATAAGTAAAATGAAATAAATCAGTATATTTTAAAAGGAAAAAATGCACAAGCATTTAAAATTGCTTTATAGAAATCTCACACCACTATATTTTGACTATATTTGAAAGAGAAAGTGGATCAGAACAAAATTATTTGACCATGCTGCTGTTTTGTAATATTTAATTATCTAATAATGTTGATTTGAGATATTAAAAATGAGAGCCCACATTTAAATTGCAGTTATTGTAGGTTGGCATTTTCTTTTTTCTGAAAATTTTTTGGGAGAGTCATCACTCATATCCCCCAGTCATCAGATCGTCTGGTTGTTTCTTAGCATCTGGAAATTATTTAAAACAGGAATACATTTTTTAAAATGTCCTTTGTAGACTGCATTGAGTTCTGCATCTGAACTATAAGAAAAAGAAACAGTTTTGCTTTAAAGCAGTGCCTGGAGAAGAGATACTAATGATTCCTCAAAGTAAAAACAGCTGTTTCCTCATCAATCCAGCTTTAGATGGATCTTTACCTAAAGTTATATAATTTAGCTGTATAATCTGCTAAGAAAACCCAAAGGGCAAATAGTGAGTCAATTATAGCTCAAAATGCATGGGAAACATAAAAATACTTTAATATAATGTGATACAACTTAGTAATTACTATACAATTTAAATGTTAAATATTTTAGAATTATAACCATAAGTATAAATTCATCTGGACAATTCTTTTGTCACAGAAGTGAATACATATGTTTATGTATAATAAATAATAATAAATATGTACAAATAAAGAAGTAATATAGTATGTTATATTGGATATATGCTTGCAGAACAATTTATGAGGTTAAATATAGTTTCACTAAAGTCATGCCTACCCCCTCTGTAAAAATATTTTTAAATAATTCAGATATAATAATTGTATTTTATAAGTACATAATAAATTGCAATATGGTAGTGGTTAAGAAGTCCACTGAAGTGTGAAGAAGCTTGTTCAATCTTTTCTTATTAACAATACTATTTTTGAAAATGAAAGCAAAATGCCTTTTGAAATGTACTTTTTTTCTGATGAATAATATAGTCTATTCTAAATTAGTGAAGTCAATAATAAAATTCCATTGAGCTAACTACAACCACAATTTTAACAAAGTGACAATGGAAAACTAGAAATGCCCTATTCATAAAAAGTTAATAGACATTTGTACTTTTAGAAATTATTCCTATTAATATATGCTCTGCTTTTTCTCTATTTTGCTTCACATAACTGCATAGAACTTTTACTAATAGGACATTAGAAACGTCTTTAAAAATTAAAGAATGTACAGGTAAGTTATTCTAAAGCCTATAGGAAATATGCAAGAAGAATTCTGAACAAGATTAAGATTATTTAACAAAAAATGCTGACATAATTTCTGAAAGAAAGGCCTGAGAAAAAAGTAATGCTGTAAGTGTTGCATAATATTCATAGGAATGTTTAGTTTAAGATACTATCAAATGAAAATTTCCAAAGATATGTGTTTCACAATGCATATTCGCCCCACCTCAAATAACATGTGAAAAGATTAAATGGATTGCTTACAATTTACTTAGATATACTGCTGATATTAGATTTCTGAAACACAATGTTTTTGGCAGTCTTATATAAATCACTTCCCTCATATAAATATATAAATACTATACATTTATTTATAGTGATATTATTAAAATGTATAGTATCAATCTATTAACACTCTCAAAGATTCCTATGAAAAATTATATCTTTAGATGTCATTTAGTATATATATTCTATTTTAAAATATGATGTTAAAAATAGGTTTAATACATGCCTGTTTTTCAAAAGCTAAAAATAGATTTCCCTCCACCATTTTGAAAAAGCTTGAATCACAGCTGAAAAATACTTACAGAGAACTTTTGTGAACAAAAATGGAAATAAATCAATGTTTATCATTATTTTGTATCTTCATATTCAAAGATAAGCAATTTAATTTTAGTTATTTAGTCCTATTTTGACAATTAAAATGGTAGTTTTTATTTTTATTTATATGTAAAATTTGGCTGCCCATCTTAACATAAGGTAACTCTAGGCGAGTGGTAATTAATGGTAGCATTTTTGTGTTCCTTGTATTTAAGGAGGCGATTGAGCCAGTACATTTGCTTTTAAATAGTTAAAGCAATATAGAACGTAACTCAATGCTATCATTTTCTGAAAGATAGGCAAACAAACAAATGATATGTGCAGAATTTTAGCATGAACAAAATACAGTCACAAATACAGTATATTGCAACCAAAAAGTAAACTGCCTGAAAATGCAATTCACAGTATAGTTTCCCAGTAAATATAGGCCTGTGGAAGTAAACTTGAGAGAATTTATGGGACTGAGTAAATCACTTTTTCTGAATAATTAAAGCAGGCTTGTGTGGCTGATTCAAAAGCTGTCCCTTACTAGGGGAAAAAAAACTCTTCTTTTAAAGGATTTGCATAACTCCAATCATCATTATTCATACTTTTTTTTTCTATTCTACATTTTTCCCCCACAGAATCCTATCTATATAAGAGTTATTATAAAAATAAAGAAATCATCATTGATTTCCTTTCAAGCTTTTCTTTTGTTTCCTGTGCTATTGTATATACAAAAGTACTAGATAAATTTTGTTAGAATTTGGATAGATTAATTACATTGATTTTATCTAAATCTAAGGAAACTGTTTAAGTTTTAAGTCAATGATCCTGTTATATTTCTAGTGTGACTAAAGAGTTGCTAAAAGGTAAACAACTTGAAAAGTAATTCAGATAAATGCCATTAAAGACAAAAAAGACAAGAGACAATCTTTCTGTGAGGAATATTATTAGAGTTCCTTTGAAGATTTTGGTTTGTAATTTGGATGTATTCCTAAAGTCATCCCTGATCTAAACACTTAGTTTTTGCATGTACCCAGGAGTCCATTTGCACAGCTGAGGCTAGAGCACCATCTGTGTCCATCCATCTCTGGAGTAGTCAAATGAAACTCTACTGACATATGTCTTAATTACATCCAATTATATTAGTATTATGTGCACTATGTGAGGCTGCTTTTGAAAATTGGGTGGAAATTTCAACTGCTCCAGAACAAGAAATGGAATATTCACTGGGGCTGTAGGAAGTACATTTACTTTATTAGAAATATTCTACTGGTACACAACCATTACTACATGAAATTCAAACTGCTGTTTAATGATATAGAAATTGTATAAGGTATGGAAAAGCATTATTTGGAAAAAAAACATGTGTTCTTCAACACTTGAAAGAATCTCCTATCTTTACCAGCCACTAATTAAGGCAGGTTGGGTAGGAATGTGAGAAAGTTTTTTTAAAAAAATCTTCTTGGCTAAGAGAGATAAGGATAATTTTCTTTTGGCTGTTTATTCATTTGCAAGGACGAATGGTGATCTTCACTAATCACTGATATGTTTGCTGAACTGGTTTGAAAATTTTACATTTGTTTTTTTTTTATTTCTGAGTTTTACTGATACTGATTTTGCTGATTCACTAAAATATAAAGTTTTCAATGCTTTAATTATGTATATTTATGACTGTTAGCTATTTTTAATGCTTCCTTTTGTGTGGAAAGTCAAAAAATAAACTTACGAGAAGATTTTATATTTAAACAGTATAAGAAAGCCTGTTACTATTCAGGGAACTAAGTCATTTTGCTGTGTTCAGTTATATTGGATATAGTTCACTTATAGGCTAAAATGTATTTCTTAGAAGGTAATCTGAGTAACTTTGTTACATTTCAAGACAAATGACTGTTCAACTATAGTAGTCCAAGAATCTGCTGCATGATTGCTTCTTGTGCTACACTGACTAGATATACCTACTTCCTGTATTTCACCAAATCACTTGTTATGTAATTCACCCAAGTCTTCTTACAACTGGTATATCTGATATTTCTCTTTAGTATGTTCTATAAAGCAATGCACTTTATATAGCAGACTGCTTCTAACACAAGTTTTCTCTGTCATATTTCATTTCTTCTCTACATTACTGCATTATATCATGTTATTAAGAGCCATGGTGGTGCTTTGGTTAGAATGCAATATTGCAGGCTGATTGTGCCAACTGCCAGCATTTTGTTCTCAACAGCTCAAGGTTGTCTCAGCTTTCCATCAGTGGTGGGATTCAATTTTTTTTACCGCTGGTTCTGTGGGCGTAGCTTGGTGGGCTGCTGAATACCACCTCTGCTTTCCATCCTTCTAAGGTCAGTAAAATGAGGACCCCAATTGTTGGGAAGAATATGCTGACTCTGTAAACTGCTTAGAGAGGGATTCAAAGCATTATGAAGTAGTCTATAAGTCCCAGTGCTATTGCTAGTGCTAGTGATATTCATAAGCTTCCTATATTTGTAAGTTGGTAGTTAGAGATGCAACCAAGAAGGGAAAATAGTGAGCAAAGATGCTTTGCGAAACTGCCTTCTAGGGGCCCAATGATTGCATATTTTTAGATTAGTAATAACAGAATTCACGCAATGCCACTAAAAGGCTAATTTCCCCTTAGTGTTTTAAAATGGTCAACTATTAGGCCACTAATTTAATTAGTAAATAAAATTAACAGCTGCTTTGCAATTAAGTGAAGATTTAAAAAAACTTCTGTATGTGGATATTATGTGCTACATGCAGAAGTCTATCTGTAATCCTCAAGACTTTATCTATTCTGATTATATTTGGTTATACATACATTTTTCAATTACTCAAATACTTATAACCTTGTTTGTCACATGACAGTCCTGAAAGATACATTCCTATTAGCTTCTGTCTAGGGAAAAATAATAGTGACTTATCTTGCCCCTATTGGACTTGTATCAGTTAAATTCCATTTTAACAGATTTAACAGAATCATTCCACTAATCAGATTATAATTAATTGCTGTCACATATGAACCTAAGTTTACAGTATTATGCTAAAATCTAGTAAGTATAAAGGCAAGCAGCACTCACTGCATACATTTTCATATTATTATGGAATAATATTCAAAAGTATAAGTTTCAGCGGTATTTTTATATTTTCTTATAAGATATAGTCGTCTTTGTTTTTTGGATTTACTATTGTGTTTTATTTTTTGGGACTGTATGATATTACAACATCATATGCATGAAGTCATTATATCATATATTTTAATTTCATAAATATTGTACATGTATTTGTTTAGTAAAGCTTTATGTAATTTGTACATGTATTTGTATACAATATCAATATCGTATATTGTGTATAATATATATGCTATACATAACAATGAAAGGCAAAATCCTGTGGATTTGCAGGTTAGTGTTAAAATGGTCAGGAACAACACAATTTTTGTTAATGTAATTTTTTACATTATGTTTTTAACATACACATATGAAATGTATCTATTATCTATATTAATCTTTATTTGTAGAAACTTTTTTTTCCTCTGAGGTGGATCATATTGTAATAACCTGAAGCTTTTCTGAATTATATCAATATTTTAAAATTCATATGGGGATTAAGAGAATTTTCTATAATGGAAGGCAGCACAATAATTTTGTTTTATTCTGTTAGTAATAATAATTTACTGGAAGCAATATTAACACATTAACCATAACGTGAACATATCATGTAATTTGATTCTATATATAATTTGAGTCTATATTATTCAATATTCCAACTTCACACCAATGACCAGAAATATAGGATATATATCTAGTATCTAACACTTTAAACAGGTATTATAACAATACTATGACAGATTTAATTATTAAATCATAAGCTTATCTATATTTTGTACATTAAAATTCTACATATGAATATTTGTGTTGAGATATGAGAAATTGTCCAGATTCCACTTTAATTCCAAATGTCATCATTTTTATTCTAAACATGCATAATAAAGGAAAAAGATAAGAATATATATGTCAAAGTATAACTTAAAACTCATTGTAAGTATTAATGACATATACAAAATGGGTTTTTTTTCTTGCTGTGCTTCATTTTTAAAAAAACTGCAGCTCAAGAGACTACCTCAAAATAATTTTGCCTATATATTTTACAAGGTTAAATTTAGAATGAAATATAGGATCTGAATAACATTATGTGAAAGTATTAAAAAAAATCAACAACAAAATAGATACAGCAAATAGCATTGGTAAGTTATAGTTTTGCATCTATTCATGCATTGTTTGCAGGTAAATAATTCAGAAACAGGAAAAAAATAAACCTATATTATGGCAGGATATATTACGCTTGGTTACTTTAAAGAAAGTTATATTCTCAGATAAAGAATACAGGATTGTAAGGAGATAATAGAAATATGCAGATTATAAAATATTCACATCAATAATAGCAGAACAGCTGAAAAGGTTCTTGAAAGAGTTCATACACATTGATCAAAATGGTTTTCGGCCCAAAAGACAGATAAGAAACAATATGAGAACAATATTAGACATACTGGAATATTATGAAACATAAACTGAGAAACAAGTGGCATTGTGTTCTTAGGTGCCCAAAAGGCATCTAATGTGAAATGGAAATTTATGTTTCAATAATTAAGATACATGAAGTTTGGTGATAAATTTATAAATATGTTTAAGGCAATATACTCGAAACAGGAGGCTAAAGTAATAGTAAATGGCGAGGTGACTCAAAAATTGCAATCCGGAAAGGTTACAAGGCAAGGCTGCCCTTTATTGTTTATTCCAACATTGGAAGTATTAACTAGGATTATTCGGAAAGACAAGCAAATTAAAGGACTGGAAATTAAAAGAGAAAAGTACAAATTACAAGCCTTCAAAGATTACTTAGTTTTCATCTTAGAGGAACCATTACAATCAGACTTGAGACGTATGGAGAAATTGGAGGAATATGGAGAAGTTGCCAGAGTAAAAATAAACAAGAAAAAAACCAAAATGATAGTCAAAAATATGACAAATAAACAGAAGAGAACAAAAATTTAGATAGTGAAAAAAGTGAATTATCTAAGAATCTATTTAACAGCAAGATGTATAACAATTAAAGAGGACAATTATACCAAACTAACAAATCAAATCAAATTGGACTTGGATAGATGGAAGAATTTGCAATTTTTCTTAATAGGCAATAAAGCCATAAAACTAGAGAAAAAATATTTTGAGAATCTGTACAAAATAATGTTGAAGATTATATGGCAGGGAAAAAGACCGAGAATTAAACTGAAATTATTGCAAGAATCAAAAGAGAAAGGAGAGCTTGGCCTGCCTGATTGGAATTGTATTATCAAGCTGCAGTACTTACATGGGTAAAATAGTGAATAACCTTAAAGAATAGGAGATTATTAGTACTGGAGGGCCATGTAGGGTAGCACACATTTCTTTGGTATGGGAGAAGCACAGTATATCAATACTTGCAAAGGCATTACATAAGAAATGCTCTCTTGGCGGTGTGGAATAAAATCAAATAACAATAAAATCAAACAACAAAATACCAGTCTGGCTTTCCACATTAGAAGCGCTGGTACATCCAAACCTTATAAACACAAAATGAAATATTTCTATCTGCTTAAGTGATACAAACAGGACAGTTGAAGGAGACAAAATAAATGAAAAAGGAAACTGGACTGAGCTCTACTTTATTTCAGATTAGATATGCATTAGCCTTTCCTCAAGAGCTAGAATGCTTAACTTCAATGTTTTTCTTTCCTTTGCACAGGGAGTGGGATTTATATCCATTTGCCACAGATAAAAAAGCCCCTCCCTGTTACCTGGGCAGGGAAAAAGAGTTGAACCTAGGAAAGACTGGTAATCCTAAACAAAAACTTTAAGGGTCAGATGGACAATTCTAACAGACCATAGTTATAACTAAAACTAAATACAGGCTCTGATTGTTGCACAGGTAGGCAAGGATTACATTTTTTAGGCTAGTGAAGTTTTGTTTTCATACTGTAAAGTCATGCATGTGTAACTGAATTGGATTAGGATAAGATTGTAGTCATGACTTTTAAACTAATTCTAATTAGCTATGTGGATGCCAATAAATAATATATTATCTTCATCCCCATCATTAAACTATGTATGCTGTTTATTCATTTGGTCATTCATTGGATCCTGAACAACACAATGAAAATTCTAAATTTGTAAATCAAGTGTAAAGATATAAAAAATCAATGGAATTGATACAGCAAATTACATTTATTCCACTGGTGAAGGAGATATGTTTTTTAAATGTTTCCTGTAATTATTTAGAAAATGATTGTCAAATAATACAAAAGGGAAAGAAGAAAAGATGGAAGAGACAGAAGAAGAAATGTAAGGTACAATTGCAAAAAGCCACAATTTTCAGGTTAAAATACTTCTTGTTTGGATGCCCTCAGTCTTGACTCCTAGTGTTTGCCTGAGCAAATATATGTAGTTTTCTTGGTAATGTTTTTATAAGTCGTTTTCCATTGTCTTATTTCTAAGGTTGAGAGAGAGTGTGATTGGTCAAAAAGTCACACATCTAGGTTGATATGAGTCAAGATCAAGTGAGGAACGAATACCACTCTATAAAGCCTTAGTAAGACCACACCTAGAGTACTGCATCCGGTTTTGGTCACCACACTTCAGCAACAGAGTGGTCAATGTCTGGAATACTCTACCTGACTCTGTAGTTTCTTCCCCAAACCCCAGAAACTTTAACTTTAGACTTTCTACTATTGACCTCACCCAATTCCTAAGAGGTCTGTAGGAGGCGTGCATAAGTGCACCAACGTGCCTACCGTCCCTGTCCTATTATTTCTTTTATTTTTCTTATATGTATCCATGTATTCATAACTATGTTTTTACTTATACCTATTATCTTGTAAGCAATTAACAAACCAAATAAAATGAAAATAAAAAAAGATGTTGAAACTCTAGAAAAAGTACAGAGAAGAGCAACCAGGATGATTAGGGGACTGGAGACTAAAACATATGAAGAATGGTTACAGGAACTGGACATGGCTAGTCTAGTGAAGAGAAGGACCAGGGAAGACATGACAGCAGTGTTCCAATAATTGAGGGGCTGCCACAGAGAGGAAGGGGTCAAGCTATTTTCTAAAGCACCTGTAGGCCAGACAAGAAACAATGGATGGAAATTAAACAAGGAGAGATTTAACCTGGAAATAAGGAAAAACTTTCTGACAGTGAGAACAATCGATCAATGGAACAGCTTGTTGAAGCTTGAAACTTGTGGGAGCATCATTACTTGAGACTTTCAAGAAGAGATTAGACTCCCATCTATCAGAAATGGTGGAGGTACTTTTAACTACCTGATCCATTGAAAGTGGCAGTGGAAAGTATTTAGTATTTTATTTGATTTGTCAATCACTTACAAGATACAGGTATAAGAATAAATATAGTTTTGAATACATGAGATAGATACATAGAAGAAAAATAAAAAAACATAGGATAGGGACAGTAGGCAAGATTGGTGCGCTTATGTACTTTCAGACTCACAACAATCTGTTAATGTAGTCTCATAAGCAGAAAGTAGAATTAGTTCTTCTTGTTCTATTGTCTGTCTGGTTTACCTGGAAATACTGATAATAACTGCAACTTTAGCTGGTTTTTAACATTCTGCTCAGGTGGTTTGTACATTTGGGAAATGAGAAACGAGAGGTAAAAGAAATAGAAAACTAGTAGTTTCATAATGATAAAGGCTTGCTAATTTGGAAAAAAGTAACAAACGTGTCACACTAATATTTAGTTTGATAAACCTAAACTAATTTAAATTAATATATCAAAGTAGTTTTAAGATAGCAACAAAATAACAGCAACAGGGACTAAAGATTTCAACAAAATAAAAAAACATTCTCGGTGAAGGTAACAGTAAAGAAAGCAATAATATCAAATTAATGTAATTGGGGATAACATGAAACTATATTCATATATAAGACATTTTCTTCTTTTTCAGTTCTAAATTTAATCCAAGAGTTAGGCTGTTATTTATTAAACTTATATCTGTATGTAATTCTGTCTGTATTTTCACAACGACAATTTCATTTCATGGCCCCTTTTGTGTTTTGCTTGTTCTCTTTTAATTATCACTTAAGTGAACTGAATGTGTGCTTATCAACTCTTCATTTCCCTAGTGGACCAAACTATGGAGTATAAGATAGAATTTCCTTTTTATCTCTGATGACCTAAATAAGATACATGTAAAAAAAAAAGAGAGAGAGAATAGCTTTCTTAATTTAAACAAGAAAAAAAATTCAGACATAGCATTGGCTATAGAGGTTAGGAGAACAGAAGAAATAGTTTTAGCCCAATTCACTGGTAATTTCTGAATATAGTGCGAAATCACCAAAAAAGTTAATAATATGAAATACAAAAATTAAAAATTCCTTAATTTAAAGGACAACAAAGCAATTTAGAACATAGCTGTACTTAAAAAATAGTCTTAAAACAAAAATGCATAATTTTCAAAAGTTTTAATTTTCAAATTGGATTTTTTTGCAGACAAGACAAACTATTTACAACCATACTTATTCCAGTTTAACAGATGTAACAGATAATCAGAGTTGGAAGGCACCTTGTAGGTCATCTAGTCCAACCCACCACCCAAGCGGGGGACCCAACACCATTTCTGACAAATGGCAGTCCAATTTCTTCTTGAAAGTCTCAAGTGATAGCACTCCCACAACTTCCGAGGGCAAGCTGTTCTATTGGTTGATTGTTCTCACTGTCAGAAAGTTTCTCCTTATTTCCAGGTTAAATCTCTCCTTGTTCAGTTTCCATCCATTATTCCTTGTCTGGCCTACAGGCGCTTTAGAAAATAGCTTGACCCTTCCTCTCTGTGGCAACCCCTCAAATATTGAAAGACCACTATCATGTCTCCCCTGGTCTTTACTAGACTAGCCAAGCCCAGTTCTTGCAACCGTTCGTTGTATGTTTTAGCCTCCAGTCCCCTAATCATTCACTGCTGGCTCATATTTAGCTGATTGTCCACTAAGACTCCAAGATCCCTCTCACAGTTACTGCCATTGAGCCTGGTTTCGCCCAGTCTATATGTGTACTTTTGGTTTTTCTTGCCTAAGTGTAGGACTTTACTTTTTTCTACACTGAATTTCATTTTGTTAGATATGGCCCAGTGTTCTAGTCTGTCAAGATCCATCTGGATCTTGAGCCTATCTTCTTGGGTGTTAGCTATTCCTGCCAGCTTAGTGTCATCTGCAAATTTGGTAAGTTTGCCTTCTATTCCCTCATCTAAGTCATTAATGAAGATATTGAAGTGTACTGGGCCTAAGATGGAACCTTGTGGCACCCCACTGCTTACTTCCCTCCATGTAGACTTAGACCCATTAAGGAGTATTTGTTGAGTATGGTTTGCCAGCCAGTTGCAAGTCCATCTAGTGGACTATTCCACTTTTTTCTAGCTTACTAAGTAGGTTGTGGTCTACTTTGTCAAATGCCTTGCTGAAATCTAAATATATTATGTTCACAGTATTTTGCTGGTCTACCAATTTAGTCACTATGCTGAAGAATGAAATAAGATTGGTTTGGCATGATCTGTTTTTAACAAACCCGTGCTGACTGCTAGTTATTACTTTACTTGTTTTTAGATGTTGGCAGATCTGTTTTTTTATTATCTTTTCCAGTATCTTCCCAGGTATTGATGTTAAGCTGATTGGTCTATAGTTTCCTGGGTCTGTTTTTTTTTTCCTTTTTTGAAGATGGGAACCACAACAGCTCTTTTCCAGTCCTCTGGTAGTTCCGGTGCTCCAGGATTTTTGAAAAATATGGTGCAGTGGTTCTGAGATGACCTCTGCCAGCTCCTTTAAAACTCTGGGATGTAATCCATCAGGCCCCGGTGATTTGTTTTCATCAAGATCAGACAGGTGTTCTCTTACTATTTTTTTTGCTTATTTTAACTTTTATTTCTGGTCTGTCTTTTACAGTTATGTTTTTGGTGGGTTGAGCTATGGTTTCTTTTTGCGTGAAGACAGATGCGAAGAATAAGTTAAGCAGTTCTGCTTTCTCTCTGTTGCCTGTTACTTCCTTGCCATCTTCTCTCTTTAGTGGACCGACTGTTTCCTTGATTTTTTTCTTGTTATTTATATGTTGGAAGAAACTTTTTTAAATTATCTTTGACTTTTGTTGCAACTCTGTAACCATTCTAAACACTTAATAAATTGCACCAGAATATTTGAATGTACTTTTATATTAGTGTTCAAAACGATTAACATTCTATTGGTGGTATGGGAAATTTATAAGCTGACAAAAATTTTATGAAACTAGGAAAGGATTCCCATGGAGGAATTAGAAGGCATGGATAAGCCATACCTCCAGCTGATTTCTGGAAAACCATAATATAGGTTTGTGTTTTGTAGGAGGATTGCAAAGCAATTGTCACTGTGATCCCCTGTAAAATCAAAATCATTTAACTTATAAAAATGAATAATGATAATACACAAAATTTAAATATGTTTAAGTATTTCAAAATTCATACATATGATTATGCAGGTTTTCATATATTTCAACTCAGAGGGTTAAATTTCAATAACAGCATTATTTCTTCTTTTTTAAAAACTTTGTAATAATAACAAGGGGCATGGACTTCTTTTTGATGAAAGGATGATTATAAGACCTGCACAGGTTCCCTATAGCACAGCCTTAATAAAACCCCAACTGACTGAGCAGTATTTGACATATTTGCATTAACACTTATTATGATTCTTGTCCCTTGTTCCTTTTTTATTGAAAAACAAAGTGAGTCTTAACATAAAAAAGAATTCTTAACACACATAAGTCATCACACACACACACACACACACACACACACACACACACAGAGTGTTTAATGTGATAATTAGTGCATTCAGTTTTTATCTGATGGCATCGATTTTGGTATCGGCTTTTGAAGTTGGCAACATGACCAGATTTGGGGTTTTTTGCCAAAGTGATCTCTTTTTGGATTGAAGCTTCCTATTGTTATGGGTAATCTGGTTTTTCTGGTTTTGGAAATTGTTATTGGTACCTATAGTTTGATGGCTCTTTTGATTTCTAGTAAGAATATGTTGTAAATGGTCTTCAACAGTATTGCATCCAGTGAATAGAAATTGCCAAACAAGGGAAGAGAGATCATTGATTATAAGATCATAGCTGCCTTTTTTGAAGTTATAATTGGGGATTTTGTCATTGTGATGATTTTTGTGTGGACCTATGTTGAGACAAAAGTCAATCATGTTGTGGTCACTGTTGGAAAAGGGTTTTTTAATTTGTATTCCGTAAATTGAATTCAAACTATTGCAAAAGATAAGATTGAGGTAATTGTTAACCTAGTATTGTTGGTTGCTAGTTGTTCCAGTCTCAGATTTGTTACAGCATTGTAGAAGGTTGCATGTATGCATTCAGTTGTACATTTGTTTAGGATCCAGTTAATATGAGGTAGATTGAAGTCACCAAGAAAGATAAAAGCATGTGGGCAGGATGCTGCCCATGTTAGCAGTGTATTTAGCTTGTTTACTAGTTTGATGTCATAATCAGAGGCTATGTAACATAGTAGGAACCGAAATGTGAAAAGTTAAAGTCACCACGAGGGATCAAGAAGATCAACTGAATCTTTCTTTCATGAATTGGAGATTCTGGGTTACATGATAACAATTGAAATAGCTCAAGGAAATAAATACAGTGGTACATTAAAATTCATCGTTAATTCCTTCTGGGAGGCATAATGAATACTAAAAATGATGAGTTTTGAGCAAATCACAGGACTTACCACATGGCCTTTATTCCAGCTGGAAGGAATAGTGAGTTATGAGGCAGCTGACACCATCAAGTTCTACCCTGTACATTGAATCCTGGGATAAAGAGAAGCACTGGAACAAAATTGTCACTTCAAAATGCATTGAGTATTAAATTTGATGAGTTTTGAAGCAGTTGAGTACTGAGGTATGGTACTACTGCTCAAGTCCCAGACATTGTTGTATGATTTCAAATAAAGAGACAAAGAGACAAAACTCAATTTCTCTATAGTTTGTTCAAAATAAAATAAACAATAGTTTGCATTTATCTGGAAAAATTATTTGGAATTAATTGATTGCAAGAAAGTAAGTTAGTTATAAGAAATAGGAAAAAAATTGATCAGTAGAAAAGACCTAATGCTTCAGAATTCTATATTCAGGCAACTAATGGTTTAAGCAAGATATGCATTACAATGATGGAAACTTTGGGGAAACACATTTCAATCTAATTGTCATTATTTAAATTAGTAATGAGAAAATGTAAATACTTCTGAATTTATCCTCTTTTTTCAGAATAAATTAGAAATATTAAGTTTGAATTTTCTACTTTTGCAACTATAGAAGTCATCAGAGACTAGATGTACAGAGATATAGCATGTCTAAATTCTAGTTCCATTCACAATAAAAATCAAACTATTTATTTATTATATTAATTTAATTTCAAGTTAATCTTTTATACCTTGAAATTTCTATGATATAATCTTGCAGTTTCCCATGCAATACAAATGTAATTAAAAGCAGAATACAGTTGCGTAGAATTACCATTGTTTCAGTGAAGCTTGTGACAAGTCAATTTAGAAGAGATTGTGCCTTTAAACTGTAATAGTATTGATTAATGAATGAAAATTTAGATTCTTTTAAACAATTAATATTATTCGATGTACCCATTCTGCCTTACAGGCACATAAAAAAGTAGAACGCTAATAATTAATATGCATATAATTATTAACAGTCAAAAAAGAAGCCCTTAAGATTCAATTTGTTATTTAGTTGAATACCTAGATCATAACCATGGATGTTTCACACTAGCAAAAGATAGACAGATAAAATAAAGAAACATTATTATACTTAACTGATAAATAATTTTATGTAGCAAATTTACAGCAGAATTCAAAGTAAAATGATTGAGCTACTTTAGGCAGCTGTTTCATCTTGCCTAGAGCAATTTTGGTCTATTTTCATAGAATTAAATCTCGATAATTAAAAAAAATATAAAACACAAACTAGCATTTTCAAATCTTTCTAAGTAATACAGCAGCAATTGTAAGAATATCTGAACTTATCTTGGTGTTCCATCAGGTTTGTAGTCATATGTACAACAAGCAGGAATGGAAATGCAGTTATGCATGTGACCAAAGAAATGATGAATTATTATTGTGATAAAATCTAGAGGTACTTTGAGATTTGAAAGAACAAGTTTACAGTCAATTCCTTTAAACTTGCAAAGAATCTCCACAAGAAAATATGATTATAAAATGTCATTTCACTCTAAACATTACTTTCATTATAAAAAACCTAATGAAATTATTCTAATCAGTGTAATTATTACTTAAATGAAAATGGAAGGTGAGATGATAGTAGCAGTCAAGGAAAAGAGTCTCCACAGACTTATATTATACCAATCATAAATGGAGAAACTATTCTGCACTAAGATTGGATTAGATCTATAATAATGCATAGGGCCCCAGGGAGAAAATTAGTTTGGTAACACAATGTTTTAATTTTAAAAATTCACTGCAGGCCAATGAAAACAAGTAGGAGTGCAGTAGGAATTACATCTTAATATAGGCTGAAAACCTGAAGAGTATCAAGGGAACATAGGTAATGTATTCTAAATTATGAAGGGCAAGTGGTCAGTGCCATTGTTTCATTCTACAGAAATAGAGAGAGCGGTACTGAATGCATTTAAAAGCCAGTAAATTCAAATCCAATTCCCAGACCATGAATGAATGTTAAACTGAATCAGATATGCCCAAGTCACCAACCTTGTTAGCTGTTAAAATAATCCCTAAACTGCAAAATGCACGGATTCCAAGTTTGGCAGTTTTGGATTGTTAAAATAGCAGTAAAAATGGAAAAGCATTTAAGTAAAAGCACACAGTTGTTGCCTGAGGCGCTCAAAACTCTCTGATATAAAGGGTTGGAATTCTCTTATCAATGCTAATCTTTTGCTAGAGTCCCCATTTATAAGAATAAAGAAGAAAAAAGTTGTGGAGAACAATAATGTCCCACAAAGAGCCCAATTCAATTGGGCCACTGAGATTAATCAATAATTTCATTAAAGTTAAGTAAATCACAAAGTCCCAAAGGTGCTTTTCAAGAGGCAATAGGTCTTTCTGGTTTTTCTTTGAAGATGTTTCGCTTGTCATCCAAAGAGCTGAAAAAGTTTTTGGATGAGAAGCAAAATATCTCCAGAGAAAAACCAGAAAGTCCAGCAGCCTATTAAAATTATTTTTTTATTATTTTAATTTTAGTAGCCTATTGACAAAGCACCTTTGGAATAATCATGAGCTGGATGACTGAGAATCTCCATAGACACAAAGTGAAATAATGTTTTTATTTATTACAGTTAGTTAGTTAATTAGTTAGTTAGTTAGTTAGTTAGTAAGTATAATTTCTACAATCCCACCGGATCCTGGAGTTAAGTTGTTTAAATAAATAAATACGAAAACAAACACATTTCCTGGTCCAAAATAATGTAAAACATAAAGCTTTCAACTACAGAACACACTGTAATAAAAACAGGGATCATGCTTCAAATTGGTTCCAGAAGAGCTATGTCTGAAACTAACTTCAAAAGGCAGCTCAGGTCAGCTGTAATCTAAGAGCTTCTCCATCAAGAGTCATCACTGGAGGTGCAGCAAGCAGAAATTTCATTTTTCAAGGACAGCCATCAAAAACCTCAAAGGATCCATAACTTAGCCAAGATCTCATCAGTTGCAATAGTTCCACACTTGCTGCATTTTTCTATTCATTTATATTTTTTTCCTTTTAGAATGTTTGATTCTCTCTACAGCCTATGAAGATAGTATGATATACATGCATACTGTAGCTACTATCTACATGTTGTGCACATTCATAATTCAACAAACACAAGGCTTTAAAAACACAACGAATGATCAGAAATATGATCTGGCATTACGGTGTTCTTTGTATCAATCTTCTACATGATTTCTATTCTACTCCTTCTCCTATTCATGGTACTTGCCATTTTCCCATCAAGAGAAAGAGTAGGAGGTTGTGTTTGGATTTCTTTTCCCCCGTTTCTGTACCAGCCATGCTAATGTATCAGGGTTAACCTTCTTACCTCTCTATTGTGAAATACATTTTCTACCAATATTTATTTTATTTATTTATTTAATTTATATTGCCACTTTTTCTCCCATGGCAACTCAAGGCAGCTTAGAGAATATAAAACATTTAAAACAATAAAAACTAACAAAAAGAATCATATAAATTAATAAAGTACAATATAACAAAATCACCCCCAAACTTCCATCCCTGCCCCTACAACAGCAGATCACATGAGCCATTTACTGGGCTCCATCCCACTCTGGGTTCCCCAGGCCCATTGGCAGAACCAGGTCTTCAGCGCCTTCCAGAAGAGTATTACAGTAGCAACATTCTAATCTCTGGGGGAATAATGTTCCAGAGAGAGGCAGCCACCATGGAGAAGGGCCTTCTTCTGAGTCTACCGGATGTATCTCTCTCGAGGATGGGAGCCACATAATTCCCTCCCTCCCTGCTCTGATGGGTCTGGTATATGTGACCAGCAAAATATGATATCTAAGATAATCTGGTCCCAAGCTATGAAGGGCTTTAATTGAGATCTTTTGTTTTATGGAGGTCTCTTGTCCTGTCTCTATGGTTTCTTAGTTGAACTACAATTTATGTATGGGTGTATTTAGCATTAATATTGACATCCAGTTGGATCATTGTCTTACAGTATTTATAGAAACATGAATAGTTATAGAAGATAAGGTAGTCTAGCACTGAACATTTTAAAAAGGGGACAGTGAAAGGTAAGAATTAGTCTGTTCTGACATATGTGGGGGGAAATACTACATTGGTGATTTTTTTTTTTAAAAAAACCTCTCACTGGTTTTATGAGGTTATTTTTCATGTAAGTTTACAATAAATTTTAAACGGAATAAGATTCATTTATAGAAGACACAAAAATAAAATGCATGCTTAAATGGTGTATTATTCCTAGTACTGATAATATAATGCATGTATATATTGCCTGATATTCAATGTTCAATATACCCAGTTTATAGAATTTTTAAAAAAATCCTTTTATTAAAACCAACCTAAAATGATAAAAGTTATGTGTGTTGTTTTGAAATAAAATGACTTTTATAATAAACTCACACATATTTGGAGTTATACTCTTTAATAACATATCTGTGATGAGAGCCATTTTGGTGTAATGGTTAAGGCATCATGCTAGAAACCGGGACACTGTAAGTTAGGTTAGTTAGGCATAAGGCTACCTAGGTTACCTTAAGCCACTCAACTGGCTTTATGCCTAACTCAGCCTTCAGCCTTCAACTAACTCTCGGTCAGTCCTAGGAAGGAAGAAATGGCAAACCGCTTCTGAAAAACCTTGTGAAGAAAACTGCTGGGACTTGTTCAGGCAATCTCTATGAATTGGATATGACTGAAGGGAAGAAAAAATATTACATAATAATGTATTCTTTCTCTATATAATTGGATCTAGATATAAAAGAAAATATAATAAATCAACTGTTATTCTGAGATATCATACTTCAAGTCTCTCTCTCTCCCCCTCCCTCCCTCCTTCTCTCTCTCTCTCTGAAATATTATAATCATATGTGGGAAAGACTTCAGGAGATGGATAAATAAATGTTGCCTAAGGAAAGTCAGATAAGATAGTCAGAGAAGAAAGCCTAATATCCTCCCCTCTCTCTCTCCATCCTTCCCTCCCCCCCACCAAACATATTGTAATGAAATGTGGGAAAGAAAGAAAGGAGATGCGTGAAAAAATGTTGCCTAAGAAAAGTCAGATAAGGAAGAATATAGCCCAATATCTGGTTACCATGCTTCCAACTTTAAGCATATGCATATCTCGTAGAGAAACTAAAAGGTATCTTCAGCATGAGGAAATATCTGCCATTTCTGAGAAGCCCATTACCTTTCAAAACAATAATCAGAAATAATTTGATTTATGGAAATTACCCAATTGCTTGATCAGCACTTTCACCAAATTTACAATAGTTATTTTGTCATTTCTTAAGACTTTATTGGCTCATTAAATTTGGGTGACAAAAATATAGATGACCATTAATAGAATAACAAAATTGGAAGGGACCTTTGGAGGTCTACTAGTCCAACCTCCTGCTATACCATTTCAAACAAATTATTGTCCAATCACTTCTTAAAACCCTCCAGTTTTGGAGCACTAAAAGCTAGTATCAATCAATCAAAATCAATCAATGAATCAATCAGTCAATCAATTTCGAACATTTTTCCGGCTATCTAATATTTGCCTGTGTGTCTGCAACTATTCTTTTCACCATTTTCCTAAAAGACTCCAAATTTTAATGTAATTCAATTGACTTCTTGCACTGCTCTCATAATAAAAAACAAACATATTTATATTTTAAATGTAATGTTTCAAAAAATAAACCTTTTCTAATATGATTACAAAAGAACAATTAATTAATCTTATTAAACCAATAACTTTGGTTACTATGAGTTGAATTATCATATTTGTGTATACCTAAAATAATAGATATTACAGTGGTAAATTTTCTGGTTGACACTATTTTATAATAAGGATTTTAGGATTAAAAACAGTAGGTTCACAAAATTGAAAAAATCAGATAGAAAGATTATTAATTACTATTATTTATACATTACAGTGCCTACTTTACAAACCTTCATGAAATATATGAAAGAACTACCTGACACGACTAGTTAATAATTGCCAATTCTGAATCCCCAGTACATTATGCAAGAATATAACTATTCTACAATAAGGTTTTGTTTTGATTTTCAAATTCATTTCCAAATAAATTAAACAGCAAAAAGTTGCTTCTCTGAACAATAGATCTGAAAGTGTATTTTATACTTGTTGATAAAGATACATAAATTGAGATCGAGCACTGGAACCATTTTCAGGAGGCTTATATATAGTTTCTTGTTCATAATTGGTTGAAATTTACATTAAAAATGGCTAAAAAACTGTTTACCTGGCAGCATCAATTTTAACAGACATGCCTGTGAAAGGTTGTTGGTATAGTTTAAGCACAATATACAAAGGCAAAAAGCTAACTAACTGGCTCATTGTACCATAGCATTTAATGTACTGAGACACAAAGAAAATGTTAGCTTTTTTCATGGCACCTGGACTGCATTGAGGGTGGGTCAACTACACAAAATTATTCCTTGCTGTTTCATCCTTCACTTAGCATCTCGATATGCGAAGGCTTATATATGACTATGAAGTTGACACATATCTAAGAAAAGTTCAAGAAGTTCACAAAGATTTATTTAATGAATTTAGCTTATTCTTGTAATCCTATTCAATCCTACTTTGCTAATCATTTAACGATACAGCCTCCTTTTCTGTGCACATGAATTGATCACTGCACTGATAATTTTAAGGGGTTATACCATATCAGTAATAATGTTTTGATCAGTGGTGGGATTCAAATTGTTTTACCACCGGTTGAGTAGGCGTGGCTTCGTTGGCATGCTTTGCCTAATGCCGGCACGCAGCTTTCCTCACACCAGCTGAGACCTGCAGCACCAATCAGCTGAAAGGATAAAGAAGAGAAAAGCACAGGGGTGGGTGAGGGCCAATCTTGCACTTTTCTCTTCTTTCTCTCAGCTGATTGTTATTTTTTTCCCCTCATCTTAGCTGATCGTCAGAGGCTTTTTTACTAACCAGTTTGGCTGAACCGATCCAAACTGGTAGAAAACACCACTGGTTTTTATATTTATCTTTCCACAGTCATTGTCTTTTTGGACTCTTCTAATTATTATGATATGGTTTAACAATGGTTATTATGAGATGGTTTAACAATTCTATTACGTATATCGAGAACAACTATATATATTATTTCAGATTAAATGCTGCAAATTAATTTAATTTAATTGCAACAAAATCATACTCTTCTCCAAAACTAACAAGGATGATATGATAAAGTAATTCAATTTGTTGTTTTATGTGAATTGAGCACTACTACTAGTCGTTTGATATACAAATTTCTATAGTAAAAATCGGAGTGTCCCATTTTTTTTCAGTACAAGTACATAGGAATCTGTATTTATGTAACATCCATGCATCCTGAGCACTTTGAATGACATTGTTTTGTCTCTTTTATTAAATTATTGAAATGGATTCCTTTCATATACGATGTTCTTTTCCACTGACCAGTATATTAAAATAATTAAGTAAATTGTATACTTAATGGGTCACCACCATTGGAATGTGACAGCACGCTTTGTGAGGGATGTTACCTAACAGAATAACAGAGTTTGAAGGGAATTTTGAGGTCTCTGCTCAAGCATATACCATTTCAGGCATGCTGCCCAGTCTTTTTTTTAAAGCTTACAGCCATTTCACAGGTTAATTGTTCTTACTGTTAGAAAAATTCTCCTTAGTTCTAGGTTGCTTCTCTCTTGATTAATTTCCATCTATTGCTTCTTGTCTTGCCTTCTGGTGCTTTAGAATATAGTTTTATAGTTTTTCTTAGTGGCACCCTCAAATAGTGGAACATTGCTATCACATCGCCCCTAATCTTTCTTTTCTTTGTCAGCCTCAGAGTGAAACCATTTTCTCTTCCCCTTTTAAATTATTTTTTAATATTATTTTTGATGGGTTTTGGTAATAGTAAAGTCCAGCCCCATGAGCCATAATGTTTTTCTTTCATCAGTAGAAGATGAATGATACAGAACTACTTTTTTTAAACTTATAATTTTGCAAATTAAAAAAAAGAGAAGTAAAAGTGTAGTAGATAAATCATCAGAGAAGGGTGGAAGAACAAAACTCTTTTGTATTCATTGTAACTATAGAAGTTTTCTAACCATGCAATTTATACAGTAGCTGCGTCACATGCTGGCCACGCACCCACCACATTTAGCAAAGGGGGAAAAATCCAGATATATCACGTGGCGCAGCCATGATGCCGTGAGTTTGACACCACTGTTCTAGGTACATTCAATTAATAGAAGCCAAAGAAACACATTACTATTTTGATTTGTTGTAACCATTCATGTTTTGCTTTCATTTAATTAAATGTAAAGGGTAAAGATGCAACAGATTTTATGTGTTAGAAAGTATGTGTTCCGGCTAGAGTCTAGACTATAGTAATAAAATCCAACTAGACTAAAGCATTAAGCAGTTCTCCCGAGACTAAATCTGTTTCTGCTGCTTTACCAGACTGTGTAATTAATTTGACAATCTCTGGTAGCCAATTTAGTATGGCACATACCTAAAGTTAAATAAGGTCAAATCCTTTTACTTATTAACTTACAGATAAGTTAGCAGAAATAGATATTAATATAAACAATGGTGCATTGTGGACAATGGGTCTTCAGAAGGAATTAGGCAGAAAATAAATGATAATCTTTGAAAATTACAAGAGGCTTTTTACATAGAATACAGAGGAATACTGTCTTTTTCAGGTTTTAACCATATAACACATATTTTGTTAATGTTAGGATGCACTTGGTTAAAAAAAGCTTGTACTATTCATACTCTGAAATCAAATCTCACCAAAAATTATTATAAAAGTCAGACTATATCAAAAATTGCAGTCTACAATTTTTAGAAAAATCTTTGAGTGGGGAGAGAGGTTTTGCAAATTAAAATAGTTTTGCATCCATTTAGAAGAATTGTTTCTGATAACTCTTTCTATGCTGCTGACTGCAAGTAGAAAGGAAAGTTGAAAATACCTGCTAATATCTTATAATCGCTAAAACGAGTGCAATTTTGTAACTCCATAGGACTCCGTACAGCAGCTTATATCACATTTAAAATTTCCTTTCACAGTAATGGTATAGACCTGACATCTTACTGTGTAAACCCTCCTGTGTTTATTATATATTGATCATAAGAGCTTTTTTCTTACTGTAATACCTAGTTTGTCTGTATTATTTTGTATTTATCAATTTTGAAATGATCCAATCAAAATTATTACAGTTAACAGCTATTGTAGGAGCACAGCTAATTGACTGATTATGTGTCATTAAGTTGGTTCTATCTGTGCTCCATTAGAATCGTCTCTCGATGGCCTGAGCATCAGAATTTTCATTTCATTACCTTCCACTATTAAAGTATATGTGTCAGGCCTTCAAAAGGTTGTTCTAACTACTTATTTGGCTCCCATAGAGGCAAGAATAAACATTAGTAGGAATTATACAGTATTTCTTCTATATTCCAGAAAAATGATAGCCATGGGCAATAATTTACATTTACTGATTGAGCAGGAATGGTGACTTGGAATTTACTGTTTGTTTTCAAAGCTTCTGCATTTGCAGAAAGATCTTCTCAGAAAAGAAGCAATCGGTTTCATTTTTTTAAATGTATGGTGTGGTGTTCCTTTTATATATATTTTAAGCACCAACTGTTGACAGATCTTGCTGACATTCTCTACTTTCATACTACCCCCATTCAAGTAAGTCTACAAAGTTAATTTTCTGACCACTAACCCAGTCCTGACACTGGATTACACTCTTCAGTCATAGATAGTCAGAGTTTCAATTTAGAATCAAGGAATAGTTTATAAATGCCATTTGCTTCTAATATATATGAATAAATCCATGTACTTTAACATAAAATGAAATACAGTGCTTTTTTGAACTAAAAACGAAAAACAAGTTATAGATATATATATATAACATATACAGTTATAATATACATTATCTTTAAATGGTCAGCTATAATGTTACATTTTAATACTACCATTATCCAGTCATCTCAGGTAATCTATAGACTTAACATTGTAAAATATTTTGTCTTTTAATTGAAAAAAGCTTTATGCTACATTTTATATTTTGACTGTTTTAAAAATTCTTATTTCCTGTAGATGTCCAGAAGTATAATAGTCACTTGTTTCTTCACCATGTTTGAAATACATGAATTAGGAATTACAACTATTTAGATACCCTATAACCATGATGGTGAACTTATGGCACAAGTGCCACAGGTGGCACGCACAGCCATTTGTGCCGGCATGTGAGCTGCAGGCAAACTTACCTCACTCAGCATGTTTTTCAGAAAATATTGGAAGTGATGAAAGGGGGCTAGTTTTTGGCCTGCAAAGCCTGCAGAAGCCTTCCTCAAGCCTTTCGGAGGACAAAGAAGTCCTCAAACCAGCTGAAAATCAGCTGTGAGGTACAGTACAGGTAAGGGGGTGACGGGGATGGGTGGGTAGGAATTACATGTGCATGCATAGGGGCATGCACATTGCCTTCTGGGTGCTGGCACGCGAGTGCGAGCGTGCAAGCAAGCACACAATTTTTGGCACAGGAGCCCAAAAAGGTTAGCCACAACTGTCCTATCATAACTAATTTCTGTAATAGTATTCTGTTATGTTCACAAAAGATACATTCAATACAATTGTGAAATCAACATTTCTTTACATATAATTAGGATTTGAAACAATATGTGGTATTGTGAAAGCTTGTGGGCAAAATTAAATAATTGCATAAAATTAAATTGAAACCAATCCTTTGTAATAATACATAACAAATCACAGTGTATAACCTTCAACACAGTATAAAATGTATCTCAGTTGTAAAAATACATAGCTTAGTGCAAACTGTTTTGTTCTGCTTGAAATTGAAGACAAACATTGAATATATTATGCAACGAAGCTTAACATTTTGTAAATTATGCTAGCAAGCCAGGCAGTTCAATACCTCTCTTTTAAGTATGGATAGCTCAGTTGCAAATTGTGGCAGAGCCATTTATTTTCAAGTGCAGTGGGAAAATATATAAAGAATATTTTGCATACTCTTTAGAAAAAAAGATATAAACCAAGAATGCCTAAATCTTTTTAATGTATCAAAAAGCTTATTATAATATTCTCTGAGGCATGCCATTAACAATACTTTTGCTATATAGCCACTACCATAAAGTAAGTTCTCTTAGTAAGATAAGAAGTTACATCTTGTTCTTAGGCAGAAAAAAAGTATGAAAATATATTTTGAAAGCAAAAATGAACATTTTCAGAAGAATTACAGCTCATGACCAAAATCACACTGGCATTCCAAGTATATCCAATACTTTTAATAAAACAATGCTCACTACCACAGCTAAGCAGAATAGATATTCAGATAGTATATGAAAGATGAGTTATACAGATAATTTTGCCACTGAGTATGTGTTGTTCTCAAACATCTATACCTGAGAAAGCTGCCTAATCAAATGAACTGTAAACAAATTAAAAAGGAAAAAATAATGAAATGAAAACAAAGAAAACTAACACATTTTACTAGAATGAAGATAGGTGAAAAATGATACATGTGGAATCATAATAAATATAATGTATTAATTATGGAAAACATCAAAACTGTTAAATTAATGACAGTAGAACTTGCTAATATTTTGATGATATTGATCAATGATATTCCATTGATAATTCAGGAATAATAAGCCACAAGTATTATTTTCCCATGAATAAATGCTCCACAGCATAATATTCTACTGGTAAAACTATAAATATGAATAGTAGAATTATTGAAAACCATACACTTACATATATGTACACAGAAAAGTACATACATACACAAAGAAAACTGACTTTTTCCAAATAATCTCCACAAGAAGAGATTTCCCTTGATTTGTAAATAGCAATATCAGGAAGTACATTGTTGTTTATTGTTCTTAATATATCTTCTGGCTAAACTCATAACTAAAGAAATAATACAGCATTACTTACAGTACTTTGATTTGAATGGTTGTATAATAAATATACAATTAATTGTTCTGCAAAGTCAGACAGAACTTGTAGACATTTCTACAGCCCATATTGATTTGGAAGTATAAACATTATGTGAAATGTTACAAGCTACTTAATAAATAGACTTGCCGGGCACCAGGATAATTTCACATATCTACTGTAAGTTCAAATCTGCTTTCTTGAACATATTATTATCATTAATTAATATTATTAATCTCAAATAATACATACTTTTAGGATGGACACTTTTTACACAAGTTTTGCTAGCTATTATTACCAATGTATTATAAATATAGTATCCTTGCTATGCAGCCTTAACACATAGCATATATCGGTCTATATTGTAATCCATTTTTTAAAAATCAGTGTAAGTGTTGAGGTAATTCCCCATAAGGAGAATGAGCGCATACAGGGAGACGTAGTGAGAGTAGGGAAGAATAATACACACACAGCACACAGATACACTGTACAGTAAATGTAGGTTTTTACTTCCAATAAACTTTTAAGCAAAGTTCAAACACAGTCCAAGTCATTCATGGTTAAATCAGTCAGTTTTCAGCCAAGGAATAATCCAGTAACAAAGTCCAGTATCAAAAATAGTTCAGTAACAGACTTACATCAAATCCAAGAATAACAGTCAATTAGGAGGAACGGCAATACTCTCCAACAGAAGGAAACAGAGACTCACTCACATTCTCTTCTGAGACTAAACAACCCAGGTTTCTGGCTCCATCTTATGGCCATTTGAGAAACCACACCCAATTACAGTTTTAGGATTCTCTTAAAGATACAGTATTAAAATGTCTATCCTGGTTTATATATTTCCAACCCAAATAACTGTTAGGTGACTTACATTCCTAACAGTAACCCTTAATTGTTCATACTTGTTGGAAATGCATACTGATCAATACTTCATTTTTGGTGCTGAAGGAAAAACAACTCCATTTTTAATTGAAAGCTTAAAGATTCTTTTGAAGCACAAACTTTATATCTGGTCTACTTTTATTCATTTTGGTACCACATGTTAATATGTTTCCCATTTATGGACATTGATTATTTCATTTTGTCTCAAAAATGAAGAAATTGTAATTAATATATTCAGTTATTGTTAATATATAAAAATAAAGTCTGAAAATATGAGATATAATGCTAGTAAAAATAATTGAATGTTTATGATGACAATCATATATACAGGTACAAAAACTTAACAAGGGGATCCCACAGCACATGCAAAGATTAACGAATATGTATGACTTAGACATACAGTTTCCCATAGATTCCCAAGAAATTAAAAACAGCAAAAGAAACACAAAACCAAACTATATGTTCTCAATAATCCACTAATCAGACTTGTAAAAAGTAAACATATTAGTGCTGGTGCATGTTCTCTAGAAAATAAATTAAAATCTGGGAACTACCTGAATGGGAATCAAAAGATGCTATAACATCTGTCTTTTTCATAATTAAATCCCATACGTTTTAACATCTTGGGACTTGGAAAATAATTTGAGTGTTGACAGCTGCACTTATAAGTAAATAACATGCACAATTTATTTTATCCAGTCCTATTGCACAATAACAGTATAAAGTTTTGTTTCCACTTCATATGTTTTTACATTAATGTGTGCATGACAGGGCTAAGTTAAAAAACAGCACTGAAGCTACCACAACAAGTTTTACAAAATTCCTTTATGTAAAGGAATTAATTCACCTTGATAAACATTATTTTAAGCTTGGCTAGTTCAGTTTAAAAGCATTTTGGCATAATAGATTAATATAAAAGGGTAAAACATAATTACTTTAAGATACAGTGTAGATATGTTGTGTTGTGCAATGATTCCCCATGAAGAATCAACATATAGAATTGTAATTTATATGTAAGCATATAATTTACTTCTGTGGATCTCTTACTTTGACTTTGTCCTTGTGGATCACATGCTGTATATTCACAACTATCAGCAAAACATAAAAGGCATCATGCTTTTTTTTTTTAAAAAAGATATGCACATAAGAGTATATATAGGAGAGATAATAAAGATCCAGATTTCAGTTAAAAGAGTGGTGAACTTGCTTATATAAAGTAAAAAAGCACCATGAACATCTGGCAATTTTCTCTCAAAATGAAGTTAAGTACGTCTTTATTTGACAGGAGAGGAGAGTTCAGATCCAGATCAGGTTTTGGACTACATTTTGGAGCAAATTACATTTAAGCTTCAAGTTCAGATTAGATAAGTGAAATTTTAAAAGTGGACCTTACATTGAAGAAAAGTTGCAACTTTATTTGTTCTCACATAATTCACTTTTACTTGGGACTTCTTTTGTCTAATGCTGGTAATATGAGACTGAAAAATGGATTACCTTCAATTTTAAATCCCTGTCAGAATGAAAACAGAATCAAATTTGAAAACAGCATTTGTTATGTTTGAAACTTAATTACAATACACCAATGAGGGAAAGTAACAGCCCAGCTAAAAGTTTGAGAACATAAAGAGGAAAAATCTGTTTACTTCATATTACGTAATTTAATCACTCATGAGTAGCATGTTAAGGTTGGAGCTGTGAGGATAATGTCCTGCATTTCTGAATTTACCAAATACAAATATATCTAATGTTATACAACATGTACTCAAGATGTCCTAGTATGAAGCTGCAATTGAATTTGGGCATTCTCCATCCAACTCCTTGCTGTATGAAAAAAATCCCAGCAATATTATATGCACACCTATTTATTCACAGCCACATTTTTTTGTTATATCTACATTGTTACTTAGTCCTTTATACAGTGGTGTGGTGTAGATGAGTGGAAGCTCCATGAAGTCCCACCAATTTCTTCAAGCCTTGAGGCTCTTAGCCAAAAGTCATCCTGGATGGGTGGTAAAGGCAGAGGGATACTTCGGTAGTCATGAGGAGAGGAGAGTCTCCTCGACTGACCCAAAGAAAACCCCTCCATCTGAAATAAAAAGAGAACCACCAGCATGGCTCAATTGAAGCCGGGAAGGCAGCTGAGATAGAAGTGAAAAAGGAAAGATCTTGTAACAGTGTGCTTAGTCTTGGTAAGAATCATTCCAATTTCTGCAGTGGAATTTTCTTTGGAAAGTGGGACTCAAAGGAGGAAATTAGCTGCAATTAACGTTCACAAGTGACTGTCAGATTTAGTAAAGAAGAAAAAAGATATTGCAGCTAGAAGTAACTTTAAAAGTAAAGAACAGATTGGATTGGTTAACCCAAATTTCTGGACTGTATTTTTACTACTACTCAACTTGAAGAACTTTGGGAAACTATTGGAAAACAATCTTATTCAGAGACATATTGATTGTAGTTAAAGTGTTTTAATTCAGCGAGTTTTGCTCTCTTTCAATAATCCAGCGTGTTTTTGAACATCCTGTTACAGCCTATTGTTTACAGTGTAATAGCAGCAGCCATCGGAGCAAAAAATCCCTCCCACCCACTAAATAACAGCTGCTAATAAAACAATTAACCCTTTCCTTGCAGACTCTCAATATTACCTCATTATTTTAATCAAACACTGATCAATTCATTACCTCAAAACTTACATTTTTTCTACCTCATTACCATATCAATGACTAGATAATCAATTTCTATAAAATAATTTATTTATGGTTTAATTGATTTGTTTTAATTGATTAGTGTGATTAGAGTGTTTAGTCCAAATGGTGTGATTACTGATTAGTTTAAAAGATCAAGATTCATGTAATTTAATTGATTAGTAAAATTATTGATTTAGTGAATTTAATTGAACAGTGTGATTAATGATTAGTGTAATTAATTGATTAGCGATCAGTGTAATTAATTGATTAGGCCGATTGTTGCTTAGCAAAATTATTTGACTAGAGAGATTATTGCAATTGATTGATTGGTGTGATATTGGTTATATTGATTATCCAAAATTGTTCCATTAATTAATTTAATCAACGTACCATCGTAACAAACCTACCATGCCAAGAAAAAAATCCAATACCAAACCACAACCTAAAGAGAAAGTAATTCCCACCAATGAACCACAAGATTCCTGTACATGCCTTAAATGCTACAAAACTCTAATAGATAATAAAAATTCCATCAAATGTTCTCTATGTAACAAATACTCTCATCATGACTGCTTGGGATTACCCAAGCAAATGATTCAATAGCTAGAATCATCCAATGAGTTTCCATATCTCTGCAAATCATGCAGACCCAAACTGGATCTGTTTGAAAGAGCTGATACCATAGAAGTATGAATAATATCCCTTGACACCATAGTAGCATCCCTGGATGCTTTAAAAGAAAGATTATCCAACCTTGAAAAAAAAGACACAACGTAAAAACCTGAACATCCAATAGCTACAAACCACATCTCTACCCAACAACCACAACCCAATCCACAAAAAAACATAAGCAAGACAAATAATGATATCCCAATCCTCATCAGAGAAGCTGTTGAGCACGAACAGAAACGTCCAAATGCTATCTTATTTGGTCTCGAGGACATCAGTGACCATGATGACACCACAACTGTCTGAAATATCATCAGCGATTATCAAGCATCAACCATTTCCCCTGATGAAATACTTGACATTTCCCTCATTGGCCGAGAGCTCAAAAACAGAGACGGCTCTGTGGCCCCACGCTTCTGCAGGGTCATTTGCAAAATGAATCAAGCAAACATAAATTCATTTATACTATAAATTCACTTGCCAAAAGCAACACCAACCATAAAAACCTCTGTTCTCACCCTGACCTAACCATACAGCAATGTGCCCACTCCCGTGTACTCCACACAGAACTCAAAAAACATCTAGACAATGGAGAGAAGGACCTGTACATTGACTACAGTACTGACTGTATCAAAAGAAAGTCACACAACCCACAACTCAGCTTTAACCTTCAACCACAATGCTACTTCAACCAAACCACCATCACCCAAGACTAGGAATTCACGCCCCTAACTACATCAATTCCAACTACAGCTGGTCTTAAATGCAAGCTACTCAATGCAAGAAGCCTTGTGAATAAAATACCTGAATTGCTCCTCTTACTAAATATGGCTAAATTCGACATCATATTTGTCTGTGAAACATGTCTCAATGCATTTCTCCCTGACTCCATTACCACAGTAAGAGACTATCATGTTTATCGATCAGATCGTGAAATTCATAGAGGAGGTGGTGTTGCTATCTTCTATAAAAAGTCCTTACATCTAAAAAACATCCAAGTTACACAGGAGCTTGCTCTTCCTGAGACCATCATCTGTGAACTATCCTTAAATATCACATTTTGATTCTTACTATGTTACAGAGCACCTGATTATCACATCGAACATGTAAACAAGCTAAATTCACTACTAACATGGGAAACATCTTGCCCACATGCCCATTTTTCTTGGTGACTTCAATCTACCTCATATTAACTGGACCCTAAATGAATGTACAACTGAACCCATACACGCAACCTTCTACAATGCTGTTACAAATCTGGGACTGGAACAACTAGTAACCAACAATACCAGACTTAACAACTGCCTTGATCTCATCTTCTGCAATAGTTTGAATTTAATTTACGGAATACAAACTAAAGAACCCTTTTCCAACAGTGACCACAATATGACTGACTTTTGTCTCAACATACGCCCACACAAAAATCATCACAATGATGGAATCCCCAATTATAACTTCAAAAAAGGCAATTATGATCTTATAGACAACGATCTCTCATCCCTTGATTGGCAATCTCTATTCACTGGATGCAATACTGTTGAAGACCATTACAACATATTTTTACTTGAAGTCAAAAGAATCATCAAACTACATGTATCAATAACCCCCCCCCCAAAAAAAACCAGATTGCCCATAACAATAAGGAAACTTCAATCCAAAAAGAGATCACTCTGGCGGAAAAACAAATCTGATCACGTTGCCAACTTCAAAAGCCGATACAAAAATTTATGCCACCAGACAAAGACTGAATGCACCAATTATCACATTAAACAAGAGGAAAACCTCCTATGCACCAATTCCACCCGTGCTTTTTTGCAATTTTATAAACAACAAACTAAAAGACTCAAGGTCCATCCCACCCCTGAAAGGGGTGGCAAAGACTGTAATGACAACACCATTAAAGCAAATCTCTTTAACACATTCTTTGGCTCAGTATTTGTAAACAGCAATGGATCATGCCCAGTATTTCCTAGCCGAACCACAGAAAACTACAATGATCTAATTTTACAGAAGACAATGTTGAAAAAGCACTACGCAATCTAAAATCATCTCTATCTATTGGACAGAATGGAACATGTGCCTACTTCTTAAAAAAAACTATCCACTGCCATAGCCAAACCTCTAAGCATAATCTTTGAAAAATCTTTCAGGTCCAGCTCCTTGCCAAAACTATGGTCACAAGCCATGGTCACGCCAATCTTCAAAAAGGGAGACCCCAGCCTAGCTGAAAATTATAGACCAATCTCCTTATGCTGCGTCACCTGTAAAGTCATGGAATCAATTATTAACCAATCTATCATCCTCCACTTAGAGACAAACAACCTACTCTCCAATAAACAATTTGGTTTCAGAAAAAAACTATCATGTAATCTACAACTCTTACACTGCAAAAACATATGGATTACACAACTCGATCAGGGCAAAACAATAGACGCAATCTACATAGACTTCTGTAAAGCCTTTTATTCAGTAGTACATGACAAACTACTCCTAAAACTAAAATCTTATGGTATCTCTGGACAACTGCATAACTGGATAGAAGCATTCCTGTCAAACAGACAACAAATGATCAAACTTGGAGTGTCCTTTCAAATTCTATACCTGTCAATAGTGATGTCCCCCAAGGAAGTGTTCTAGAACCAACTCTTTTCATACTCTACATAAATGACCTCTGTGATCATATTAAGAGCAACTGCGTTCTCTTCACTGATGATGTAAATCTGTTCAATACCACAGACAATACTGCTACCTTCCAAAAAGATCTTGACAATGTATCAGAATGGTCAAACAAATGGCAACTTCAAATCTCAACAAATAAATGCTCTGTCTTACATACTGGCCAAAAATAATAATAATCAGAAAATAAAATACAAGCTGAATAATCAAGACCTTGTTGATGATCCAAGCTCTGTAAAGGACCTTGGAATACTCATCTCTAATGATCTAAATGCTAGAGCCCACTGCAACTACATAGCCAAAAAGGCATTAAAAGTTGTTAACCTAATCCTACATAGCTTTTTCTCTGGTAATATCATACTACTAACTAGAGCATACAAAACATCTGCTAGACTAATACTCGAATACAGGTCATCAGTCTGGAACCCACATTACATATCTGATATTAGCACAGTTGAGGAAGTCCAGAAATATTTCACAAGAAGAGTTCTCCACTCCTCTACTTATTGTAGAATACCTTATGCCACCAGACTTGAAATTCTAGACCTAGAAAACCTTGCATTATGCCGTCTTTGGTCTGATCTAAGTATGGCATATAAAGTTATACATTGCAATGACTTACCTATCAATGAATACTTGAGCTTCAACCATAACAACATAAGAGCACACAATAGATACAAACTCAAGGTTAACTGCACCAAACTCGATTGCAGGAAATACGACTTCAGCAACAGAGTGGTCAATGTCTGGAATACTCTATCTGATTCTGTGGTTTCTTCCCTAAACCCCAAAAACTTTAACCTTAGACTGTCTACTATTGACCTCACCCCTTTCCTAAGAGGTTTGTAGGGGGTGTGCATAAGCGGACCAACATGCCTACCGTCCCTGTCCTATTGTTTCTTTTATTTTGCTTATATGTATCCATTTCATGTATTCCTAACTTTAAAGGCAAATACAAGATTTAAAGGCAAAGAAAGAGAAACTAACACATTCTCTATGTATGACTTTTTCATATAAAAGAGTCTTTGGGTTATCAAGGGATAACTCCTACACTGCAGATAGGTCTCAATAAAGGAAGGAATACCTGCTTATTATGAGAAGGCAAAATAGATACAGTGGCTTTTTAAGAATAACATAATGAGAAATAGCTGAGGAGGAATCTGAATTCATGGCTCACATTATATTTCATAATGTTAGCAACTGACCTGTACTAAGACAAACAAAACTCAAGACTAATCAGACTTCATTATGATTTTCAAGATAATTTTTTCCAGTTTAATTATCAAAGTATAATACAAAACTCAGACAATGTCCAGAATATGATCTTTGATTTTCTTTGAGACTGCAGCTAATACTAAAGTGGTAGTTGAAATGCTACCATATTATGAGCTCAATACAATGCTTAAATCATAACACTGAATGTATTTTGATCAAGTGCCTGATTCTGTATTTTTGTAAGAGGAAAGATGAACATGTGATTCTTGGGCATTTCATAAGAAAGTCTCTTTCACTTAAGTACTCCTTAAAAGTAAAAAAAAAAAGTAAACAAAGGGGTGCATTTTTGAGAAATCTATGGTGTCTAACTTGCAACACCTATTTGAAATATTTATTTTTAAGGATAAGTTATCCATTAGCAATTGCAATTCAAGAAATATAGGAAAATACAATAGTACTGGAAAAATAATAGCAAAACAATATGAATTAGAATTTATATTATGCTTACACACCAAGATTTAAAAAAGTCAATACTTCGAACACTACTACTAAAATGGAAACAGATAAAATGAAAAGAAGTAGTGTTGGGATCATCCATAATTCTCCTCCAGCATATATCTTTTACTACAATTATTTAAACTTTCATTTCAAGGATTTTGAAGTTATGATTTTGGATTAAGTTTTATAGAAAGCATAGTCATACTGCTTAGAAAAGTGACTCATCAGTTGCAACAGAACTATGAAGGGCAAATGGATTCCTTAATATGGACAGATTTTATTATGCTTTCTTTGTTCCAAATATCCACATTAGCCATCCTAAGTGATTGTTGTACAACTATAGCCCAGGAGGAGCCTGGCAGACTACAATTTGTTGCCATGACTGACAGATTCTGTTGCATACCAACAGGAAAATGTCTCATGTGCTTTTCTCTTTGTCTCATTTTACTGTCTCCTTTTTCCATAAAGCATGAATGGCACACGACATGGGAAGAATATATGTAGGAAGGGTAGAAAGAAAACTGGATTTCCACTGAAATGATTTTAAAAAGGTATAAGAGAAAAAAGGATGACTGCTGCAAAGAGAAAAGTTCGGTTACCAAAGCAGCAAGGGAAACGGTGCAAACAATGAGGGAAGATTTCAAAAATGTTTCTAATAGGCATCCCTTGATTTATATACTGTAAATATAAAAGAGAGAAGGAAGGAAACAACCAGACTTTCAACATTAGGTTATTACAGCCAATCTAATTAAAGTAGTTTTTAGTCTTTCATAGATACTTCCATTCTATTTCATGGTCTGGTTTGGTCAACCTATTATGAGAAGTATATAGGAAATAAGAAAGTACACCACTGAGACTGAAAAAAATATATAAAGCTTGAGTTAGGCAGTCAAATGACACTTTTCTTGTCAATATTTGAAGGTCCAATAGCCTTTGGCTTGTGATGCGATTTTTAAATGGCAGGTCAGTTTGATAATAAGATAGCATTTTCTCATGATTTTATTTTATTTATGAGTTTTGGCATGAACTATTCCTTGGATTACATAGGCTTCACAGAGTTGATTTTATCTACCATAGCTACCATTCTTTGCAGTGCAAAATCCAGTCTCAACTTGGTTGGGCAAAAACCACTCAGTCCTACGGTGCTGGGCAAAGCTGGTGCTGGGCTTAGTGCTGCAAAAGTCTTTGTACTATAATGTTGGGGCTTAGTAACAGTTTGATGCAACTTGGAGTATAATGCTCTGGTAACAGTAGCTTATAACTTGGTCACCATTAGATTGCCCTAGTATAACATGTTCTATATGTACTGTTTTTGGATGTAATCTAGAAGCTATAACTATAAAGCAGGGGTATCAAACTTGATTTCATTGAGGCCTGCATCAGGCTTGTGTTTGACCTTCGGAGGCCATGGTGGGCGGGGCCATGGTGGGCATGGCCAGCTAGATGTCACTAATATTTTGGGGGGGGCTGTGGAGGCCTAAGCACTCTGCCAGCAAAAATGGGCTCCCAAGCTCTGTTTTTAGCTAAGATTGCCTCCTGCAACTCTGCCAGCGAAAACAGAGCTTGGGAAGGCTGCACACAGCACTCCCAAGCTCCGTTTTCACTGGCAGAGGCAGTGCAGGCCAGTCCTTTGCTGTTTCTAGTGCAGCCCCATGAGCCAGATCTAAGCACCCTGCAGGCAGAATCCGGTCCCTGGGCCTTGAGTTTGACACCCATGCTTTAAAGCTACAACTGGTATGGAATGTGGCAGCTAGATTCTGAACTTTCTCTACTATAGTTGGTATCTTATCAACAATTCCTTACTGAAAAGAATTTGGTCAGGACTTCTAAAGAGATCCTGCTGAAGAGCATTCTTGTAAGGCTAATGACATAGGATCTGGTGACCAAATAATTCCACATTCTGGAATGTCCATCTTCTGAAACTATGGATAGCTGAAAATCAAATGAAATATAAATGGCTCCAACACAACAACTGAATGCTGAATATGCAGTGGGAATTATTCACCCTTTAAAACAGAGGTGTTTCATTTATATACAGTATTGCCAGCACTCATAAAGTAATGTTCTATAAATGTACCTTTTCAAAGAACAAGGCTAAACTGAATTAAGTGAAAGAAAATACATATGGTAATGTTTAGTAAATAGTGCAAGAAAAAGAATCAATCCATCAATTTAGCATTATAAATGAAGCAGAAGTCAGCATTTTATTCATAAATATTTTTGTCCATATCCTTGAAGATCATGTGGAAATCCTGCCATTGTTATAATTCAATGGTTTAATTAATATTTTGAATATTAGAGAAAGACAGAAAGCTACTGGTGAGACAGCTAAGCTGACATATCAGATATTAAGCTCATTATTGCTTCATTTATGGTTGGGTTAATAGGTTTTACTGTGTAATATTGTGGCATAGTTACAGAGAAGCTTTTATGCAACAAAAAAAAGCTGTGACTGCACATAAGAATGAACAAGATAATTCCACAAGAGGCTTGGTAAAATTATAATTTTAAAGAACAATATTTAATAGAAATTACATATATGAAATGTTGTCATACTCTTGCATATGCCATTTTATGAAACACCATTTTATGAAAAATATATTAGTGTAAAAATACCATATATACTATGCTATTTTATCATTTTTGTTCTGCAGCATAGCAGAGTTCTAAAGAATAATCTTATAGAGAGATTGTATTTAGACATAGTCAGCTAATTGTTTGTTTACTGTGAGTATCTAAAACACTAATCTTATAATTGAGATAGTTGAGAAAATATACAATGTGTATAGGGCTATGAGGAGGATCTTTCATTTGTTTTTTTTTATATTTTTGGAACAATATATGATTTCATTTTGAAATACCAAGTATTTATATATTTTCTTGTTTATTCTAAAGTAAAATAAAATTGTAGCAAAAGGAGACATGAAACAGAAATTTACCAGTATTTAACCTTTTGTTCCTGTCTATGGTTCTAGTATAAAGATGTATTTAACAGCTGTTATTTACATTGTCCAAAAATGGTATATTGAAATTAGGACTCCAATAGCATAGACCTGGAGATTGGTATCAAGAAACCTCACTGAATTTAACAAAGATTAAATTATGTGAGAACAAATCCATGAAAACAACTTTGCATTCTCAATTGTTGATGCATTGTTTGTGCTTGCTACAGCTGACTATTAATTTTCATAGGAAAAGTTTAGCCCAGATATTACATTATTATTTCCAATAACCTTGACCTACAATTCTTGCTGTTTTTCCTGTCAAGCAATATTAAGCATTAGGGAGAACAGTGTCATTTTTTTATATCCAAATATCTGATAATGATATTTTACTGATATTATCTATTCATAAGCACAGTGAAGTACCCATACAAAACCACAATGAATAGAATACTTTATTACAGGGTCCCTAATTTCATGGACAAGTACTGTCCGCGGCCTGTTGGGAACCAGGCCATACAAGCAGAGGCAAGCATGCAAAGCTTCATTTGCACATGCATGGGATCAAGATTGCACATTGAAACCACCACCCCACTGCTGCCATTCCCACGAGTCCATGGAGCCAGAATGGTTGGGGACTATTGCTTTATTAGAATAGAGTAGAGTAGAGTAGAATAAAACAGATTAGACACACAAAGAATTTGTTTCCAATATAGATGCTCTCAGAATACACACAAAGCAACAAATAATAATAATAATAATAATAATAACAACAACAACAATAACAATAACAATAGAATATCAAGAAAGAGAAGAACCATAATGATGCTACAGCCATATAACATGAGTAAATATACAGAGATATTAGACAATATTGTGAGTATTAGATGTTGAGTAGAGTGATGGCCCTGTGTCTAATTGCTTTGGCATGCAATATCCTATAAGAGGTGTCCCAAGGGAAGGAGTTGAAATAGTGCAGGATGTGAGGGTTCTGTAAATATTTTCTCAGTCCTTCTGACCAGTTAAAAATACCGGTTTTCTTTGGAATGCAGGCTGGTTGCAATTGTTCTTTCTGTAGTCCTAACTATCCATTGGAGTCTGTACCTGTTCTGTTTGATTGCTGTGTCAAATCGGACAGAGCTGCTTTTTATTAAAAGGAGTTTTGAGGTTTTATTACTAAAATAGCATGTTTAATGTACTAAGTTTTCTGCCTTGTTTTCCTGTGGAAGTAATTGCATGAGCAGGAGCGCCTAGCTTTTATTATGTCCAGGTCTTGGAGATAAAATTTTCAGCAGAAGATTAACAAATTGATGACAGTATTATACATACGGTTACCTACTGCAAAGTATAAGACCTTTACGGTACCTAGGACATGATTATTGGTTTAATACCGTACTTTGTGATCTGTATTCAGTGTATCTACCATTTGATCTAGGTGTAAACAACCTGTAATAGTCCTTCTGTCCAGGATTATTTCATCAATAAACCATATTTGGCCACGGTAACAATTGAAATCGAAACTACTTGGAAAGAATCACTTTCTTACCTTTGCTTAGACAGAACAATCTTACATTTTAATGTACAGTACATAGCTACAACTTACATATTATATTGCTGTTCCTCAGGTTTTTCAGAAGAGAAAAGCTTTAGTCCAATTACATTACAAAAGGGAGTTATTTAACTCACTGAATTTCCCAAATGACTCTCAGGAGAAATGATCATATGGCACTTGAAAATACACCAAGTTCTCATGGCAATTTCAGTTGCATTAATATCCTCTCTCACATTCTGTCCTGAAACACTTGTGTGGTCCTGCTGTGGGCAATTAAAAGTTGCCATGTTTTACCCTAGAGATTCATGTGTTTTAGTAATAATAATGAAATATATTTATTTATACAATAACGCTGAATATGCACTTTACATTTAAGCATAAAATAAATTTTAAACAAACATAGGTATCCATTTACTCATCTTATTGATAATAAAAACATATGTATTTGAAAATACATAAGTAGTAGAATAGAAAGAAAGGGATCTTTATTAATCAAAATCCAAAGAAAATTTTTAGAGCTAACACTAACTGACAAGTACTAGCCAAAGAGCTGTTTTCTAAATAAAATAGATTACGGAATAAATGTGTGCAGATATTATTCCATCAATTAACATTTATGCAACCCCAACATGTCATGCACAAAATTAGAAAAAAGGGATCTCTCTACTTGAAGCCAGTGAAAAAATGTTGCGCACCAGTTATCAAGAATGGTATATGTATAAGATTTGATTTTGTTATTAGACCCCAAATGTGTCATTACTTCATGTTTTTCACTTGAGCATTGGTTTGTTTCACAATACAAATTTAATCCATGGGACTTCAGCAGCTTTTAGCTATGATATATACACAATATATATTTATGCTGCTATTAAACACAGAATGAGAACTCAATTTTAGACCTAATTAAAATAACTAACTTAAATCATTGAGGCATTGATTTTGATAGTTCTCTCTTAAGTGTGCTTTTTCTCCACATGTTAGGCAAACATACATTTTTTTGTTGGTGGCAATGGTGCTATTGACAGGGGGTTTTTTTGCATATGAGTTTATAAACTGTGACTGCAGAATATGTATATGAACATACAAATTTTCCATCAGCGACAAGTGAAGCAGGGGGTGTAAGAGTCCAATGGAGCAGAAACAGTTATAGCAGTATCAGAATACTATTATACGGATCCTCTGAGTCAGGTTGCTGTACCTCCATTCTCAATTCTTCTGCCATGTCAACTTTGCTTCACTATCAACTACATTTGAGTATCCTTTTATCCTAACTTGTGAGGACTACTGCATAGTTTAATAGCATTTATTTATTTATTGGCTATCTATTCAGGCTTGAAAAAACCTTTGCTCTATACTGCTTCAGTGATTCCAGAAAATGACATATGTTTAGGAAATTGAAGCATATTTAAGTTTTGGACAAAAGCCTTTTAAATAAATATAAATATATATAAATATGTGTGTGTGTCTACACAGACACACACACAAAGACACACACACATATTAAAGTAAAGAATATTAAATATATTCTTAAAAAGAATATATACTGTTGACAGACCTATTTGTTTACTACAATTTAATTAACCTAACCCTGCTAGCAATAGTTACACATATTAGTGAAAAGTTTCTTCTCAATTTCTTTACTGTAAATAGACAAAAATATGCATGATGGAAACCTTAATAATAAACTTATCATTTCTGTAATCCTTAAGACAACTAAATATTTCTCAGTTTCTTTTGGATAAAGAACAACATCTACCATGTTTCTCATATAATAAGGCCGGGTCTTATTTTTTTCTGAGCCCCGAAAAAATGTCTAGGCCATCTTTTCGGGGGTTACTTAATTCCCCCCCTTTGCATCTTTGGGCGGGCGGCGAAGGCTTGGATGTTGACCTTGGCGATGGTGGGGCACTTTGTATCAGGGTCAACGCAGGCAGCACCATATCCGCGTGTGCAGCAAAAGTACTTCCTAACAGCATTCCCCCCATTTCGCATGTTTTAATATAGGCCTTAATTTGGGGGGAGGGGCTTAATTTCATTTCATGCCTATAAAACATGCTGGGACTTCCTATTGGGGGAGGCCATATTGTTGGAGAAACAGGGTAATAGAGATCTTCTTTCCTATACTTTTACAATTCTTAGATCCACAAAACTAGGCTTCTGATTCACCAGATCCTCATTATTCTTTTTGTATAGATTCTTAGCTATTGTTCATAGTTTCTTCCTTGTCTCAATCCTTTTCATTCATTTATCAAATTCTATTTACTGCTACATTGATCATCCTTCATAGCCCATTTCAGTAACAGCATGTTTTTCTCCTGATAGAGAGACATTGATAACAGAATCTCTAGCTAGTTGACATTCTTTATTACATTAAGTTTAACTAATAAGAAACCATTTAATCACATTTTTTTTGAAAAAAATGATTCCCTCATATATGTAAAATATAAAGTTCAGAACTATGAGCTGAAGGAAAATATAACTGAGATGTATTAGACTCTGGCAGGTTCTTAATTCATACAATATAAATTAATTTTGTATATATCAAGAAAAATAAAAGAGCCTATCAAAATCTAATTCTGTTAATTAAACTTGTAGAGTAAAATTTTGAAAATTAACTAAATTTCCAAATATGATAACTATTTTTTCATAAATTTATGAAAAATTCTCACTGATCCAGGTCAATGCAAGTTTCTTTTATACTTACTCACTCACTCACTATCTATCTATCTATCATCTATCTATCTATCTATCTATCTATCTATCTATCTATACATGTATATGTATAGCACATTCTGGACACTAGAATAAAATAAAATAAAATGCTTAAATGCTTGTAGAAGACAGGTATGCACTCTGGAGATGACCTGTTGACCTGATGCCATGCATAAACTTTCCTGCCTGGGGCAGGAGTAATCAGCCCGGGGGGTTAGACCTCAATCTTCTATCTGATGTCACATGTGTTCCTCTGACAGTATTATTTTGCATCCATTTCAGAAGTTAGAGTCAACGAATTCAAATTTTCAGCTCAATGAAGCCAAGTGACGGGCACTTCATAATTTAATTTTGCATAATTACCCCAGAAAAGGCAATAAAATAAAAATAAGAACAATCTGAATGTATTAATCAAAATGCTTACCAGTCACTTGGTGTAAATCATTAAATCAGACTGAAATTTTATAGGTGACCTATGAGAAAAAATAAATAAATGTAACTGTGTGGAACTCACAAAGCAACAGAACTATCACTGCAAATATTATTCACAATAAGATTTTATACGATTTATTTAAATATTTGATTGTTACTTATTACATCTGTTCCATAACCAAGATATCATATCTTACAGAAAAACAAACAGCATTCTAATTTGTTGAGAAACAGTGGACTGAAATTAACTTTACAAGCAAGTTTTTGGCCAAGTATTTTGCAAATGATTTGCAAAGACATGATATGGAGATAGGCAGGAGGAAAACCTTGACTTACTGAGGTTTTTTTCTCACACTTTTTCTTAACATATTTCAAAGGAAGAGACACCGTAGCCTCCTGGCCATTGCTAATGTACTGCTTGTATTTTGAGTTGAAATTATCCACTAGGGTGCTGCATTGAAGTTGCCCATGCTATTTTGACACAGCAACCAGATGCTCCAATTTTGCTTGACTGACTCTAAGCTGAGCTAGAATGCCTTAAAGCAACATTGAAAAGGGTAGAGATCCATGAACAATTAAAGCACTCTGGTGTCAAAAGAAGTGTTTCAAACAGCTAGTACTGGTACTGAAATGGCTCAGGTGCCCTTTGTCCGACACTCTGCAAGTTAAGATTTAATGCACCAGACAGATAATTTATTTCATGAAAGAGTGATCTCTGTTTCATAACCACCGAATGCAATGTAGGAGAGTGTCTTGTAATATAAACCAATAAGGGCATCATTTATTTCTTTTGTATGGTACTCAGAGAACTAATAAAAGGGAAAAATATTAGTTTTTATTTATCTGCTTCTTTTAGACAACATCTATCTATGTATATATTCAACCTTAAAAACAGAAATACAGGTTTCAGAAAGAAATTTTTGCTATTCTTTATAAGGGACTGGATTTAATTCCTTTTTATAATTACTATATGAAATATATATTTGACAATAATAAAATGTAACATCTTAAACTGTAAACTCTCCTATTTAATCTTGAATTTTAACTGCTTTTGCATCTTAATATAATTTTATATTTGGTTTAATAAGTTTTTATATTTTACCTGTATTCTGTCTAGAACCACTCTATGAGAGAAAAGAGTGGTTTCTAAATTTGATACATAAATAAGAATAAACCATAAAGAAAAACTTAATAAAGTAGGCAAATTATTTTTTATCTTTTTCCTATTTGAATCATTGTAAAATGGAATTGTTTTATTATTTTTATTTTTTTGGTTTCTCCTATGTCATATGGTCCATTTATAGCTTTGGAGGGTTTTTTTTTAAATTAAACTTTAATTTATTTAAGACTAATTGTTAAAAAAATGAAAAAAATCTTTCAAAACAAATCATTCATCAATATCTTAAAATGTCATGTCTTTAAATGCTTCCTAAATACAGGAATGAAGGTGCAGTTCTTACATTTTATAGGAGGAATGTTTTATAGGAGAGAAGTTGAGGATTGTAATATTCTCACATTATAACCTCTTGATAATATTATCAATTACTCTCTTAACAGGTTAAAAGATCATTTGAAAGAAAGAATCTTCTAAACTATTTACTATTAAAAAAAAATAGTAATGAAGTATTGAAACTAGGCAAGACAAAAGGTTTTTTTTCACTGTCTTTGTTTAAATACCTGAATCCAGTTGGATATAGGTAACTATTGCTATAATGATATGTTGAACTATGGATTCACAGTCTCTCACAATTGGCAATGCTTGCTAGAGTTTATAGGAATGAAGTTCAAAATATCTCTTTGCTTTGGGATAAAAGATGGATATTTATTTATTCTTAATATATTAATTAGTAATATTTAATGTCAGTTTTAATATATTAATTTATTATTAATATAATTTATATTGCATTTATTTTTATAACTTTTTCATTCAAGAATAAATTGGTAGTTGTTAAAAAGACAGAAACATGCATTCATTTAAATGTTGATATATACTGGTGTATACTGTACATGCATACATATTTCATATTCACAAAACTCAACAAGAAACTTGACAAGATTTCAGCATCTTAGCAATCATGAAGTGAAGTTTAAATCAGTAAGAAATAATCTATTTGAAAACTGTATTGTGCCAGTGTGCCGGCATGAAATTGGCACCAAAGAATGAGACTGTGAGAACTCAGCCTGCCAAACAAGCCTCCGAACAGGATTATTTGGTGGTATTAAAGACTTTGTGTTGCAGTGAATCCAATCAACACTGCTATCATTTAGCAGATGGAAACCATACACTTTGTCAGTATGTCTCTTAGTGTAGGAGGTGTTACCCAGGTATCAGAGAAAGAGTGGCTGTAAACAGAGCATCTGAGGTTATCAGTGTCTACTTGTTGCTTATACCCTTAAACAATGCTAGTACAATGTTTTATTGAAAGGAAATGGCAGTTGCACATCAAAGCCAGTTTCTCATGTTTATTTGCTAAAGAATAAAAAGTAAAAGAAAATTATAATTATTTTTTGTAAACTCAAAGAATTCAAGAAAGAATAAAATCTAGTTAATATGAAACATAAAGGGACTTAAGAATTATAAACTGAAATAGTGAGTGCTATTTTATACCACATTGATGCCTAAAAGGGTATACTAATTTATATAAAAGATCAAAGTAAGTAAGTTGTTTCTGGGTTATTGGCCTCTTAATCTTGTATATTAATTCAGGTAATGTACCACTACCACTATCTTCTATTTAATTATTTTTATTTATGTACCATTAAGCTCAGTTTTCATTACTTTTATTGTAGAAAGTGGATGAGTACATTGTATTGGTGCAGCACTGTCATCTCATTTGCAATCCTCAAAAGACCCCTTTTCGTCCCCGAGAAATCAAATGACATTCTTTAGAAACCTTCTTTTTTATTTCTTTAATTAGAAGTTTTTAAGGACCTCCTTCTTGAACTCTCAACATTTTAATACACTTCTGCCTCACTAATTCGGGTGATTGTTTCAGAGTTTGTGCAGCATACATTCCTGATCTGCAAGAAAGCTGTTTTCTTCGAGGCTTTTCATATTCTGCCCTAATCCCTTGATAATTACAAAGGCTGTCTCTGCAACAATAAGCAAGTCTGAAAGGAATTTCATAGCTGTGTTTTCTCAGAGAAAAGCTCTACTTGAACATCTCAGCTAAATTTTCTTCCCAGGAGTCTTGGACACAGAATACAAGGCTGAGAAATGCCAAAATAAAGACACTCAAAGGTTGTTAAACTTGGGTTTTAACAAAATACTGGTTAAACAGGACTGAGGAAAGCAATGCCTTCTGATGGAAGCATCAGGTTAATATGGCAGAACTTCAAAACATTAATTTAATGATAATTTAATTTCCTCTTGGGAATATTTTCATAGTTCTTTTGTAACTCCAGGGGTTAATTACTTTTAGACTGGCATATATAATACAATTTTAAAATCTATTGGTTACAATAGATATTTCTTCATTTGATATTTCTGTGTATATGGAAAATAAAATATCTCCTCATTTTCCAGAAAGGACAATATGATTTTTTAATCAAAAATTCTTTTAAATCATTATTTCAGATGCAAGAAGCATTTTTATTATTTATTTGTTTGTTTGTTTGTTTGTTTGGTATAGCTGCTCATCTCACTGAAAGCAGCTCTGGGCAATGAAAACAATAGGATAATACAACAAATATAAAAACACAGATTCTGTATTAAAATATAAATATTATAAAAAGTAGTACATATACCCTGGGCAAAAAAATGATAAAAATATCTACCATAACCATCTAAGCATGCCTCCTGTTTCCTGACAGACCCAGGCTGAATTTAAAATTTAATATTTGGATCAAAAACATACAAAATACAAAACACACTGATCCCTTTAGCGTATGGTAAAGTTTACATCTTAGAATAGTTCTTAAAGTCTTGTGCCAATTTGATACAATATATGTATGTATGTATGTATGTATGTATGTATGTATGGATGGATGGATGGATGGATATAGGCCCAAGGAGGCTCTGAATTCCAGTCCTTAGGTACAAAGTCATCTGTATGACTGCAGGCCAGTCACTTTCTCTGAGCCCTTGGAAGGAAGGAAGATTTTTCACTTCTTGCCAAGAAAACTGCAGCAATTTGTCCTGGCAGTCTCTGAGAACTGGAAACAATTGAAAGGGAAAAAAAACAAAAGCTTCTCTAAACCTAATATTTCCTAGTTATTGCAAATCTAAAACATCTTAGACAGTGTGTTATTGTAGAAGCCATTGCTTGCCTCACTGTCATTCTATGTGCAAGGCAATTGTGGGTTTACCATTTTGCCTAGTACCTTAAAAATTAATGTATCTGTATTCCCCTTTTTTAAATAAATTACTACATGGGAAATTGATTACCTCAATAAAAATGAATAGTTAAAACATTGATCAAAAGACATTTAATACTTCACATGTTTCAATAAATCAACTATAATTTCACCTCAGTTATTTATTTGATTTATAAGCTGCACAACAAGCGTCTCTAAGTGACTACATCATAAAACAGTATTGTATATGTTTGAATTTAACCAATCCTGCCTAACAAGATGAGTTCAATTTTTAATTCTGGAATTTGAACAGCGTAAGAAAAAAGTTTCTGCAACCTCTGGGACTGTATTCAAGGCGAGAGGGGAAAAGGTCACGTTTCCTTAATTGTATTCAGCTGTGTTATTAGTTATATGCTAACTATACATGTACATAAAGAACCACTTTAGTTATAACAGAGAAATTGTTTCCAACCGAAGCAACTAATTAGGGACCTGCAGGATGCAGGATAAAATAACATATGAATTGTCAAATAATGCATTCTGCAGTGTCCATTTGCTTTTCTTAATTTGCTGTGCACTTGTAAAACAGGAAGCTGAATCTTTGAAGTAGGGGAGACTGAGGGAAATATAGAATTTCTACTACAGTACACATTTCCAAACAGCAGGAAGTTGGTACTGTCAGACTGATCAGGATTTTATTCTCTATATGTAAATAACTTCTACTTCTACAGCAAAAGGTCAATCATCCATCTATATAATATTTTTTACCAATTTAATCTGAAGAAAAGACTTAATGGAAATCAATCACTGGTCATTTTAAACTTGAATCACAAAATGTAGTTTTGAAAGTAGAGCAGTCTCATACTTATATATCCTATCTAAGCAGCAGAATTTGCCCATAATATAATAGGCAGGTCTAATACACTTGCAAAAATAAAGTATCAGCAACATACATGTGTTATCTCTCATTATATAAAATAATGCATGTGTAAATATATCACACAATAAATGAGATAAATCAGTAATATATTTAAAGCTGATAGGATTATCATTATTGCTTATTCAAATATATAATTCTAACTCAATATTGAATAGAATATTCTGCACATATCATCTGCTCTGGCTGTTATAGACTGTAACATGTAAATAGGAACATGGCACTAATAATTCTGATGCCTTAAATTTGGGTTTGATTTGAAATGTAGAATCTTATTGTTACTCCATGAAATGGTTTTATTGAAATAATTGTAGAATGTAGTATGCCTATGGTACTGTGGCAATCTCTCAGTAGTACCATTTATAAAACTCTGTAATTATTCAGATTAGTAAATTACATGAATGCATTTTGAGAATCTAGCAAATGAGTCTGATATATGACATTTATTATAATGTCAACATATTAAGACATATCATTGATAGCAAGTCATTTAAATTCATGGAAACTACATCAATACAAACTTGTCAAGAGGCCACAGCACTTCAATATATATGATTGAAAGTATCTTCTAATTTACTCAGTATTTTCAAATGTCAATAATTATATTTAAGGAAAAATGGTATGCCATAAAGTAAAGCAGAAAAGCACTTGTTTACACAACTGTGTCTACTTAAGATATCAGTTAGCATTTAACACAGTGATGATTAATGATTAATTATGGGGAATATTTTGTTCCATATCCTTTAATTCATGTATGACATAAGTATTCCAGTGTTTACTCTTTACAACATATATCTTACAAGTTTTGGGCCATCCTGATCTTACGGGACTTCCTTAAGACCCTGAAGAACTGGCTTTTATCCTTGGTCAAGGTCTAGGATGAGCCTGTCTATAATGGTGGAATCCTATTATTGTAGTTTGGGCTTGATTATATTTTTCCTCTGTTAGTGTTTTCTGACATGTCTTTTTGTTTACAATCCTATGTTAGTATCCTAAAGTTGTAATTTGAGATCTGAATAGCCATATAAATTATTTTCTTAATTTATATGGGCATCCAGCTCTCAAATTACAATTATGAGTAAAAATTTTAAATAAAGATTTGGATGCTGTACAAGAGACAGTATAATTGAATTTATTTCAACAAGTACATGTTCCTTATGAGCAGGACACTGATTTTATAGGATTTCACTTGTGGGAAAAATTGTAACCAATTTAGTTATAATTTCCATTTAAACCACTGTTATTCAAACTTTATGATCTTTGTGAGTTGAAGTCCACATATCTCAAAGTAGCCAATTTTGAAAAACACTGGTTCAATCCAAAAATGATGTGCTGAGAGAACTTTTTATGTCCCATTCCCTGTTCACAGTTAAGTTCTGGAACAATGCATATAATTTTTACAATTACAACCATTGCCATGTTCTTTTTTTTTTTACATTTGCCCTCTGAGAAAGTTTAAGGAAGTTTTACCAAAACTGCCACTCAGCTTTGTGTTACTTTGTCAGCTTTTACCATCTCGAAAGACAAAGGTAGTAGTAGGAATAAAGGTATTCATAATAAGAAACAAATGATGGATGTGAACATAGCAATATGAAATGCTTATTTAGTAGTTATACCATGAAGCTAAGCTAAAATCTCTGAGCAAAAAATTGTTTCCAGCCTTCTATAATTACAAAATTTCAAAATTTCTTTGGGTTTTCTAACTTCATTCATTTCCTTCTTTTATTTTTAATTAATCAATGGAACACCATATATCTCAATGATGTGCATAAGGTCTCTCTCTCTCTCTCTCTCTCTCTCTCTCTCTCTCTCTCTCTCTCTCTCTCTATATATATATATATATATATATATATATATATATATATATATATAATCAGAACAAAGACTTCAAAATTTGTTTTAGAATTACTGAGGCGCAAGATAAAACCAGGAAAGTTCACCCGGCCATGTATATTTTACTGCAAACATGTCATTTTAGACATCTTTCAAAGCTGTATGTGAATATGAAAATCAATCCTACTGAGGTATTCTTTGAAACTTCTCATTGACATATTCATGTAATGTAAAATCAATCACAACTGAAGGAGCATTTTATAGTGGAAAGGAATAGAAAATATTCCTACCAAAAAACTCCTTCACTTTCATGGTTTAATTTGTAGAAAAAATTCAGTGCAATCTACTTCTTCTTTTTACAAAATTTGAATATCCAGCCAGATATGATTTTTTTGTTTGTTCTATAGAAAGAAGTTGTTATTACTGGAAAATGTCCCAATCAAAAGTATATAGAACAAGTCGTCATAAAAGATAACAAATATACAACAATATATATTCTATAGATATAACTTATGAAAGGCTCAAAATGGAATAGTATTATTAATATTGCATTCCATATTTCAAATTCAACATTTGTGTGGGACATTTGCCAATTTGCTCCTAGTTCTAATAAGTGTAAATGATTCTTGTCTTATATGCAGAGAGTGCATAATATGAATGTATTTCTGTATCTATAGATTTGATTTGGGAAGAAATGTAGTAAAGAATATGCCAAAACTGAAATCCTACATGCACTTCTGATTGCAATCTGATTGTAATTATGTGCTACAGGAAGTTTTCCATTTGATCAATATGTTTATTCCACAGTTGGAATATTAAGCCTTTCATGACTGTATTGCTCAGATAAACTTTTCTTTTTTTCTTTTTATTATCTGAAGTACAGGATAGAGATAATAAAAGCAGAAACTACAATTGCTTTTGCTCTTTAAAGTAATGTAAAATTCATTATAACACCATATAATTAAAAAAAAATGAGAAACAATTTCTAAAAGTAATTGCAAAATGCAACACATCAATGACTAATGTATGATATATACAAAGCTGACAACAATAATGCAATCACAAAAATGTAACCAGGTGTTTTGTTTCAATAAAAAAAGCATTTTCGTGTCTAGTGAAATATATGAAGCAATATTTAAATGTAATGTTCAATAAAATAAAATCCTGATAGTATAGAATCTAACCAGAGAAAAGGCTCTGGAGTTATTATTTTGAAACTTAGTAAAATTAGATGACTGAATTAAGGATTGTTTCCCCAAAGAATAAAGAAGTTTTAAAAACAGTTTTGTATATGTCATTAAAAAAAAAGAAAGTTCTATTGTTCAGTTTAGGAACTTTTAAAATTTACTTGACTAATGAAGAAGATACCTTGAAGTCATGTGTGGGAATAAAATAAACTGTTAACTTGTTAACTAGATTGCATCATGTTCAAATAGCTGTGCATAAATGATGCAAAGGCTTTGTTCATTTTATATTCCGGGCAGGTATGGCATTAAAAGTGTAGATTAATTAATAATTAACCTGGTAGTTTACCATATCAAAGTTTATCAAACTTAACTTTCTTTCACATTTACTACTGTATCAGATTCAGCAATATTTTGACAGCCTAAAATTACACTATTGTGACCTTGACATTAGTATTCAACAGCATTGATGGAAGAATGACAGCTTCTCCATTGTAGTGGGTGATTTTGCAAGCTTTTACCTTCATGACTATGGAGTTTCTGTCAAACCGGCTTCCAGCTGAATGATCACATTCTTTTGAATTATGAAGTGGCTGCAAACTGTGCTAATTGGGTCCATATTGATGTCACTCATAAAGATTAAAGAGCCTTAATAGTCTTAAAAGTTATATGTGTCTAATTTTAAGACAATATCTATAGTTTTCAATCCAATTAAACATAGCTAATTAAGTTTAAACCTATTCTCAAAGCTTAACATTTCTATTTTTGCATTAAAAAAACAAAAGATAAATAATATGCATGCATCTTTTTTCTCTTTCTCTTTCTCTTTCTGTCTGTTTCAAATAGTGTGGACATCTAGATTTGCAGTTTTACTTTAGATTAGCCATTCAGTCTCAGCCTGGACCGGGGAAATAAAAAAAAACAAAACTATTTTCCAACTTGTACTAGACCAGAGTGGTAAATAAAAGAGAATAATCATCAATTATGAGGCCATTGTCATTCATTAGAGTGATTTTGAGTAATAAATATGTTTAAAGCAATTAGTCCCTTTTAATAATTTAAACAATACAGCCAAAACATGAACACAGAGAGATGCAAGCATTTGGTATTGACTCACAGTACCTACTACATTACAATAACATGGTTAATATCATCCCCAAGATCTAGCAAGTGCATTAATTAATTAAGCCTATTAAGTATGCAGGAAAGCAACCAATGGAAAGCCTCACGCTCATGGGAGGTGTAGATTGACATAAAGCCATTTTTGCACCCACAAGGGGGGCTTCAAATAGTTAATGACAACCACCTCAGCAATCCACAGGAAATGAGGATGGGTGTCATAGTAGAACTTTAAATGCAGAGTTTTGGTCCACTTGGTGACCCGTAGATAGCAAATATCTTGCAATGGTCAAAGAAGATGTTTTGTGGTCATGATTTGCTGTTGTTTTTGGATTGCTCAAGGCTGTTTGGGCCCATTTTGGAAGATGTTCCTTTATTCTGAAAGCCAAAACCTATCAGTTCTGCCAATGTAATTTTTTCTGCAATTGTTTTCTTTTATCTAACATTGTCTTGGTATCATTTCTTACTCCTGTCCCTCAAAGCCATCACCTTTTCCAACTATAGTCAGATATCTAGTCTGAGTAAAAAATGTCAGGGTAATATATTTCATCAGCAGTGTTGCAAAGTTGTTACTCTGTCACTTTCTCTTAAAAGGAAAGATGGGAGTATGGAGAGTAATTGTCCAAATTCCCTACATACACATATGGTCTTTTTGGAAGGTAACATATCACAGCCTCCTTCAAGGAGAAGACACAATTTCCTAAAAAATGTTCCTTTAAGGCCAGCATCAGCAAATACAATCCCAATACATCATCATCTTCTCTTTCCTTCTGCAGTCAGCTAGACTGTTGTTGCCCTCACCTAGACCCAATAAAAGGAAATAATTTGCAATATGAAACACTGAAAACTTATGAAATTCTGTGCCACCCCTCAAAATATCCTACATCATAACCACAATGTCTCTCTCTCTCTCTCTGTGTGTGTGTGCAGTGATGGGATTCAATTTTTTTTGCTACAGGTTCTGTGGGCATGGTTTGTTGGGTGTGGCTTGTTGATCATGAGACTGGGTAGGGTGTGGCTTGTTGGTCCTGAGATTGGTTGGGCATGGCCAAGTCGACGTCTCACAGTAGTACAGCACTCAGCCACAAATTTCAACCTTAATCCCAACCCTAACCTTGTAAGAATGAGATATAAAGAATGGCTGATATATGTACAATTAATTAATAATTGAAAAACAAACACTTACAATGGAATAACAATTACCAAACCAAGGCAATTTGTTACTTTGTGCCAGTATTGCCACAAAAATCTTTCCTAGCTAACACTACCTTACATTAGCCCAGGGCTTACCTAGACCAACAGTCGCTAATGAAAGCTATAGCAGAGAGAAAGAAGCCAGGGGATTGAGGGGAAGTCATTTTTAGTCACCTAAGCTTTTTAGACTTTTCATCTTAAAAATGTACTGAAGCTTTTCTTCAGCATTCCACCAGGTGGCATTGTTCTGTGGGAACTTGGAAAGACAGTGCCAGAACCTCCCAGCACCAGAAACCTCAGAAAACAGTGCCAAGAAACTCAAGCCAGCACTTCCCCCTTTAGGAAAACCAAAAATCATCAGCTGAAAGAAAGAGCTGACCATAGAAACAGTTAAGTGGAGAAACATTAAGATAAGGAGATTCAGCCTAAAAATAATTCAATTAACTCATTAAGGCAGGAAGACATGATCCAGGGCAATCACTTTAACTAGAGGAACACAAATAAACCCATCAACCTGTAGAAGTTTCAAAGGGGAATTAACAATTAAGCCTAAAAGGCTCAGATTCACACTTCCAATCTGCTTGCAACCCAAGACACAGCTGTGCCACACCAGCTTTTTGCCTTCCTTCATTAAAGAATCCCATTGGTGTGGTAATTTTTTTTTTGAAAGTTTTATTTAGGTTTTCACAAAAACAAAATACAAATAAAACATCTTTTTTGAAAATAGCATGGTCCCAGGTTATCACTTCTTCATACAAACACCAAACTCAATTTCATTTTTATATTCTATTCCATATCTTATTACCGTTTTATATTTTCTACATAGTTTTTCCCCTCTTTTAATTTTCTCAACTTTATTTTAATTATCTCATCTCAATCAAATCATTATATTTATACCTTTGTCTGTCCTGTTTCAATTTCATATTATCTTTTCTTATTAAACAATTTTTTCCCTGTAGTTACCAACTGGAGTATAACACCTTTATAACTTTTAATTTTATCCATTCAAACTCTTATTTAAGCTTCAATGTACACCTTTAAGATTATAGCATTCAATATAATACATAACTTCCAATCGAATTCTGCTTGGTACATTCTTAAAATACACACTATATTTTTTTAAATATATATATATATATATATGTAAATAAAACACACATTCCATTCCAATTCAATTCTATCATTAATATTCATTAAAATCTTAACATTTTTAACATTTCTTTTCAATTAAATATCATACTTCCTTGGGAACACTTATAAACTTTCCATAGTTAATTCTTTTTTTCCCTATATTTCTCACTTATATTTTTGTAAACCATTGCTAATAATTAAAAATGTTCCCATTTAATTCTCTCAATCATTTTAATTCATTAATTACCAAACATTCAACTACATTACAGTAAATATTTTATCCATCATTTTAATCATATTTTCTAAAATTATTTCTGTTTATAATATAACAATGCTACCTTATGTACCTTTGCAGAATCCCTTTTGCAGTTAAATTTTCACCCATTATCTCTAAACAAGCTTATGGTTACAATCCTTATATCTTTTCTCTGTTTCTCCATTTCTTGTTTCTGTCTTTTACAACTTCTTTTCCTTGCCTTCTTCCCCCTCTTCTTCTCCCTCCCCTTTTTACCCCCTCGTCTCTCTACTTCTAACTCTCTCATCTGTAATCCCCTCTTCTGTTGCTTTCTAATATTATACTTATCTTTCAAATTCTTCTTCTTCTTTTTGGTTGTTTTTTCTAGTCTTAAACCTTTCACTCTCTTTCCCCCCTTTTCTTCCCCCCCCCCACTTAAAATTATTTGATCATTAAAGATGGCTTCTTCTTTGTCCCAATCTTCTTGTTCTGCAAGCATTTCTTGTTGCTTCTCATAGTTCCAGATCTCCATTTCTAAGAATTGAAATATGAAGTCAAAAGAACCTCTCCCTTCTTGTGCATCGTCTTTCCATTTTTAAAGTTCCATTTTCAAATGGTGATACCATTTTAAAGACTTTTAAACAACCACCCGGTTAATTTTAGTCATCCAGATGCAAAAACCAAAAATCACCAAGTAATCCAAATAATCCAAGGCTGTTTCTTTCTGCTTCTTTTTTCTACTTTCTCTTCCTGAGGTGCTATTATTTTGTTACCAAGTTTAAATTAAGATGTATCTTTGAGGAATCTTGTTGAAATTTCATTGTAAGTTCCTTTTAGTTACAGTTCCATTCCTTAGTTCTAGGCAGTCTCCTCCATTTTTCCAGATCCTGCCCTTTTATTCTTTTTTTTCCTCCTTTCCTGCTTTTAAAAACTTTTAAATATACAGAAATCTTTATTATCCCTTTGACTTTAATTTTCAGCTTAGATGCCTATTAATGTCAAAGTGGATTTTTTTCAATTTCTTGCTTAAGTCTGTTAGCAATCAGTATAAGGAAGGGAAGAAAAAAAAAACCTAATCCTTTCCCTTCTCTCTCTCCTTCGCAGCTTCAAAATCTTCTTTGGGAACAATGTTATTAAATTTAAATTCCAGGGTATCTTATTTGTTGATTTTGCTGTTTGACCCGGTCAACCAAAACTTTCTCTTCTTATCTTCCTCCTGCACATTCTTTTCTGGTCGAGTTCTCCTTTGTGGTGGCCATTTCTGACCACCGCTACAACCGCCTTCGGGAAAGGAAGTAATGGCCAGCTGGGGAGGAGAGATGCAGCTCTCCTCAACCCTGCAGGCAGTCTCCCTGTTCTTCACCACCTCTACGGGGTGGCTTAGCCCCGAAACCAGCTGGCTTGGGGTGCTCCAGCGGCAAGCACGGATCGAAGCCTTGCAGAGATGAGATTTCGGTCTGTCACTGAAGAAGCTCAAACCGGAAGCCCCTGGTGTGGTAAATTTTTAAGAGAGCAAGGAATGGGGTCCACTGTCCAACAAAAAAGGGATTGGAAACAAACAAACACACAAAATCTCACTTATTCCAAAATATAAAAGCAACAGTATAAAATTTGCTTGCAAGCAAAGCAAACTGGCAAAATCACACAACACCATCAAGGTATGAAAATGATCACAGAAACAACATCTCACAGCAGCACAGCACTCAGCCACAAATTTCAAAATATAAAAGCAAAATGTCACATAAGATTTGCTTGCAAGCAAACTCACAAAATTAACTCACAACACACCATGTATGTAAATATTGGTTTTTTTATTAAGAAAAAGAGAAACTTTACCCAAAATCAGGTGAAGCAGGCAGGCAGATTGAGTTGCTCGCAGAATCACAAAATCACAGATCTACCTTTCTGCAATCTGCTGCCTGCAATCTGCACTGAAAAATAGAAGCTTCAGACCTTGGAGACTGGGACAGGAAGGCAACATTCTAGCCATTCAGCTCTGCTCCCTGGCCACTTCTTCTCCTTGCAGCACTGAGTTGAACTCTTGGCTTCTGAATTCCAACACTGAGCACTCAGTGAGCACAGAGAACCCCTCTCTGCTTTCTTTTAGCTCAGCTGAGGTCTGCTTCAGAGAACCAGTAGGGATGAGGTGAGAGGTAAGACTGGGGAGGGTGGGTGGGCTAGTCAAAATTTTCCCTACCAGTTCTCTGCACCAGTCAAAATTTTCCCTAGAGGTTCTTCCAAATTCCCTTCCAGCCCCTAAGTACCATCCTCACTGGGCCTCAGGAAAGCCTCCTGGGCAAAGCAGTACAACTTCAAGGTGGAGATCAGCTGTGCCATGAAATTTAGATTAGCTAGAAAGTTAATCTAGCTAATTTTCTGCTTTCTAGCTAATCTAAATCATGGCACATTCTACCGGTTCAGCCAAACTGTAGCATTTTTTACGACCAGTTTGCCTGAACTGGGCCGAACCGGTAGAATACCACCATTGTGTGTGTGTTATATTTGTTAGTATTTTCCAGATTTGTAAGCTCAGAATTAGCTGTGTTAGTGAAGGAGACCAAGAACAACAAAAAGGAAAGAATAGACATGTTCAAAATAAAAGGAAGAACATAGCAGATAAAGGAGATCAAGTGGAATGAATAGAAAAGAAATTCTTACTTTATCATTCTTCCACATTCTTCTATCATTCTCCACTTTATCATTCTTCCAGTCCTTGATTTTATTTCTTTGTCATCCACCATTTTTAGCAAATCTAAGAGCATCCATCTAAGGGCAGTCCTTAACTCAGACATTCTTATTTTATATTTATTTATTAAATTTGTTTACCACCCATTTCACTGCAAAGTGACCCTTGGCAGCTTACACTCTTAAAAGCAGTAAAACCGTATTATATATACATATACACCCTCTCTTTATGTGTGTTTAGTTTACTTTATTGATATTGCACCTCGTACAATGAAATTAAATGCCATCTTCAATGTACATTATACATAAAAAATAAAACAAAATTACACATCCTTCAGATTCTATACAATTGAATTGAAAACCCTTGATATTGCATTAATATTGCACCATGCAGTAGAATTCAATATAGTTGCTGCTCTGGGATAGAAGCTGTTTTCAGCCTATTTGTCTTTGTTTTTATTGTCCTGTACCATCTGACAGATGGTAATAGTTTAGAAAAAGGGTGTCCAGGATGAGATGGATCTATAAGAATGTTTTGAATTATCTTAGGGCAGCGGAAGCTATAAAGCTCTTCCAAAGAGGGGAGAGGGCAACCAATGATCCTCTGGGCAATGATGTTAACCCTCTGGAGCACTGTCCCATTTGCCATTGTGCAATTTGCCAACCATATACAGATGCAGTAAATTAAAATACCCTATATGGTGCATCAGTATAAGGTCACTAGCAGTTTTTCATTTAGTTATTGTTTCCTGAGAAGTATCAGATAGTAGTTTGTGTATCAATAGGAATGCAAAATTATAACTGAAAAATGAAAGGAAAGAGAGCAAGATGTGCAAAAGGTGCGTGGAATGTACCATTAGTCTATTATCAGACCCAGTGTGATACTTTCCCATTGGGTCCTAGGTCAATTGGTGAAACAGTTCTTCAAGTAGGGTTATAAAGGTAATAACCAACTCCTTAATTTGCATCTGAAATCAAGCAGTGCAGTGAAGTGCAGCTTGTGGAACAGCAGTGTAACATGGGCCACTCCAGAGGTGCCAAAGACTGCCTGTACTGCCACACTCTGCACCAATTGATGCTTCTGAATACTCTCCCATGATAGCCCCATGTAAAGCACATTGCAGTAGTTCAAGCATGGGATGATCAGAAGGACTGAGCCGAGCACAGGGAATTCTTAACTGGGTACTGCCTATGATTTGCAGACACAATGCAATTTTCTTTCATTTTGGTATATGCACAAAAACTTCCACGTCAATTGGAATTTTGTATTATCAAAAACTGAGCAAATGAAGGTTCCCAAATGCAGTTTTCACATCACACTGTATTCAGAGAAGTAATATTAATCAGTGCCAGATGACAATCTGTGCCAAATAAAAAAAAGGATTCATTTAAATATCTGGGATTGAATTATACAGGTAGCAATAAAGATATATTTCAAAGTAATTATAGTTATGGGAAAAAAAATAAAAACATCTTAAAAGGTTGAAAAATTAAAATTCTCCTAGTTAGATTTGTCCAAATGATGTCTGTATGTCTATCTATTATCTTTCTTTCCAAATAGTGCCAATTTTAATCCCAGATGAAATCTTGAAAGAAATATAGTATGGTATGGAATAGAAAAAACATGTGTACATTTCAATATTTTGCAAGATTCACACAACAGAGCTAGACTTTCTTTTCCAAATTTCAAATTATATCACTGTGCAGAGCAGCTTGAATTATAAAGCATAAAATAAAGCATAAAATCCCCAAATAGCAGAATGTCAAAACTGAAAAGAGCTGGCCAAGCCAATAAACTTCATAGGAATTTATGATACAAATATTTATTTTTAAAAAAAGAAAAAGAAAAAAACTTGAAATGTAATATTGTATGACAAAGCTCTACATTCTAGGTAGTAAGAATTTTACTTTGCTATAAACCTCCAATTCAATAAAATAAACATTTTCCCAGATGTATCTTTCATTAATTGAAAAATGTCAAGAGCAATTTTTTGGGTTTTAAACTGTTTAACACTTTAAATTATATAACACTTCTTTACTTCAATAGTAATATGGAGTCTCTGATCAGAATATCAAGTTGAAGTTCTCCTGCATCAGGTGGCTTTCCTCATATCTCTGAAGTACATGTCAGTAAATGTTATCTTCCTTGCTTAAATACAAAATTAAGCACCCATATTGCATAAAAAAATATAATTCTGAATACAAAAGAAAAGTAAATCTCAAATCTAAGCTCAGTTAGTGAAATGGAGCTTTAAATTATATCAATATAGTCAAAGATTTTTAGATTTAGGTCAAGGTGTAATAAACCATGTATTAGAAGACAGACAATATCAGTTTATCTGGGATACCATGAGAAACAAGTTCAGAAATGATAGGCTTTCTACCTTGACATCAGAGAAAGAGAAAGCTGTCACTTTTGCAGTGAACTGAATGACAAAAAATGAAGCAACTTTTGCTTAGTAGACTTGATTCTTTCTACTCATGCAGTATGTCTGTAATATTCATGCCTAAGCTGCTTAGGTAGCATGTTTTGTAATTGCAAAGTCTGTGAAGCTTGTTACTGCTACCAATTTTATTACTTTACCAGTATTATTACTGCCCTATTCATGAATGTATCTGTCCTAATGATGCAGTTTCTGTTTCAAAAAGTTGTGGTCAATTAGGTTGTACAGTTTCTCTTTGTTTACGTGGTTTATTATATAAACATTATTATATACTGTTGTGTGTATGTATATTCAGTTCAAAGTTGGGTCATTCTGAATCAAATTGGATATATACATATATATTGACCTGATTTTGTAGGAAGCATCTTTTTTCATTTTAAAAGTCTTACAAGTTTATTTGTTTAAATTTTGATCTGATATGACATCATGTTCAAACTTTTCATGCATTTTTATTTCTATGTTTTACTGTGCAGGATTTATATCAGGATTTATATTAACAGATTTTAAGACACCATTCAATTCTGAATACCAGGGCTAGAACACAATTTTATTAAAATTAAAAACATATAGCTTCACTTGTAGGTGGATTTTTTTTTGACACCAGTTAACCACAGAAATCTGAAACTGCAGTGGAATACCTACTGTTCTTTATGTGATTCATTCACTACTGAATTACATGTTAAGATAAGGCAAGCAAATATATTTAGTGTTTCAAAAATTAATTGATTAAATATATCCAAATTATTCCAGTGATAATAGTTAATATGTTAAAGTTAATTGAGAAAGTTAACTTTTATACTTATATAGGTTTCTGCCTACAAAAAATTAAAGATATTACTTTTTATCTCCTGCTAGATAGGACATGGTATTATAGTACTACCACAAACAATTTTGCACTGTCGGTAGCTTATAGTTGAAAGAAACAGCAGTATATACTATATTTTTCACAATGTAAAGCGAAACAAAGGCTTATATTATCCCAATGTTTGTCACCCAGACAGAGGAAGCAAACCGAGTTAGCAGTCACAAGGTTTAAAGGTTGAAGTATTATTTTTTTTAAATGAAGGACCATTTACTGATCAACTGGCTACTTTGGTCTTTTAATCATATTTATCACACTGTCAAGTGGTGCCTTAGCTCCATTTTGGGGTATTAAGAGATGAAGAAATATTTACATACATTTTAAAATAACATCTGAAACCCATTGATTTTTATAATGGTTAAATAGTCAGCTGCTGGAACATATTCATAAAATTGCTATTTTTCATTTAAAGTTCACTCCCATTGATGTAAACGATATAGACACATATGAGAGATTTTAGAGGTAGACATGTTAGCCTTAGTTTTTCCCAATTTTCAGATTACTCATATTTCTTCAAATTAGCTTGATAGTTATGTTTGAAAACCTATAGTGATTGTTGACCGTTATTGATAGTTGGATGTTTGAAAACATATTCCATCCAGTGCCAAATGATTCTTTGTCATTAATTGTGTACAGAAATCATTTCACCTGATAGCTACTTCCCCAGAGATTATACAGTTATAGAGGGAGGGCCAATTAAACATAAACAATATATTTATGTTTAACAACAAAGATGACACTCAATTACATTTATATAGCTTCTCTCCCCCCCCCCCTTTCTTGTAATAAAGTGAATAGGCATGGTCTTGGCACAAAACATTTTATCTTTTAAGGCCATTGAAAATTCTTCTCCAATTGTTTGCCTTGCTTCTTCCTCTCCTCTCCGGGTCAGAGATGCAGAACAGAAGCCTCATTATGGGCATGCTTGTTGGATTAAGTTGAGGGTTTGGTGCCGTGCCCAGCAAGGTATGAGTGCAGTGGTGGCTGAGGGGAGATCTTGCTGCCACCCACACCCCACCCGCATAATTCATGAGCATGCCTTGGCTGCCTGTTTGACCATGACTGTCAGGTTGAGTTCACTTTCTCACTGTGGAGCTCTTTAAGGAAGTGTTTTTAAATGAAATAAAGCTTCAAGTTCATACCACTAAGGAATGGAAAATCTAAAACCTGTTGAGCCAAGAGGCTTTCTGTTACAGAAAGGAATTCTGCTCCAAATATAATTTATGGTTTCACTCATGTTTTTGCAATGATATCTATATAGCTTTTTTCCCTTTTTTCTGTATAAAATGGGTAGGCATAGTCTTGGCACAAAACATTTTGTCTTTTAAGGCGATTGAAAATTCTTCTCTGTTTGCTTTGCCTGGCCTTCTTTCGTCCACTCTCCTCTCCTCCACTTCTGGAAGCTGCATGCAATGATTTTGTTGTACAGGAACAGGTAAAATGGCCTGGAGATTGCTTGTGACATCATATCTCGAAAGATACCTTTACTATATTTTTATTTGAGAAAGGATCCCTGATTATAATTCTGGCAACAGTTCTTCATTACCACTATATTTACTTTTCATCAACAAAATGTAATGTACCAGAGAAACAGTCAGGAACTTCTCTATAATTATCTTTCCAACCCTGTATTTTCTCTGAGATCCTTCCTTGATACTAGCCACAGAAAAACTGAAAGTGACTAGCAAGGTGATCAGCAAGAAATAAATATGGATGATTCAAAATATTTGAGCCAAAAATTAGTTTCACTTTGCTTTTACTCACTTTGCATTAGACAGTCTAGCAGTAGCCTATTTCTTTTCTTTTCTTTCTTTCTACATGAAAATAAATTCATAAATATAGTGTTAGGCAGTGAAGGGATCCAGCCAGTTCGCATCACTTCAGGAGAACTGGTTGTTAACTTTCTGAGCAGTTTGGTAAACTGGTTGTTGGAAGAAATCATTAGGGCAGAGAACCAGTTGTTAAATTATTTGAATTGGTGTTAGGTGAGCATCAACAAGATATTTGAGACACTGTGTTGCTTACTAACATCCTAAACTATTCTTAAAGCAACATAATACCTTTTATTCTAAAATTAATAAGTTGTGGAATGCAGCATGGTTCTGACTTTTTTCTCTATATGCATGTTTAAAATTTAATATAGTTCAAATTACCTGTTTCATTCTGCTCTAGAGGGCTCTCATACACAAAAGTGTGTTGCAGTGCAAGATAAGTAGTGATTAACACTAAGTGGAACTCATTAATTCAGCAACACTTTAGAATAATTGAACATGGATAAAATGTAAGATTAAAATGAACTTACTTTGGAAGCATGCAGAAAAATCACATTAAGGACACATTAACTTCATCCTTACTAGTTTTATTACAATTAATACAAAATGATATAATATTGATTACTTATTTTTAACTGTATTGTTATTTCTGGTAATGCTACTTAAGAAATAAAATTAGGAATTGGAAATAGATATTTGGAACATTTCTTTTGCAACATCTTTAATTCTTACACACCTAGAAGATTATCAAGATCGGTATCAGAAACTTTTGTTATAGTTTTCTCACCTGTTGAAATAAGTTGTGTGGCCAATAAGACAGAGATTTCTGGATTTGGTACTCTGAAATTCTGCAATTCCTGATAAAGAGGCAAAGCTCCAGTTCCAGAAATTTTTGCTGAACATAACAGTTTTTTTCTTTTCTTCTATTTCTTGTTCTTCCTCTTTCATAAAATTGATCTAGTTCCCATGAATCCCTAAAGTCCCATGAACATTATTTATAAAACTCTGTGCTAGATGTTCTAAAAAATAATTTCTTCTTTCTGGATTCTACCTGATACTACTGAGGCTCAAAACAGTAATAGAGTATGGCTATGTGTGATCTGAGTAACTCCACAAATGTGATGGTTTCCCCAGTTGCAAGTTTGAACCACGAGGGAGAGGGGAAAGACTCAGCTCTGGAACTTTGGACAAGGGTGAAGAAAAGTTGCTGAGGGCTCCAAGCCAGGAGTGGAGAGGCCAGGCTCAGTGGAGAGGTTGGAGGGGCAACCAGACAAATGGCCAGCTCGGAGGAATAAGTGAGATGCAGCTGCAGTTTGAGAGAAGAGAAGTCCCACAGGAAGAGCAGGGGAAGAAGGCACACAGTTGCAGTTGGTGAAGAGGAATGAGGAGGAATTGCTTCCTGCACCTGATCTGTGAATGAGGCAGGCACAACGGACATCAGTAAAGCTACTCAAGAGGAAGCAGTTTCGCCCAAGCTTCTTGGACCTTGAATTTGAATTTTGGTTTTGGTGTTTGTACTTGGACCATGGACTTTTCTTTGGACTCTGAACCTGGTGGGGGGACTTTATGGAATTGCTCTGAGTTTCCAGATGGGACAAATTGGACTCATTGGGTTTTGCGCTAGTTCCTGTGTGGGCTGAATTGTGGGGAATAATATTTTGAGTTGATAAAAACCCCATAAAGACTTCAACCCTTTGGGTGTGTGCCTGTGTGTAGTGGGACATGACAACAAATAAAATAAATACAAATGATTATTGTGAATCTTGTCAGGTCTTATGCATAAGAAAGGAAGTAATCTCATAAGAATATGAAAGGGAAAGATCACAATGCATTTCTAATATAATAGTATGCTTTATTAAGGGATGAATATAAGTTTCAATTTTAGATGCAGATTTACCACAGCTGCAAGACAAAACTGAGTATATAAAACATAATGCAGAAGGTTCAGGACTGGAATAAAATATAAAATTATTTTCAACCTCCAAAAATTGAGATTTGTCAATTTGCTTCCTGAATTAGCATTCCTAAAAGCTTAATATTTTAGAAAATACTTTTTAAAAAACTTTAAATTGCTTTAATTTAAGATGTTTTTAAGAAGACATTTATTTAAATATCAATAGCCTTTGTATATTTTGAAGTTTTATATTTAATTCCACTACTTGTGTTCTATTTTAAATATTGTTTATTTCCATGAAATTCTTGGCTTAATTTAAATAAATAGGAAAAGAGCTTCCAAATAAATTAAGACACATCCTACCAGTTTCAAATACCAAGCCTTAATTGCTATAATATGGAATTTCCCGAGTTGTTCTTCTAAGCTATCTCCAAGGATAGCTTCCACTGCTACCCTTCAAAAAGATCTTGACTACGTATCAGAATGGTCAAACAAATGGCAACTTCAAATCTCAACAAATAAATGCTCTGTCTTACATATTGGCAAAAAAATCAGAAAATAAAATACAAGCTAAATAGCCAAGACCTTGTTGATGATCCAAACTCTGTCAAGGACCTTGGAGTACTCATCTCTAATGATCTAAGTGCTAGAGCCCACTATAACTACATAGCCAAAAAGGCATTAAGAGTTGTTAATCTAATCCTATGTAGCTTTTTCTCAGATAATATCACACTACTAACTAGAGAATACAAAACATTTGCTAGACTTGAATACAGCTCATCAGTCTGGAACCCACATTACGTATCTGATATTAACACAGTAGAGAAAGTCCAGAAATATTTCACAAGAAGAGTTCTCCACTCCTCTACTCATTGCAGAATTCCTTATACTACCAGACTTGAAATTCTAGACCTAGAAAACCTAGAACTATGCCACCTTCGGTCCAATCTAAGTATAGTTTATAAAATCATACATTGCAATGTCCTACCTGTCAATGAATACTTCAGCTTCAACCATAACAATACAAGAGCACACAATAGATACAAACTCCAAACTTGATTGCAGGAAATACGACTTCAGTAACAGAGTGGTCAATGTTTGGAATACTCTACCTGACTCTGTGGTTTCTTCCCCAAACCCCAAAAACTTTAACCTTGGACTGTCTACTATTGACCTCACCCCTTTCCTAAGAGGTCTGTAGGGGGCATGCATAAGCGCACCAACATGCCTACCGTCCCTGTCCTATTGTTTCTTTTATTTTTCTTATATGTATCCATATATTCATAACTATGTTTATATTTAGACCTATTATCTTGTAAGCAATTGACAAATCAAATGCAATCAATCAACCAATAAATACTAAGTAAATGGAAGTCTCTCTTATATCTTGTCAAAAGCCTCTTTCTAAGCCGACTATTCCAATATTCAGTACCCTGATATCCCAACAGAATATTCCAGATACTATTTAAACTGAAGAAATTATATTATCTTTCTCAATGATTTTTTTTTTAAAGTGGTTCTATGTTTCCCTGGAAATTATTAGGAAAAGAATCAAAATCAGAATTGTCCATACATGTGTGCCCATAGCAAACAAACCATGTTTTAAAGTCATGATATAAACTTCACTGACTATGTACTGGAGCTTATTATCATGAAACATATACAAAAGGGATGAAGTTGATGTCACATATTATAAAATATTTTGTGATTTTCCTCCCTAGTCCATGGACTGTTATGCTAATATTACCATAGCCTTAAAAAATAGAATTGTACGATTATACACAGAAGATTATATACACTAACAAAATAATCACACATTAAAAGGATAGTGCAGAAATAGCAATTGTATAAATGAATCTGATTATATTAGTTGCAAACAGAAGCAAGCAAAATTATTAATACAGCATAAATATATTCCTTTAAGGAAAGCTTAAAAATTGTAATCTTTAAGTGGGGGTAAAAGATATCTAAGAAGATAAAATTATGGAAAAAGCTGTTTTCTTCCATACTTCAGTCTCCAGAATGTGATGCGCTTCATTGTTGATTGAGATGAATATTCAAAAGAAAAACCAATCAGAAAGCACCTCTGCATGGTTATAATGTAAGAATATGAACTTCACTGTGATGGTCCGCGCTTGGACAACATTAAAATTGTAGAATGGACAGCATTCTACAATTTAATAGAGAAAGGTTTATCAGTGATATGTTCATAGCAGAATCAATATATTTGTTAATAAGACTTGGGGGATACGAATGTGCAATAGTCTTGCTTCCAGCTACCTGCAATTATTTAATTGGCCACTGTAGGTACAGAATGTTAGACTAAATAAACCATAGGATTCTTATGAAAATTATACTTTCAAATGATATTTTATTTCTTCTGTGTAGAAATAAATTAGTGGTAGGAAAATGCCAAATATTTTTATATTAATTGATGCATGCATTTTCTGCTGACAGTTTATATGGTCTACTTAAGGAGAATGGAATGAACATGAAGAAACTTAAAGATTTAAGAAATTGATCTTTAAATCTACACATATAACATATAAGTTAATAAATATTAATATTTCATTTACATGCCTGTACCACACTATTGGTGAGAAATACTTGAAAATGCAACAAATTTATATGGCTACTTCATGAGGCTACACATTTATTTAGAATATGTTTGCTTAGGAACTGCTAAAAATATCATGAGTATTGCAGAATAGCTAATGATGGAAATTCACAGCTTCTTTGTGTGAGACTTTTCATCATCTGACATATCTAGGTCAAGAGCACTGAGAGCTAAAGTTCAAATACAGGTCAACTCTAGAAAATCTTGGAAACTGACATAACCTATTCTATCACTTTTAATTTCTTTTGGTATATAGGAGTGTATTTTGTATGGTATTATCAGCCTTTTTTCCATCTTCACTTTCAGGCGTGTTTAGTCTTGTCTTCCTCATTAGCTTACATTGGCCATTGAAGAATTGAAACCATCTCTGACTGATTCTACTCTTTCTTGGTAGGAAAATAAATGTGGAAACCTCACACCAATTTATCATCCTACATAGCTAATAGTGATATTTTAGAGGACTATTATGTATATCTCTTCAATCAAACTAAGGAACCCTGCATTTAATAACTTTTTTATGTATCATTGCATATTAATCTCAAGTATTATAATAATTCAATAAGCCATATTGCTGCATTTACTGTATTTTTTATTTTAAAGCTAATGAATGTTCCATATCCAATTTCTTCTAAGCATTAATGACTTACTTTCTCTTTGTGAAATTTGAGCACTGTATCTTTTGCTACTTTCTTTTCTTTTAGCCAGCCACAGATTAGTGTATCCTTTGTTTTATCTATTACAAACTTCACACTAATATTATATTTGCACCAAATAAAACATGCTCATTGTCCCAGTTAAACATGCCCATTGTCCCACCAAATAAAACATCCCCATTGTCCCAGTTAAAAAGAGCCTATTACTGTTATCTTTGATTGAATGTAAGAAATAAGAATATAGCAATAATTTGCAAAAGCTTTATTTGTGTCATATTGTTACCTAGGTCAAATTGAGTGAAACAGTGCATAAAATGTCTAGGCAACATGCTACTCCCTAAATTCATGTACATATTTTTTGTGGGAAGGGGCTGCTGATAATATGCATAAATAGCCTTGTTTCATTCTCTGCTAGCATGATTGTGAATTATTTTAAAATCTTTTATTTCAATGTTTTTCTGTTCGATTCAGAGTTACTTTAAAAGAATAATAATTGACTTTAATAAAATAAATATAATAAAAATACAGTAAGTAAAATAAAGTCATTAACCCCCTTTCCTTTTCTTTGTAAAGAACTTTTTTGCACATTTTTAACTTTGCTACTTACTCTTTCCATCTATACTTTTATAAGTAGGTCACTTTTTTCATAGCATTCATTTTTTAAACTTTTCACTTTTTTGATCACACTTTAATTTTTTACTCTCCAACTTCTTCTCTTTTTTTTAACTCCAGCTTTATCTTTATTGTTGCTCCATATTGTTAATGAAAAGAACAAAAGAATTGTTGATATGTTCTGCAGAGCACAGACAAATGAATGGAATGTCAAATAACCTAGAACAAAGTTAGAACTAAAACAGTGCCTGAAAATAGATCTTGAAACAATTTTAGTTGTCCTTCCCTATTTGATTCATTTTATACAATTCTGCCTAATAAACAGACTTCCATAAATAGATAATGTAAAAATCCAGTAGTGATTTTTCAGGCTAATAGATCATGTCTAATTGTTTGATATGTCATTTCATTAGCAACTGGATGGCATCTTTAGAAGTAAAGTGATATGTTCTTTAGCACACTTTTCAAGCTTACAGGCAACTGATCAGGAACTTGGGCATTGGATTTGTGACAGAACTAATTTCTAATTGGATCATATCACTACCCTGTTTCTCCAACAATACGGCCTCCACCAATAGGAAGGCCCAGCATGATTTCTAGGCATGAGGTGAAATTAAGCCCTGCCCCCCAAATGTAGGCCTATTTAATCCATGCGTTTCCCTGCCATTTCTCCCATCGTTCATTAAAACTACATGAGATGAAGAGAAATAGGGGAAAGGGGGGCAGAAAACTTGCCTTTAGGAGTGCCCTGCACATAGAATACCCCAATATACTACTGATAGAACATCGGCCGATAGAAGGTAGAGTCACCAGCCGCTTCTATCGGCCTGTAGAAGCAGCCTTGGGGCGAATGCCCACGTGCACTCCCCTAGCCACAAAGCTGTTTCTATTGGCCGATGGAAGCTCCCCGAAGGAAGAGTCACCAGCCGCTTTGGGGCAAGGCGTAGCTTCCGCAGAGCACTCCTGACAGGAGTGCCCCACGCACACTCCCCTCACCACAAAGCCGTTTCATTGGCCAATGGAAGCTCCCCAAAGGCAGAGTCATCAGCTGCTTCGGGGCAAGGCTTGGCTGCCCATGGAGCGCTCCTGACAGGAGCATCCCATGCACACTCCTCTCGCCACGAAGCCGTTTCTATTGGCCGATGGAAACTCCCCAAAGGCAGAGTCACTAGCTGCTTTTATCGGCCGGTAGAAGCGGCCTTGGAGCGAACACCCACATGCACTCCCCTCACCACAAAGCTGTTTCTATTGGCCGATGGAAGCTCCCCGAAGGCAGAGACACCAGCCGCTTCTATCAGCCAGTAGAAACAGCCTCAGGGCAAGTGCCTCACGCACATTCCCTTTTTTTTGAGACCCCCCAAAATGGCTAGGATGTCTTTTTGGGGGTGACTTAATTTCCTCTCCCACACACACACCCCAAACTAGAGTGGCCCATGCTCACTCAACTCTCCATGAGGCTGCTTCTACCAGCTGATAGAAGTGGCTGGTGACTCTGCCTTCGGGGAGCTTCCATCAGCTGATTGAAGTGGCCTTGTGGAGAGGTGACTGCGCATGGGGCACTCTAGGTTGGGGTGTGTGTGGGAGAGGAAATTAAGTCACCCCCAAAAAGACATCCTAGCCATTTTGGGGGGTCTCAAAAAAAATATAAGACCCAGCCTTACTTTATGAGAAACACGGTAGATATCAGTTGACTATTACCAAAATGTGCTATGAAAACCACTTTTACTTCTGTATATGCAAGCTACAATTATTGATGAAATAATTCATTGTAAAATGAATCAGAATTAGACTATGACCTATTATTAACACAGACACTCATTACCATTAGGCTTCTGTAAGATCCCCCCACCCACAAAAATGCAATAGTTTCCCACATCATTATCATAAATATATACATTTTATGTGAATATTTTACTTAAATTCATACAGTACAAATTTCAAAGGCAAACTGTTTATATATGTATTTATCTCATGTAAAATCAGCCAATTTCACACCTGAACAAATTCTTTTCCCATCCCTAGTATTTATTGTGCAGGAATATACACATAGCAAAATCAAACAAAAGGTTCAAGTCAAGAATAAGAAGTAAAATGGAAGAATTGTGTAGAGGACATGGATAAAATGAAAGAGCAAATAGCAAGCTCAAACAAGAATAAAAAGGAAAGAAAGAAGACAATGTCTTGAAGAAACCCAATTACTGATGGGCTGAAAGCTTTGAAAAGGAAAGGAAAAAAGAAATTGGGGAGGGGAGATTGTGAGCAACACTGAAAGAGATAAGAGAATTCTGTAACTGAGAGGACAAAGATACAACAATCCTTACCAGAGAAAAATATATCATTTTGGGCTGCCTTTTTGCCTTTGTGTGAATTAAATCGGATTTTGATTTAAAAGCACCCCTCTCAACCCCGGGCCTTACAAAATACAAACAAGCAGAAGGACTAAATAAAGTGAGCAATCAGTTTTGCAGCTGTGAGTGGAACATCAATGACTCATTTTCAGAGATGGTAATATTACATCTACTTAATCTTAGAACATTGTTAGTGACACAGAGACTTACAGGCTTGCCAAATAGAACAGTATTAGAGTGGCACTGAATTAGTAAGTTTGTTGACCCAGATGCAATATAAGGGTACAGAATGGCAAGCATAATGATCCCTAGGTTCTTAAATGTCAACATGACTTTTAGCAATTATGTATGAACTGATCTTTGGAGAAGCTGTTAATTTGAGCCAGAAAGATCCACAATTGTAATATTGCAATGGCCGGGATTTTGTTTCAGTAAATAATGAGCAATACAGCAAGCGTGTTATTAAAAAGGTTCTTTTATTGTTACATATATTTCTTCTGATTTATACATTCTAACTATCTTATATAAAATGAAAAAGAAGGGGAATCTAGCAAAAGAAATTTTGTGGGATGGGTGGGTAAAAAAATGGTGCAACATTTACCTCACAGTATGTCGCTCTATTTGACTAAAGTAAGGGGTGCTAATTTTTTAAAAAATGAAATGGAATCCCTTCTTTTTTTTCTAGAGTAGAACTGATCATCTCAGATCATTTTCAATTAACACTTTTGGTGTTTTGTATTCATTACTGAATGATTAGAGAATCAGTATCCAAATCATTTTTGTGGCAAACTTATTGAAATTTATTCAGCTCTCTAACATTCTGGTGGTATCAACTGCAATAAGCTGTTTATGAATACTTCTTTTATTGCCATGACTAAAGGAGTAAAGCATAGAAATAATAAAACGATGCACAGTGGAAGGATTAGCAAAAAAATCTGTGTTAAAACAAACAAAGAAATGATGGTATTATAGTATAAAAATAAAGGCTTTTGTGTCTCTTGGGTTAGGAGAAATAACTTTTCTGCTACATAATAAATTTATTAACCTTCCTGGCCTCATCATTCCCACCTTAACTGAGATATAGTGTCAAAGACAAGAACATCTGTTTGACAACAGCGTTCTCAAATTCATTCAGCTTGTTAACAAGCATGATAGCTACCTGCACTGCCAAAGTTATAGCATCAGCACCACCATGCGGACAATTTAAAATAGTGCTAAATATGTTCTTAATAGATGTTAATGCTTTATATATACACATATTGGACCTGTATTTTGAAAAAAATACATGCTTTTAGATTACATATAAAAATTACAGATTTTTACAAATTTTATGGTCATCTAGAAAATATAAACTACCATCTTTCTCAAAATTAATTATTATAATACATCATAAGACTTTTATTACCGTGAATTAATTAATAACATTAAGAAAATAAGAAATTAATAATTGTCTTGCTATCTCCAAGTTGACATTCACTATACAGAAGTCTCTTGTCTTGTAGTTACTCCTAGGGTATCACTTACCTACTTTAGCTGAAATAGAGGAACTATATTAATATGGTGATATTAATAATTAATCTGAATGCTTTCATATTTTTATGTTTATAATTCATGTTAAACTTGAATGCTGTTGTGATTAAGGTGCTATAAAGTAAAACCTTTCTTTCGGCTATTTATAAGGCTTCCTCATTATCTGAATTGCTGTCATTTGACCAGATTAATCATCAACATTTCAATACTTATTATATTATGTAAAAAATAATTTGTATACGGCAACTGAAAACTCAAGTTCATATCCAGAATTACTTTTTGAGATAGGTACATTAGCTATATTAATTATTCTTGAGATGTGCACAAAATAGTTCTTATGACAATCTGGAAGATTGAAAACATTAGGAAAAATAAAGGTAGAGGGCAAAAGAAACGCAATTGCTATACCAAATTATTGACCATCAAAACTGAAATGTATTTGAGAATGGAAAAACCACTGGAGAGGAGAAAAAAAGAAGAAGTCAGAAGCAATTTCAGAGAACCAATAATGAAACAATAAGAAATCTGAAAAACAAGCTCTATGAGGAATGGTTAAGAAAGTAGGACTGTGACAGGAAAAAAAAACTATGAACCGAAGGTAGTCCTGCGGAAATCAGAATGCATGAATGCAGTGGAATGAAGAGTGTGCGAGTAGGCTGGCTCGTCATAATTCTTCTCCAGACAAGGGGACTAGGTGTCATCCACTGAACTGCAAAGAGGTTTCTCTTTGTGAAGAGACTGCAAGACAAGGTTTCAGGAAGTTTAGAGCTCTAGGAGACAAAGAAATAGCTATTTTGTTCAGGCTGCAGTCAGTGCCTTTTAAAGGACAGTGGATTCAAATATATCCTTTTATAATCACTTTTTGAAATTGCTTGTTAACTGCTTTTCAACTATTAGGAACATTTGGAAAAACATGTTTTACAGCACTTGATATGTTTTCTTCAACCCTTAGTGAAAGAGGTTTTAAATACCAAGTTTAAGGACTTTTTTTCTTGGAATAAGGACTGGAATAAACAGCAAAAGTGTTATTAAAACATTGATTTAAGAAAGTTCCAATGGTTAAAAGTTAAACACTTTAAAAATGGACACTAGAGGGAACTAGAAGGAACTAAAAAGTATAATTAAAGGAGAAAAATCAAACTCAACATATTTTATCACTGGACACACTGAAGAATATAGTTGGCAATGGACCCAGAAGTAATTTTGAGAGTGTTTGCTTTTACAGATTGTCTATGTTTAAAAGATACTATAGAAGAAACTAAGAATTACCTGGCATGACTGATTTGGATTTTTTTCACATTTTGAAAAAAAAGTGTGTTTAAACATGATATGCTACAAAAATGACATGGAAAGAATATGTTAAAGTGGACATGTAAAAGAAATTGGCTGATCTCTTAATAATTAAAAGACCTATCGATAAAGGAAAATATTTGTACCTATAACTGAAGGTTGAAATAAGGATTCAACACTAAGAACACCTATTTTAATTGTGAGCTATATTATGAATATTTTTATATTTTTATCTTATTTTATTTTAACCTTTTTATTTATTCTTTATTTAATTTTTTCACACAATTTGTATCCTGTAAACATTTTAGTAAGCTGTAATCATTTTGATTTTGTTCTACTAATTCTAAATACATGCACACATCCATATTAGCAAGGTTAAAGGACAATATATTTTATAGCACTGTGAAACCATTACAAGATTTCAAAGAATATATTTATAGAAAGAAATTTAATTACAGCCAAGGTTTGAGGAAATCATGGCAGATTTTACACTTTCTCTCATCTTTGTAGCTATCTTAAGTAGAGCTAAGCATTTACTGGCCAGATGCCCTTCCTGATGCCTGCACAGAATTTGTAGCTCTTTACCCCTTGATAGAGAAACATTTGCCACTGCCTAGGATTGAACTCTTAATCTTCTGAGTGAGTTATCACCTTTAGGCCACCACGCTGCTCACATAAGATACAATTGTTCTACATTTTTAATTTTTGCAAAAATTAAATGACAAAGTTTTTGTTAAAATCTTATAACATAAAGTAAAGAAACAACAAATTTCAAGTTATACACAGCATACAAGCATTTTCTAAATGTCTGAAATCTCCTTCCTTACTGTAAATTCCTTACTTGATAGATAAAGGAAAAAAAATGTGTTTCGATGCTTTAGAATGCTGAAAAACAGTGGCCACATAATTTTCAGATCTAAAACTTTCTGAAAGTTATTGCTAAACTGAAATGTAGAAGGTTAATGTAAATTTATTTCAATTTCAACAGTTTTCTGATTTGGGGAACAATTATAAGCTCAAATGAGAGAAACGTACCCACATCGAACCTACACTAAAATCATTTTCAGAAATGTTGACAGTAATTTTGGATAATAATTCTGCTTATTTGAGTATTGCTTGAATTGTATTGAACTTAATTAATTTTGAGTATTCTAGATCAAGGTAATGAATTACTCTGGGTAATTGATGCTAAATTAATTTCTCTGTCCATCACAGGAATAGCTACTTGAACAAAACACTATCTGGAAGTATCTTCAAATGGTGCTTCTGTTGGTAAGTTTCTCTAAGAAAACTGACACTGAATGAGGCAAATACCACTTTAATATCTACACCTTTAACAGCAGTTGCCCTGTGAAGTTCCATAATCTTGTTAGGCTGGATGGATTGGACAAATAAGTTGCAACCAGCTGGTGTGGTGAAGGTTTCCAATTTGTGTTCTCAGAGTTAATTCACAGCACTGAACAACAAATTTGAATAAATTCTCACACAAATTGTTACCTTACAAATTGCCCTCAAAACAAGTAATGTCTTTGTAAGCAAATCATATATTTGGATATGAATTCATTAAATAATCTTTAAATATTCAAGCTTCCATATTTCTACAGGTTTTTGCTAGAAGCTACTTAACTTTCATGTAAACTTGTAGGCTTGTTATTCAATAAAATGTGCACTTTTCTAATCAGGATTCTCCATAAGATATATTGATGACACTTGTTGCAAAGAAGGATATTTTAAAAAATGCATAAGGAACCCCACTATGTAGACCTTTTTGAGAGGCCATTGAGAGATATAATTAATCACTGATGGGACAAAACAATAATAAGTTTAGATTTAGATTTAAAACTATAGTTTGGCCAATAAGGTTATAACGTGATTCTTAGTGTGGGTCAGCAGCTCAAGTGCAACAGCTCAAGTGCAAACTCATGAAAATGTACTATGCATTTTACATTTATTCTGCCTAATTTTCCGAGCTTTATTCCACATGGATGGATTAAATCTTTTCTAAAACATTTCCCTAAGCTATTTAGGCTCTTAAACAAATCAAGTCATAAAACTACTGATCAGCTCCTTTGTTTAAAGTTAGCTTCAAATACTTATCAAGCATAAAAGAACTTGCAATAAAGAGTTTCTACCAGTGAAATAACACCAGTTCCCCCTAGAGCAGCATCATTTTAGAAGAATGCTTTTTGAGACAACAATGCCATTTCAGAGTCTAAGGGGCAACCAATGCTGTATTTTGCTGCTCTTTCCTCATTTTGCTGAAACCATACAATGTATGGTTTACATTGTACAAAAACCTGTATAAAAGTTTACATGATTCATTGAGAAACAAGAAATTTATTTTATTCTCCACCTAGTTTTTCCAAGACATGTTTTCTAGTTACATTACAATTGCACTATGAAACAAAACTCTGATTTTTATCGCAACTCTGTTTCTTTCTTCCCAAGCAGAAGATGACAAAAAGCAAATGACAAAACTAGAAAGCAGACGACAAAACCAATAGCCTCTGGGTCATATTAAACTCTTCCTGCACCTTGGGTCAACTGATGAATTGTGCATCACAGCATTGTGACACAAAATTATTCATTTGTGCATGTTCCATTGCAATACACTTTAATAATCTTGGTCTAATTAGTGAATATACATCTAAAATAGAGCTCAAGAAATGTCCAAATTATATTTTTTATGAGATCAGAGGGAAAAAAATAAAGCCTTTTTAAAGCAGAAGGCAGAATTAAACTGGGCTTGGTTGATATTATTCAGCACTAAACTTGGTTAGTAGAAAGGATTTGAATCTCATGGTCGTAAAGTTGACTGGGAAGACAACTTTTTTTTCAATGAAGGAAATATTAATTGCTGCGGGTGGGGGGGCGAACCCTACACAGAGTCACCAGAACTTGAGCCTGGTTGTTACTTTAATTTATATTTAGAATAATTTAGAATTATATGTATCTGGATAAAAATTTTTATTGTTATTGTTTTCCTTATTTTTTATCAAAAATACAAATCTGAAGCCTTGATTCTACTTAGATTTATCTACACTCAATGATTTTCCCATCTCCCATATCAGATAAAACTCCTTTTTATGGCAAATTGGATTTTCCGCATCTGCTTTCTATTTTTGCAGTATTTTCATTATTCAGCCCTGTCTAATCCACTCACTTGTCCAATCCAATCATTTTACTGTTTGGTAGTTATTTCTTCTCTTCTCCTGCCCTCATTTAAAACATTTATGCTAAGATAAAAGTGTGTAATTCAGTCAATCAAACTTTAGTAAAAGATGATAGATTTGTATAAACTGTAGCGAATTCAGAGTACTGTATAATTCAATTTTTACTGGAAATCATTAATTTAAAAAATGAAAAGTGACAATAATGTCACTTATGTTAACAAATTTCATAATGTCCTATAAATTTATTGGAAAAATTCACACATACACAGTTCTCTCCGTCTCTCTCTTTTCCTACATTTTCCTTTTTTGCTATTTTGAAAACTGCATGCAAGAAAGAAAGAAATTAGAAAGTGATTTCTTTAACAGCCAAAGTTTCAAGCATTTAGATTTTTTTTTCTTTCCTTTATAATTTTTATCCATTTCGGTCCCAAGCATTATGACTAAAAGTGGAACTTATGGGTCCATCTATTTCTTGCACTTAGCACTGACTATGTGTTTACTTTCTCTGTATGAAAAAATGAAGTGCCCTGCTAAATTGAGGAAGATAAAGTGAGACTAACTGGTGGAATATCTTTGCACATAAAAACTGAAAGGATGAGGAGAAAATAAGAGTAGTTTTCAATGGGGTAAATCAGAATTAAATCGGAAATCAAATCCAAAAATATGGCAGTGGAAAACATTTTAATTAATATAACAAACATTGTTTGGAAACAGCTGCAATGGTATCTATATTATTAAATAGCATCATCTCTGAGATTCAGGTTGTCCTGATCCTGTTAGGCTTCTGGAAAACCTTGAAGACTGTAAAGCCTTTTTATACACATATTGCATCCAGGGTGTTAGTACAGTTCTACACATATGCTTAGATATATGATTGACTGTATTATACCTTGGCTTTGTTGTAATGTTATTTATTATTTCTTCTTTTTATGCTTGCATTATAAGTTTCCAAGAGTCACATAACTAGCTATAAACAATTCTATAAATACACTTAGATGACTAAAGTTGAGATTGGCAAATAATAGTCAGAAAGCACCACCACTGGGTAGATGTCAATCTTCAACTAGTAGATTTAGAGTTGATAATATGTCCAATCAAAGCCACCAGAAAATCAAGTCATAGATGTACCAAAAAAGGAGTTTTTATTTCATATTTAGAACTTGAGAATGTGAGGTGTGCAAAGCAAGGAAACTCTGAAGCTGAAATATATACAGGCAGAATGAGGGTAAGAAACAGGTTTAGTTTAAAAGAGAACCTGAAGGGCTATAAGAAGAGATAAGAGGCAACTTGAAAAATGAAGTGAGAAAATCATTTCAAGCAAGAAAAGATCAAAGAAGCTTTCAGAAAAAGCTATCAAGCTAGCCAGATAAAGGCAAAGATTAAAGTTCTGGACAACAAGAAGGATGTATGACAACTGAACAAAGATTTTTAACATCAAGCAAGAAAAGACATCTTCAACCTAGAATGGCAACAAATAGAGAAAAAGAAAAAGAAAAGAAAAATGAGAGATACTTTTAATAAAATCAGAGAAATCATGTTTAGATGAAGTATGATTTCTCAACAATTATTACAGAAGAGATTTGATAAAGACAAATGACATTAAGAAAAGACAAAATTGCTATTCTGAAATATTTTACAAGTGAAATTATAGAGTGCAAGAAACATTCCCAAAAAGAGAATAAATTCAGTATCTAGTGAGGTCTGATTGGCAAAAGATCAGCAGTTATATTAAAAAAGCATTTCTGAATTATTAAAACTGTAGAAGAAATAACAGTTATGTTTAATAATTCTATATAAATAAATGAACAAATTGTGTATTAAATATTGGGGAAAAAATTATGTACTTTACCAAAGAAAGGAAATTGAAAGTGTGAGAATTATTGAACCATTGGAAAAATTGCTTACACAAGTAGAGTTTCGCTATGAAGAAATAGTCTGGGAAGATAGTGAACATAAAGGGAGAAATGCCAATAGAGCGTCAGAAAAAAAAGAGAAAACAATATATAAGGTGATTGGATGCATCAAGAAAATTCCTGGAAAATACACACAAACACATACACACACACACACACACATTCTCCAAAGCTTAGTTACAAGGTGTTTGTCAGTAGGAGGGCAGATCACATATAATTTATTCATATAGCAATATATACAGAATTGTGTGATTAATATGGTGTGTTGAACTATTCCTATTGGCTGTCTTATTTCCTTTGTAGACAACAACGTTCAAGCACTTGGGAGCATACCTCCAATACATATATATGAGACAGTAAATTCAGAATCCGTCAAACTATTTCCCCCCAATTTCTCAATGTTTCCAGAGATAAAAATATTAGAAAATGATATGACAATTAAAGATATATGTAACTAGACAATTCAGCATTTCCTATGTTGTGTCAAGGAAATTAACATACACTAAGTTCCTGGTAGCAGAATTTGAAGCTTATAAGAACAGGGCACTTTTTTTCTCTTTACTGTGAAAGGAGCATTGAACAATCTTGTGAAAATATTTGTTATTATTTTGAACTAGAAATATGAAAGGATTTCCTCAGTGGCAATGGTCCCAAAAGGTTCTATAGTTGGATTAAGGTGATTTTTAGTTGCAACAAATCTATGTTGGTTATTGAAACAGTAATATCAAGAATTAATCACTATTATAATAGGTCAGCCTGCACTACTTCATGCTTTTAGCGGATGTTGATCTTGCTGAGAAAAAGGTTAAGTGGATTCTGTTGACTCACTAAAGAAAGCAGATTTGATGTTCCTGGAAGATGAAAAAGTTAAAACTGGTCTAAAAAACAAAAAGGGTTTGTATGTTGGAATAGCTACAGTTAGCAGGCATACCACAGATCTTTTAACTGCAGTATAAAGATGCATTGCTAATAATTATAGAAGAAATGATACAGCTTATACCCAGCTCTCCACTAATGACGCTTTCATTCATCTTTATCTGCTCAAAATTTGAAGCAATATTGTTCTTAATATGTTCTTCATACGAACATTCTGTGACAGCTCTCTTACGATGTTCAGGATGACTCATTCAAGAGTTGGGAATCTGCCCAAATCCCATTGACCACTTTCATATGGAAGCACATATTCTTACTTCTAGTCCCTAGACATGGCCATTTTGACTTGTACTGCTAAAGAGACTAGGCATCTGGGTTTTGCAGAAGTATTAAGTCTATTTCTTACATAGTGGGATCTAACATTCTTTTGAAGGACAAGTAGATCTTTTATAACATATTCAGCTCTTTAAAAAAAACAGACCAGCTCTCTCTGGCTGGCAGGTCAATTTAAAGTAGGAGAAAAACTCGACCCTACCTTTTGTATGTTGTTAGTTCTCTCTCTAGAAGATGACCAGGCTGAGTTCGAAGGCAGGGTCAAATGCCTCATCAATTTGGAGTAACTACACTTCTGTAAGAGACTTAAGTCCAGCCCCACCTTGAAGTCCATTGACACTTATCTTGCATGAATTTGCCTTGACCATTAGTAGTTTAGATTCTTATGTATAGGTAGCATGAAATAAGTCTGTAATACTTTTGAACTCTATCTTTTGGGGATACTTTCTCAATGTATAAGATTAATTTATACTCTTTACTGTCATAATAATACATAGTAAGATAAATGCAAATAAAAGATAAATTGACATTCTCTAGAAACTTGTTAAAAGGCACTAAGAGACAACAATAAAATGTAAATCCATTCATTTACCTCTTATAATAAACCTAAGACACTAGAAACTAATTTTAAAGAAACTAGAAAGAGGATACTAATATATGTATCATTTATACATTAATTTTAAGGAAATCTGAATAAAAAGCTTTGGGATTATATTTTAATTGTTCAGGGAACTGAGATAAAATGCTGAGAACAAACAACTGATCTAAGGAAAATAGACTATTATCAATTTAAGAATGGACATGAAAATAAGCAAATTAATCTGGTTGCAGTTGTAAAATGCTCTGCAGATGTATTGCCTGAATATGATATCAGTCAGAAAAGGCAACAATGCAAAAACATTTTTTAGGTTTCAGAGATGCTTAAGCAGTTGCTTAGGCATTTCAACCACTCCTACACAGACAGTATGAGTGTCATTGACTAGCGGTAAGTCACCAATACTGAATCGCTTGAGAGATCACTGCAGGGATAGGAGCAACTTTTGTAGATAAAATGTCACTTTGTAATGACAAGGTAATTCAAATAATCAAACATAATATAAACTTTAATTCTAATAATGACTTCATTCTATAAATATGCAGGAGGAAAATTGTTTCCTTTAGCTACTTGAGATCAATAATAAGACCCCGTCATATATCCATTCCATCATGTAGACTCTGTGTTCCCTGAATTATTAAAGTGGAGCCACAACATTTACTAACATGGAATGTATTACTTCAGTTGCTTTCTCTCATCCCCATCCACAAACCATATTTTTCCCTCTTGCTAATTCTTAAAACGGGATAATATGGAAATTCTTCAGTCCATGTCTGAAGACAACACAAGAAATATTTGGACTACCTCAGGTTTGGACTGATCTGAATCAAGGGGAGGCATGAAAACTAGTGTTCAGGTGATGGTGATGTCAACCCTGAAGCTGACCTGACCAAAGCCATTTTGGAGTTTCAGTGTTACTACACTGAAGTTAAGCGATAGGGAGGGAGAAACAGAGATAGCTGGGGTTTTGTAGCTAAAACAAAATACTTTCTCCTGGGAACCAAGGACATTCTCCTACCTGATCAGAGAAAGGAGGAGCGATGTTACCAGACAATTAGACTGCACTGTGATTGGACTATGTGACTGACTGTTTGAGGAAAGGGAAAAACTTTCGCTTTTAATTTGGTGAAAACCACGGGAACTTTCAGAGACCGTTTTCACCAGAACTGTGCCAATATGATATATCCAATAAAACTATTCTTTGTGGAATCTGCCTCAGAGTTTTGTTTTCTATGTGTGTATTACTTGGAACCATGACAGGAGGATAAAATAAGCAAGATGAAGGGATTATGTGGAGGTGGTCTTAATATATTCAAGGGAAAAAGACTTAATAAGTATATGTGCACCTGAATGAGAATATGTCTCATGAGCAAAGCTTATTTATGAATGGTAAAAATACTTAACATTCTATTAAATGGGAAAATATCAAACATGCTATGTCTACATCTAAGAAACTTAGACTTTTAATTTCAAATTAGAAATATTATATCAAATACAAGGGAAAAATAATTGTGAATATGAATTAAAATCTAAAAATAGTTTTTTGCTCGGAAGATCTGTCAAGAAAAAGGTACAAATAATCTGCTTCAAATTTATCCAGCAGGACAATGTTTCTAATGATGGGTGTTACTTGAAATCAGATGGTATTGTTTGAAATGGCTCTCAACTCCATTAAGATTTATAAGTTGGTCTCCTTGAACATCAACTGAAAGTGCTTCTCGGGGTGTCTAGTGAAATAACTGTAATATTAGAGATGTCCATTACCTTACAGTTCAAGTTTTTTAAATCTTACAAACATATTACTTACTTTTTCTTTGCTCTATAATTCTACAGGAGCTGTCAGTTCTTTTACTGCTTTCAAAAGGGTTTTATTCCAAACTCATTGCTGATTCTCCATATGTCCATTTAGTGTCAATTTAGTTATTAATTGCAGCTGGTTTTTCTTGGAAAACAATTAAGACCAAATGTCTGGATTTAAACAAGTGTAATTCTTTGAATGCTTATTTGTATTTAAATCCCAATGTGTTTGATGTGGTTTATTTAGCAATGTGTATAGGTTGCAGCACCAGTCTGTTATATCATTCTCTGCCCATGAAGAGGCAATCAGTATCCTGGAAAGCTTCAGTAAGCAAGGTAATGCACTTTGCACCAGCATTTTGTTATTTGCGATTACTAATATAAAAAATAATCTGCATTATCCAATTTCTAAATGTAAGTATTAAAAACAAAACTTGTAATCAGAAACTAAAATAATACAAATTTTGTGTAAGAACATTTTTATACATTCAGCTCAAGGGACTGTCATTCTATAATCACAATACTAATTAACATATCACTTCTCATATAGATTTACATTTTGTCTATGCTCTAATCCTATATTGAACATATTTGTTTGAAAATCATTTACATTATGTTTTTGGGCGATATATTTAGGATTACAAAGTAAGTAGTGTGACATAACACTTTTAACACTATAATTATAATATATTGTCACTAAGAGGAGATATAGTGCTGTTTTAATGTCCAGGGTGCATATAATCAAGAAAAATTTAGAAGACAATCTATAATTAATGCAACCTCCTCACTTCTGTTTCAGGAAACATGCGGGTAGAAAGGAAATGTAAAAATTGCATTGAAGGATTATATTATTAAAGCAATATAACATTGTGCCATATAAATTTTATATAGGGGATAAAATACTTTAAGAAAGTTCCTGATATTGTGTTCCCCTATACTTTTATTTTCTGTCCTCTAGATATTCGGATAGGTTCATGTTATGGGAAAAATATGCAATCACTCTTATTTACCTGTTCAGAGTGGCTTTTGGCAGAATGGTCCAGTTTCAGAAAACTAGCAAAACTATTCTGGACAGATAGTCTAGAATATTTTTGATAAAACACACAGGCACAAGTACAATACAAATTACCTCTACTATAATATTACTGATTATACAAATCATATAAAAATTACATGGTGTGCCTAGTTATATCACAATTATAAATCATTGCCAATCATAAATCAATATTTGATTTCTATATCTCATCTGATTTAAATATGGGGAGGAAGTGATCTTCAGTGAATGTATGGCCTACTTATACTAAGCAAAATCATTTCTAGGCCCAGAGGCTTCATTCCACCAAATCCTTGCGGAAAACATGTGGAAAACTCTTAAAAACATCACTGGCACAGCAAACCTCCCTTCCTAGGCAGAAGGAAATCAACAACTAGCAGATGACCTGAATGTGTTTTACTGCAGGCTTGAAAGGAAACTACAGCCACCTATCTCCACAACTCCCACCTCGAACATACCAACAGCCAAGCCTCCTACAACTGACTCAAGCCCATTGGGTTCACAAACTCTGGTGATCACAGAAAAAGAAGTGCAAGATCTATTTCAAAGACAATAGCCAGGAAAAGCACCAGGTCCAGATAGGATAACTACTTCTTGCTTAAAAGTCTGTGCTGACCAATTGGCCCCCATGTTCACCCGAATCTTCAATAAATCACTAGAGATGTGCTTCTTGCTTCAAATGCTCTACTACATCCCAGTGCCAAAGAAGCCCTCCATCAGGGAACTGAATGGCTACAGACCAGTTGCTCTAACATTGTAGTTATGAAAACCTTTGAAAGGCTAGTGCTAAAAACCATCACGGATCCACTGTTAGAACCCATGCAGTTTGCATAGCAAGCAAATAGATCAACAGATGATGCTGTTAATATGGCTCTGCATTACATCCTACAACACCTTGAATCTCCAAATACCTACGCAAGGGTCCTCTTTGTAGACTTCAGTTCAGCATTCAATACCATCATTCCAGACTTTCTTCTAACTAAACTAAACTAGCTAGCAGTACCTGAACACACTTGTAAGTGGATCATAAGCTTCCTAACAGATAGGAAGCAGCAGGTGAAGCTAGGCAGAATCACAACTGATACCGGTACAATTAGCACAGCCCTCAAGGTTGTGTGCTTTCTCCACTTCTCTTCTTCCTATATACCAATGACTGCATCTCAAATGATCCATCTATTAAAATACTGAAGTTTGCAGATGATACAACAGTGATTCGTCTCATTGGAGACAATGACGAATCCGCTTACAGACAGGAGGTTGTACAACTTGCCACTGGTGTGACTAGAACAATCTGGAACTGAACATACTCAAAACCGTAGAAATGGTGGTAGACCTTAGGAGAAACCTTCCCATACTACCACCTTTTACAATACTAACAACACACTGTATCAACAGTAGAGACCTTCAAATTTCTAGGTTCTGCTATATCACATGACCTAAAATGGACACCTAACATCAAAAACGTCATCAAAACAGCACAACAAAGACTGTTCTTTCTGCGCCAACTCAGAAAGCTCAAACTGCCCAAGGAACTGCTGATACAGTTCTGCTGAGGAATTATTCAGTCTGTCATCTGTACCTCTATAACTGTCTGGTTTGGTTCTTCAACCCAACAAGACAGACACAGACTCCAGAGAGTAATTAGGACTGCAGAAAAAACAATTACTACCAACCTGCCTTTACTTGAGGACCTGTATACTGCACAAGTCAAAAAGAGAGCTATGAAAATATTTATACATCTCGAACACAAACTGTTTCAACTCCTACCCTTAAAATGATGCTATAGAGCACTGCACACCAGAACAACTAGACACAAGGACAGTTTTTCCCCGAATGCCATCACTCTGCTAAACAAATAATTCCCTTGACACTGTCCAACTATTTACAAAGTCTGCATTACCATTACTATTAATCTTCTCATCACTTCTTATTGCCCATCCCCTTCCACTTTTGACTGTATGAATATAACTTTGTTGTTTGTATCCTTACAATTTATACTAACTGTTTCCTAGTATGATTTGATTGCTTATTGTACCCTATGACTATTATTAAGCGTTGTACCTGATGATTCCTGACTCTTGATGAATGTATCTTTTCTTTTATGTACACTGAAAGCATATGCACCAAGACAAATTCTTTGTGTGTCCAATCACACTTGGCCAATAAAGAATTCTATTCTATTCTATTCTATTCTATTCTATTCTATTCTATTCTATGCTATTCTATTCTATGCTATGCTATTCTATGCTATGCTATGCTATGCTACGCTACGCTATTCTTATTCATATGAATCAATAATTCTCATTCAAAGTATCTATGCAATAATCATGTAAGCAAAGATACCAGGACAATATAAATACAATGTAAATGTACAAATATACATAAATGTATAATGTAAGTATGCGTATATATAAAATAGATAAGGAATCTTTTTATTTTAAAAAGTATATTCTGTATTCAAAGCATAAGGAAATATATTTCTATTTAATTTTAAAAAACAAAAATAAACCTTTTTTTGGTGATGATAATGTCAAATTGGCAAAGCTGAAAGAAATTGGTTACATATGTACATCTGAACAAACAAATGGTTTTCTGCCTGGAATATAACATTGGCTAAATTGAGATGAAGGTAGTTCCACTTTTGAAATATATAAATATTCTGATGACAAAAATATTTTAGAAAAATTAATAAAATGGGCTTAAAAATTATACAATTTCCATGGTGGATTTCTGCACTAGTTTCAATCCTGATATAGATAATTTATTTTCTATTGATTTTACCATGTGGAATAAAATTGTTAAGATAGGCTCATTCTTGTCATCTCATATCCTTTCAGTCATGTGCTACCATAATATTAACCAAGGCAAATTGATGCAGTAAGCCAAATGGCAATATGATGAGGTTAGATAACAAAGGAACCCTAGTGATTTGTAATTGACATTTTATTAAATTAGTAGACTACAAGACAGCCCAGCCTTATAATATACATAGGAAGTTGGATACATTGCTAATTGGGATTATGATAGAACTGGATGAAGTTGGATACAGTTGGATACATTGCTAATTATGATTAAATAGATCAGGATGAAGTGTAACTCCAGACTTTCAGGCATGACAAGTATATCAACTGTGTTTCTGGTATTGTGTCAGCCCATTTCCCCCCTCCTCCAGTAAACCATAGAAACAATGACTAGATGGGCTAAGTCTGTGTTATTATAACCCTATATTAAGAGAATCTTTCATCTCAAACTGTGAGATGTATGGCCTATATATGTATAAGTAAGTAAGTCTGAAAGTACAAAACTCCCATCTTCCCTCTTACAGCCTGATCAGCTTCCTAAATTTCTTTGTTTGACTATGAAACATTTGCTAGTCTTTCCCGTTCTTGTCTAATCATTCACGGGCAGCATCTTTTCACCTTGTCCTTCAAGGTCATTCCCACATACTATTAAGGTTAGGAATTTATTTGCACCATAATATCTTCAGTATTTCTTTCTTTCTGAGTTTATGATGGCTATTTAACAGTTAAATGTATTCCTAGTGTGAAATCCATACATGGCATCCCCACTGCTAATTCTTGCCTATGATGCACCATCCAAAGCACATTAAGTTCCTGGTAATTCTCATGTTCTTCTCATTTAACTCATTCTCTATAATTGCTTTATCAACTGTTTGAACAAAGATTTTTAACACAACCACACAATTATTGCTATTTTTTTGTCAGTAGAATGTCATGACTTCTGAGTACTGATAGAATCAATGTAAGCTTGTGATGATGGGGCAGAACTTGTTGGATTTAAGATTTTCATACTGCTTGAAGTTATGCTGAAAGGAAAAGAGCTTTCATTTCTATGCTTAGTGATGAGCATAACCTGTAACTCTGTTCCTCCCACAATGTTTCTGTCTGCATCTTTACATTTTCTTGGCTTTGGAGAGGTAGGGTGGGAAAATGAATTTACACTGAATTTAGTATTATGCATACTTTGGCATTTAAAATATGGGGTGTTTGCTTTGCTTTGTGAACTGAAATTACTGGATGGTTTGCAATTTTAAATAATTTTTATATATTACAACTAACTTATTTGGAGAAAGCAACTATTTATCCCTCAAGAATTTGCTGAAATATTCTTAATTGGTGTCTCATTTTACAACCAAACTGAAGGAAGTTGTTTTTTGTCATTATCTTGATATGGATTGCTGCTGTAATCTAAATCCAGGGAAACTGGCACTGCTGATTTGGCTCAATGTCACGTCTCATTAAGATTGTAGATAGTTCTTTGAAAACATGGAAACTAGGCATTTTTTTCACTCCTTTTAGAATAGCCTTAGAAATTAAATTGCAAAACCTGAGAGTAGCAGTGATAGAAAAAAGGAATGAATATTTTAGTATGATAGAAAGAGACTAGAATATATTTATATATCTTATACCAGTGATTATTTTAGAAACTGTGGTGTTGATAACCAATGTCTGCATTGTACTTTACTTATCAACAATAAATAATGACTCAGTTCCTTATCTTTTTATTTTTTTTGCTAAGATGTTAAGATCTAATAAGCTTATCTGTTTTTGTTTGTGTCCTAAAATATGATCATAATCTGATCACTTTGTTCTATTTAAACTTTTTAAAAGGAGTATTTCTATATTGTTACAGATTCAGGAATAGTTTCAGCTGTGAAATATTTCATTTTTGATATTTCCTAACTGGGCCTTGGCCACCAATAACAACGGAAGAATTCACTCTCTCAATACAGCAATTAAAAATTACAAGGCATCACACATAGATATGGTTCACTGAACATATAGAATCAAATAATAAATTGCTGACTCCAAGGTTAGCCAGCTTATTTACCTTTAGTAATCAGACAACTAGGGTACAAGATGACTTGGTACTTATCATTATACCTTCATATAAAAATTGGAACAGAAATAATCCAGTTGATTACAGAGAAATAAGTCTCTTAAGTATAATAACCAAACTAAACACATGATATCCAATTATTAAATTAACTATGCGGGTCACAGAAGAGAACACAAATAAGTGGGTTTTCAAGCAGGCAATTCAACCATTGACCACTGCATGATGCTACAATTTATGGCTGATAACGTACACCAAGTCTCCACAAACAAAATTCTATGCAGCTTTTTTGAGCAGTTTTTGATTTAAACCCATAGACTATGAGAAATCCAATTTTTATATAAACAAACTCTTTCTGCTCCTGATGCAAAAGTGATCTTGATTATGTGTCTGAATGGTCAAACAGTTGGCAACTTCAAATCTCAACCAACAAATGCTCTGTCCTACATATTGGTAAAAATAATTAATACACCAAATACAAGCTAGGTGGATATGACCTCATTGACGACCCTCACTCTGTCAAAGACCTTGGAGTTCCCATATCGAATGACCTAAGCACCAGACTTCACTGCAACAACATCCCAAAAAAGGATTTAAGAGCTGTAAATCTGATCTTATGCAGCTTCTCCTCTGGTAATACTGATTTGCAAACTAGGGCATACAGAACCTTTGCTAGACCAATACTTGAATATAGCTCCTCTGTCTGGAATCCACGCTGTATATCAGACATCAATACAATTAAGCAAGTCCAGAAGTATTTTACCAGAAGAGTATTACTGTTATGTCCTGAGGACTCTAGGAGTTCTCACTCAGGTCCATTCACTTTGCGGGGGCGTTCTCCCCTTACCCATTGGTTGGTTCTCCCCAGCAGCCAGCTATAAAAGCAGGCTGCGGGGTCCAACCAGTTGCTGATCGCTGCGAGCCAGTTCCAGGCGTGGCAAGCACGGTCAGCCCTTTATTGTTATAATAAAGTATTGTTGCACTCATGCTCTGGTTCAGCCTCTCTTTTCCCAAACTTAACACTGGCGACGAGGATGGGATGGCTACCAGAAGCACCATGCAACCGCTGAGTCACTAGCCGCCGATCCGCAGCCAGAGAGAGCGATCGGTCGGCGATAAGAGCAACGCTGATCCGCAGCCAGAGAGAGCGGTCAGCAAGCAAAAAGAGCAAACAAAAGAGCAAACGCTGGTCCGCTGACAGAGAAAGCGGCCAGCAAGCAATCGAAGCGAACACTGATCCGCAGCCAGAGAGAGCGGTCAGAACGAAAAGTTAGAAGCGTCTGTAGCCGCTTGTTAGCCCAGCTACAGGGAAAGTGAAGCGCTGCGAGCTGCAGCCGCTCATTGTTTAGGCGTGAAATTCAAACGGCTGTCATTTGAATTTCAAACCTAAAAGGCACAGCACGGTGCCGTAGTCAAGTCAGTGACGCCCACAAAGGCGCGAATTTAAACGCCACCAACGGCTGACGGCCAAACGTGGCTAACCCAGAGAGAGAGAGAGGATTGCGAAAAGCCTCTCCAGAGCTGAAATCACTTGCCTGCCACAGGCACTAGAACATTTTTCTGCTGCCCCAGAGAGATTTTTTTCCACAGGTTGTTCTACCGGCCCCATCACCATGAACTCCAATCCAGTCTTCCCAGCGTTCAAACCAGATGAGGAGAAGTGGGAATCATACAAGAACCGTTTTAACCATTATATCGATGCAATTGGGCTTGCTGATGCTGGAGAACATCGGAAAAAATCGTATTTCCTGATCTACTGTGGAGCCATCGTCTTCGATACTGCCACAGCCCTCGTGGCTCCACATGAGTTGAAAAACGTTCCTTGGTCAGAACTACTTGAAATCCTCACTAACCACTATTCTCCCAGGCCCTCACAGATTGCCAGGAGATTCACCTTCCGTATGAGGAAGCAAGCGGACAAGGAAACCATTAATCAGTATATGGCCGCTCTCAGAACAGCAGCATTGCATTGTGGGTTTGGAACCTACCTGGAGGACATGCTCCTCGATCAACTAGTCTGCGGGGTCAAGGACCTACACCTTCAAAGGCGCCTCCTCGTGAAAAAAGACCTCAATCTCGCACAAGCAGTCGAGGAGGCCTTAGCAGCAGAATTGGCAGCGCACTCAGCCACCGAAATCCATGGCCCAACTGCCAAGCTGACATCAATTCCAGTCCACTCCGAAGAGGTGGTAGCAGAGGAATCCCTGAGTGATGAAAACGACCTCCACCGCCTCTCCAACGATAGACGGCCGCAGGTAGGAGCCAAACAAGAAAACATCGGTCCACCCAAGCACATCACCCTGTGCCTAGCCTGTGGTGGATCTCATCTGAGGGCCACCTGCAAGTTTAAAGGAGCCACCTGCAATAACTGCCATAAAAGGGGGCACATCGCGAGAGTCTGCCAAGCCCCTCAAAGCTCAACAGAAAGGCACCCCCCCGTCTCACACTCGGGGCCGCAGAGGCAAGTATTGAACTGTCGCACACATCACCGTGCCAAGCACACTTGCCACACTGTTAGTAAAATCTCTCTCTCCGTTTACTTAGAAGGTAAACCGTGCCGCATGGAGGTTGACACAGGGTCAGCGCTCTCAATTATCTCGTGGAACACCCTCAAGAGGCTCCAGCCCAGCCTATCAACTAGCCGGCTCCAGAAGTGCCAGTTTAGCCTGAAGGACTACCAGGGGAGGACCATTCCTGTAATCGGCAGAGGCAAGTTCCTTGTCAGTTTTAGAGCTTTTAAAGGTCACCTACCTCTAGTGGTAGTTAACGGCAATCTCCCTACCTTATTGGGGCTCGATTGGTTTCCCCATCTCGGCCTAGGGCTAACAGGAGTCCATGCTGTCTCAACCTCAGACACTGACTCCTTATTCGCTGATTACTCAGATGTATTCAGCGATGAGCTGGGGTGTTATAACGGTACCCCAATATCGTTCTCAGTCGACCCCCAGGCAGTCCCAATCAGGCTAAAACCGCGTAGGGTCCCATTCGCTATTCGGCCAAAACTAGATGCTGAATTGGATAAACTATTAAAACAAGGGGTCATTGAGCCAACAGATTTCGCCAAATGGGAGACGCCCATTGTCACACCCCTCAAAAAGACGGTAGCCTGAGAATTTGCTCGGACTACAAGACCACAATCAATAAGTTTCTACAAGTTAGCGCTTACCCAGTGCCCGTCATTCAGCATTTATTACACACTTTTGAACCTGGCAGCATTTTTGCCAAATTGGACATGTCTCAAGCGTATCAACAGTTCCCTGTTGACAACCAAACAGCGGAACTCCAGACCATTGTCACTCACAGGGGTGCTTTCAGATGCAAGCGTCTCCAATTTGGCGTAAGTGTTGCCCCAGGTATCTTTCAATCCCTCATGGAGCGGATTTTACAGGGCCTCCCTGGAGTAGTACCCTACTTCGACGACATCTTAGTCTCGGCCAGGGACAGACCCCAACTCTTCCAGAGAGTTCGAGCAGTGTTAGAGAGGTTCAGACAGCATGGCCTCAAATTGAAAAAAGAAAAATGCGCCATTGCCACTAGACAGGTGGACTTTCTGGGTTATAAAATTGACGCCTCAGGCATTCACCCCCTGGAGTCCAAGGTTAAGGCAATTCACGAGGCACCCACTCCAACCTCCAAAACTGAACTACAGGCCTTCTTGGGGCTATTAAACTTCTACGCGTCTTTCTTGCCCCATAAAGCATCAGTAGCTGAACCCCTACACAGATTACTGGATAAAAAGTCACCTTGGCACTGGGGGCACAAAGAAGACCATGCTTTTCACGCCGTGAAATCACTACTCACGTCAGAGGCGGTACTTATTCAATTCGACCCCAACCTTCCTTTAGTGCTGGCAGCAGACGCATCCCCCTTTGGAATTGGGGCAGTATTAAGCCACAGGCTCCCCAATGGCGCCGAGGCTCCCATTGCCTTTTTCTCCAGAACGCTCTCCGCAACAGAGCGTAATTACAGCCAGATCGATAAGGAAGCTCTAGCAGCTGTTGCAGCAGTGAAAAATTTCACGAATTTCTTTTTGGCCATTTTTTCGAGCTGGTCACAGACCACAAGCCCCTCCTGGGTCTACTAGCTGGGGACAAACAGACCCCTCAAGTCCTTTCCCCTAGGATGACGAGATGGACTCTCTTCCTAGCAGCCTACTCCTACAGACTCATACACCGGCCAGGTAAAACATTGTCCCACGCTGACGCTCTCAGCCGCTGTCCCTTGCCGGCCCCGGCTGAAGACCCTGCTCCTGTCCACGCTATTTTCGAGGTAACACAATTGGACCTCCCCATCACTGCCCTTGACATTGCTGCTAAAACCAAGGCAGACAAAATGCTCGCCCAGGTGCTCGACTGGGTGAGGAGGGGGTGGCCGGGTGGCAATGTTGAAAACAAATTCTCACCTTTCAAGACCCGCATGCAGGAACTGTCCAGTTTGCAGGGCTGTGGGGCACTTGAGTGGTCATTCCGACCTTACTGCGTACCCGAGTCCTGGAGGCGTTGCACGAGGGACACCCTGGCATCGTGAGAATGAAGGCATTAGCACGCAGCTACGTATGGTGGCCGGGCCTCGACGAGGACATCGCTAGATGGGTAAGCTCCTGCAACCCCTGCCAGGAATCCCGTCCAGCTCCTCCTATTGCCACCCCTACTAAATGGGAGAGCGCCAGCGCTCCGTGGTCCAGAATTCACATCGACCTGGCCGGCCCCTTGCATGGGAAGATGTTCCTAGTGGTCGTGGACGCCTATTCTAAATGGATTGACGTTGCACAGCTATCCACGACCACCACACAAGCAATCACCAACGTATTAACACGCCTGTTTGTTACACACGGGCTACCCGACTCCATTGTCTCCGACAATGGCCCACAGTTCGCATCAACCGAGTTCAGCCGTTTCGCTGCCAACCTGGGTATTCCGCCACATTTTCACAGCCCCATTTCATCCTGCCAGTAACGGATTGGCTGAAAGGGCCGTCAGGACCACTAAAGAAGCCCTGGCTAGGTTCAGTAAGGATGACTGGCACCACAAACTCTCGCGTTTCCTGATGAGCGAGCATTCAACTCCATGTTCAGTCACCAACAAGTCCCCAGCTGAGCTCCTGATGGGCAGGCGTCTGAGGACTGTATTGGACAGACTTCACCCACAATACTGCCCTGACTCTCCCCTCGCTTCCACATCGGGGGTTAGACATTTTATCTTACAGGAGCCAGTATTCGCGAGGAACTTCGCTGGTGACCCCCTGTGGATCCTGGGCGAGATCGTGGCCATCACCGGACCAAGGTCGTATCGGGTCAGACTGGAGGATGGCCGGGTCTGGAGAAGGCACCTGGACCAGCTGCGTAGGCGCCTCAGCACCCACACTAGCAGGGACCCAGAATCACAAAGCGACGGGAGGTCTCAGCATCAACCCCACATCCACATCCTTCCCGGCGACCAGTACACACCAACAGTCAGTCCAGAAACCCGAGCACGGACAGCGGCGCCCAGACGGTGGACCAGCCCGATCCAGTCTATGGGAGCACGTCCCCAGTGACCAACCCTACGAGTCCCGGGCCTGCCCGAACCGAGGGGCACGTTGATGACACTCACCCGGCTCTGCCTTCCCAGACAGACTCTGAGCGGACAGTCAGCGTTCCAGAGCTGCGCCGTTCCGGGCGCCAACATAAACCTCCTGCCTACCTCAAAGACTATGCGTGTTCGCATCTGGGGGGAAGGGGTGTTATGTCCTGAGGACTCTAGGAGTTCTCACTCAGGTCCATTCACTTTGCGGGGGCGTTCTCCCCTTACCCATTGGTTGGTTCTCCCCAGCAGCCAGCTATAAAAGCAGGCTGTGGGGTCCAACCAGTTGCTGATCGCTGTGAGCCAGTTCCAGGCGTGGCAAGCACGGTCAGCCCTTTATTGTTATAATAAAGTATTGTTGCACTCATGCTCTGGTTCAGCCTCTCTTTTCCCAAACTTAACAATTACACTCCTCTGTTCACCACAGAATACCCTACACTACCGTACTTGAGATTCAAAGCTTAGACAACCTTGAACTACACCGGCTAAGATTGGACTTAAGCATAGCACATAAAATCATATGTTACAATGTCTTACCAGTTAATGAATATTTCAACTTTAACCTCAACAACACAAGAGCACACAATAGATATAAACTAAATGTAAACCACTCCAAACTTGATTGCAGGAAATACAATTTCAGCAACAGAGTGGTCAATGTCTGGAACTCACTACCTGTTTCTGTTATCACATGCTCAAACCTCCACTCTTTTACTCTCAAACTAACCTCTATCGACCTCAACTCACTCCTAAGAGGTCTGTAAGGGGCATGCATAAGTGCACAATCATACCTACCATCCCTGTCCTATTGTCCACAATTATTAGTTCCTATTTCATGTATTTAAACTTTATTCTTATTTTAATTATATTGTAAGCATTTGACAAAATAAATAAATAAATAAATAAATAAATAATAAATGTACAGGTTATATGAGAAAATGGGCTTATGAGTAAGATGTAGCCAGCAGAGAATTTTTATATCAAAACATTCAGAGATTGAGCCAGGTTGTGTATCAGTCCCATTACTATATAATATTTATATACATTCCTTTATTTAAACACCTTATTCAAAAAAGTTTCATATCCATAAAATAACTGACAGAAGAATTCAATTTTAATGTATGTGGGTGGCACAATAATAGTCTCTGAAACCCAAGGTGACAGGAAGCATGCACTGAAAATTACATTTATTGTAAATGTGTGTATTTAACTGATAATTATGACAAACTTAGCTTTATCAAACAGAAGACAAAAATACCAAGCTTAGTTTTATCAAATAGTCAAATCAATAATGACACAATTGAACAAGTTAACCCAGTAGTTACAAATATCTATGAGATACCGCTGAACCATAGACAGCATTTTAACATACTGCCAATTGCACCGTGGCAGATAGGAAAGCACTCCAGAGGGTTAATGTCATTGCCCAGAAGATCATTGGTTGCCCTCTCCCCTCTCTGGAAAAGCTTTATAGCTCCCGCTGCCTTAAGAAAGTTTAAAACATTCTCAAAGATCCATCTCATCCTGGGAACCCTTTTTTGAACAATTACCAACTGGCAGACGGTACAGAATAATAAAAACAAACACAAATAGGCTGAAAAACAGCTTCTGTCCCAGGGCAGTAGCTCTTTTGAATTCTGCTGTATAGTGCAGTGTTGGTGTGGTGTCAGGTGTTTCCGGCTCAATGTGTGATGGGTGAAGGATGTTTGTTTGTTTTTATTTTCATGGTCATGGTCATGATGTGCACTGAAGATGGTGTTTGATTTAGTTGTACGAAGTGCCATGACAATAAAGTAAAGTTAATAAGTAAGTAGTAAGATTGCTTTTTATAATAATTGGAAAATTACAGTCCAAGGTTAGTATTAGGGTTAAAGTCCATCATCTTATTTTATAATCTATGAAGACAACAAATCCAATTCCCTCCAGCAATTATAGGTCAAAGCTACAACCCAATCCTTTCTTTATTCTATTTATATGCTTGAATGTATATTAGGGGAAACTGGATTTGAAGATTAGTGTGGTTTTTAAATGGATGAAAAAACACCAACCAGCATTATGCTAATGATACAACCTGGATAGCTAAAACTAAAAAGAATTTGGAAGCTCCAGTAATAAAAGTCAAGGAGTAAAGTATAAAAATAGGATAAAAATTAATATAAAGACGTCCAAACTAATGACAAGAACAGCCAGCCTTAGAATTAACAGTGAAATATCAAAATGGTCGGTAGCTTATAACTTTTAGGATCAACCATGAACAATGTTTATATTTTTTATTGGTTTGGAAAGTGTTAAGTAAAATATAAACCAGATTAATTTCCTGCATTCTTGCTCCATATTTGTTTTCTACAAAATTAGTGAAAAATGAAAAACAGCTATTTTATTTAGTAAATAAACATCTGGGATGTTTGTGTATTTGTGTGCAGGCATGTGTTTGGGTTTTTTTTTATTAAAAAAGTGTAATGTGTAATGAAAATAAAAAACCACAATAAATTCTGAAAAAACTGTTAGGAATATGAGTCACCTAAAAGCTATTTGGGTTAGAAATACATAAACCAGGATAAACATTTTAAAACTGTATCTTTAAGAAAATGCAAAACTGTAATTAGGTGTGGTTTCTCAAACAGCCATAAGATGGAGCCAGAAACCTGGGTTGTTTAGTCTGAGTCTCAGAAGAAAGTGTAAGTGTATCTCTGTTTCCTTCTGTTGGAAAGTATTGCTGTTCCTCCATTTTTCCTAATTGACTGATATTTCTGGATTTGATGTAAGTTTGATACTGAACTGCTTTTTGACACTGGACTTTGATATTTGGATTATCCCTGGATTGAAAACTGACTGATTTACTTGTGAATGACTTTGGATTGCTTATTTTGGACTTTGCTTAAACCTTTCTGGAAGTAAAAACCTACACTTACTGTACAGTGTATCTGTGTACTGTGTGTATATTATTCAAACACTACTCTCTCTATGTCTCCCTGTATGCGCTCATTCTCCTAACGGGGAATTACCTCAACAAGAACCACTACAAAATTATACACATTAGGGACTGTTATACATACATACATAACCACTGTCATCAACAACTTGCTTACAGGTTGCAAATAATATCAGGTCTTCTTTTCACAAAATAATGGAGACCATACATTTGCCTTTCCAATGATGAAGGACTGATCTTTTAGACAGTTCAATATAAAGTCAGTGGCAGTATTTAAGTCCATGGCAGGCAGGCACACATAAATAAATGAATGTATCTATTTTGATATAATCTTGTAATATTTAGCCTTATTTGCTCTGTCCTTTAAGCTTTGAATAAGCTTTCAGGTACTTTTTGCCCAATTATCCCTCAGTTTCTGGTGGATAGATCCACCAATTATTAATAGTCCTTTTCTCTTTGTGAATGTTCAAAACAGATACGATAAATGCAAACTGTAATATTGACTAATATGTTCTTCTGGGATTTTTGGAGGGGTACATTTTCTTCCTATGTGGTAATTATGGAAATCTGTTCAATTTTCCAAACAAATCTAGTACATTTCCCTGCCAGTCATGTCTGAGTATAGGAAGTAGTGCTACAGCCCTTTAAACAAACAATCATAAAATAACAACAACAACAACAATAATAATAATAATAAACAGCAACAATAAATGTATGTTACAATAAAAATCTAGATTTTCCAAACTGAAACCTCTATTCTAAATTCTTAAATATTTGTACATATTAATTACACTAAGTGAAATTAATTATTTAAAAATAAAAAGTCCTGCCGGTGGTCATTGTGCCATGGTGGCGAAGTGGTTAGAATGCAGTACTGCCAGGTAATTTATGGCTCACTCCAGGAGTTCAATTCTGAGCCGTTGGTAAAATGACAACCCAGACTGTTGGGGGCAAAATGCTGACTCTAAAATTGCTTAAAGAGAGTTGTAAAGCACTATGAAGCAGTTTAGAAGTCTAAGTGCCATTGATATTGTCTTTTATACTGAGAGGCAAATTACTAATGGATTTCTCAAAGAAGGACTGTTAGAATTTTCTCATTAATCTTGCCTGGGAATTCAAGTGAGAAGCAAGCACTGAAGAAGTTAGATTTCAGGTGTGTGGGCCACGAACTGAAAAGAGTAAGATAAACCTGCAACATTGAATTAGTTATATCAGGGATTCTTATTTATAGGTGTTACTTGCTTAATTTGGGAATAATTTTATATGTGTTCCATTGTTCTGTATATATCTTTGTTTCAGAATTGATATATTTAGATTGATATTTTACAGCACAAATTTGTATAGAAGCATACAATTTTGTAGCATCTTAAGGATTGAAATCACAAGATTCAAATAGAGATTCAGATAGTATCACTTATAATATTAACATTTTCAAGATAAAGTTCATGCATGGTATGATTATTAACATCATTGCCCTCTTTTTTTTTCCTGACCTGAATTTTTCTTAATGTGTTTCTTTACCAAAATACAGCTTACCTTATATGAATATGAATGTAGTATGTGCCAGTACAGACACATATTTGCAACATCATTTTGCATCCAACAATTTTTTAATATATAGACAGAATTAAAAGATCTGCTTCTTAGTACATATTAGGAAAGACAACAATCTCATTGATGGTAAAACTTCTGGCCATAAGTGCAATATTCAGTTAAGTGTCAAATTAAAAAAAAAATTAAGGACGATTGGGGAAAACAATATAAACATTAGAACAATGGGCAAGTTCTATAAGTAGCTATTTACTCATTAATACCTGATACCTAAATACTACAATGTGAAACAGCAGTAGACTGCTGAACAATTAAAATTATTTCCATAAGCCTCTCTATCATTTTATTAAAATAAACTAGGAAAAAGCCTTATGGAATTTGTAATTATAAATCATATTCAAAGAAAAATTAATATGATAATTTTGGTTTTGAAATTAATTTAAATCTCAAGGATCTGGTAACATTTAATATCTTTACAATGCAGGAGAAAAAGAAGTTACAAAAATCCTTACTATACTACTTTGGATGGAAATTCATTATTCCAGAGCGTAATTTTTTTACTATTATTGGCAACTGACTAGTTTGCTTGTGCATTTATCCAGCATGAGAAATAATTGCTTATCTGACTGATTTTTTAACATTCATTTATTGTGAAAATCCCAAGCAGATCTAAATAATTCCTCTAATAATTCCTCCACTTCTCCTCACCTCCATCATGCAGATGCATGCATGGAAGTTCATTCTTGGAATATGCTCAAAAATTACAAATCATTTGATAAACCAAATCCTCACTTTTATTCCTTAAATTCTGAAAAGAAAAAAAAAGAAAAGAAAGCCAGATGTTTTAAGTAAAAATTTGTATTCTTTTTTTGTTTTTAGATTTACAATAATGTTTCAAAAGTCAAATTAAAAGCAACCAGGACTCAAGAGTGGGCTTTCCTAGCATAAAGATCTCAGGGTGCTTCTTGATTTACAAAAGAATTGTGGGAGCCTAAACTACAATAGTGACAGAAAAAAAAACATCTTATTTCCTCATCTTTATTATCTCTCACTCTGACAATGTGCTTTAGAACTCAGCACTAGTTCAAGTTCAATACCCAGTTCTTTCTTCCTTGAATTGGTAGTCACCTGCCCTAGATCCAAATCATTATTTAGATCTAAATCATTACTGGCTCCCCAAGTTACAGTGACAATTTTCAAGTTTTCCTTTTCAGAATCAAAATCAAAAGAGTCTGTACCAGTTTACTGCTCTTCTATAATGGATACAGAGCTCCTATATCCAGGGGCATGTTTTCATTTCGTTTGTTTTATACTGTTCACTGATAAACTTCTCTCTGCCCCCTTCCTTCCCCTCTCTCTTTGCAAATGCTGGACAGAATATATGGATTATGCAGTACAAAGTACTAGCAAACTATTTTATTTTTGTGAAGGGTGAATTATAGGATTTTTATTAATTCAGAATTTGATAAACTATATACTGAAATCTGCAAATGGCTCAAAAAACATTGGCAGTTAATATTCCTAATTATTTGTATTGCAAATGCTTACAATATGCTTCCTAAGTAACTAAACAAAATACCCTTTACTGGATTTTTTTTAAAGTACAGTTTTTCAAAGCAGTTTCCAAACCATAAATATCTAAATCTAAAAATAATTCTTTGTGTATCCAATTTTTTCCACCCTTCTGAACATTGATAGCTATGAAATTGAGAAACAGCACTACATTAGTATTGCATTGACCACTAACAGAGAAGAGTCTAAAGTCAATACACACAGTAGCATTAAAAACAAAAAGGATGGGAGTTTTATACTCAACAGGAGGACATTCTACAAAGAATAAATTTTTTTTTTAGTTCTGCATTTGAAAAAAAAGTATTTAAAAGACACGGAACAAAATAATTCACCAGAGATTCAAACACTGCATGAAACTAAATCAGAATATTTTATATGATCATCCAGAATGCAATTAATACCTTTAATATCCCTGAGTATATTAAAGAAACCAAAATCTTTGTGTCTATACAACTTCAAATAGTTTCCTCTTTTTACTAATTGTAGCATTAGATGTTTTTAAATTATTTTAACCAGAAATGCGTGATGATTTTTATTCAGATTGTAAGATTGATAATGTCAGTATAAAAGGCTTGAATAGAAATATAATCACTCTTTGAAGCTGAACAGCTATACTTTTACATGCACTAAGGCTTAGTTCAAATTGCGAAAAATCAAGCATTGCTAGAGTTCCAATCACGAACAAGCCAAAATTGCTGAGTTTCTGATATAAATTTCTTTTGACCTGGGATCAACTGAAAGAAGAAGAATGTTAATTTTTAAAAAGGAAGATACAGTAGCAGATTCTATGATTGTTAAATATTAAACATCATTTTTAAACATTGTTAAATTATTTTTATTCATAAATATATTTATTTATATTTTCATACACACACACACACACACACACACACACACTTTCTCTCTCTCTCTCTCTCTCTCTCTCTCACACACACACACAAAATGTATTCAGAATTCTTTCTGAAAAATTATAGAGGTGCCATATTATTCACCTGAACAAAACCACAGTATATTTTAATTCAAAAAATCCCATTCAATTTATTATGTGAATAACAGTTACTGAACTGTACACATGGTTAACATTAAAAATCAATTTGGTAAATGCAGCTCAAATGTGTCCTGTTTGTTTTATGTTTTTTATATATTCAACAAACACTTCATAGTGATACATGCTGATCCATGTTTTGAAATACATAATTGCTGTCCATTCCTCCACAGCAAACTACTTCAGTTGAGTAACATTTGATGATTTGTTATCAAAAACTGATCATTTCAGGTCATGCCACATAATGGGGGATTAGATATGGACCTTAACCATTGAATTTGCTTTTTTTCACCCATTAACTTGTAAGACTTACTAGTCTGCTTGATCTTAACTCTTATCCTAACCCTAACCTCTCTACATGGCTTATATGCACTTCAGCTGGTAGACAAATGACCTCATATTCTCCTGCAAAATGATTGGATACAAAGCATTCCCAAGCTGTGACATGACTATCATAGTTGATAAATGCAGTGATTTCTTATTGCAGAACACAATATCTTGGGTTTAGTTCACATTTAGTAACCAGTTTCAAACTGAAGAAGACAAAATTGGCAGTTATGCCAATTTATACAGAATAACCAGACAAACCCTTTTGTCCTCCCAGCCAACTTAAGCTAGAGATAAGAGGTATTTGACCAAGAAGCTTAAAAATTCCAGCTTCTATAAGGAGAGCTAACTTGGATGGCTAAAGAGAACCAGTTTGTGTATAGTGGTTAAGGTGCTGCTCAAGAAACCAGGGATGGTGAGTTCTAATCCTAACTCAGACATGAAAGCCAATTGTCTGAACTTGAAACTATCACACAGCTGAGAAAAATTCATCTCACCTAGTGACTCCATAGAATATTCTATGGATAAACTTATAAGAAACCCATATAATAAGATGCACAATTAATATGATGTTGTGAGCAAATGAGTGAGAAATTACTTTAAAAAGAAATAGAGATCCTTAATTTATGTGGAAAAAAAAAGGAATTTGTGTTATATCTGTTAGATTATTCCAAATAAAAAATAATATAAAAAAATCAGAAAACTGTTACAATAATGTTAACTTTAGTGTGATAAAATGGTATTCTTATGTATTATTAACTTATACTTCTTTTATAAATAAACTATTAGAAAAGTATGAACAAGAGTATTTTTTGTCTTTTAAAAAATAAGAGTAATCATACAAAGAAGCACCTGCAACTGACGATACTTGGCTTTTAAACATAAGACTTGTGAAATGCTTGATAAAAAGTATTTATTGGGTCAAATATAGTCTAAACATTTGTGTAAGAGTACATATTTCCCTATGTTAATTTTAGAAATATATATTTATTTTTAAAGAATGATGCTTAATGATTTGCAATTATATGCATGCCTGCCACAATGTTTGGAATTTTGTAATAGCAGAACAGATGGTCCTAATTATTTAAGTAAAATGCAACAAACCAGTCAAAAAAGAATTCAAAATGGCTTATTGTGAGCTAGATGAATTTTTTTTTCTTATTTTCTGCATGACAAACCTACCGGGTTTCAAATATATTGATTAGATATGTATGAACAGATTGCAGAAAAAAAAGTCTCAACCTTAGGAGGATTCATTATTATACTTCTTTTTTCTTACAGTGTCTCATATGAAAAACAGAGCATTCGTTCTACAAACCTATGTTTGAATTGGCAGGATAGATTCATTATTTAACATATGAAATCTCACTTCTCAATAAAATAGCACAACCTTTACAACACTTAGGTTCCTGTCAGAAAAGTTCCTTTAGTTAATATCTAAGGTAATAGATTTGTTAATTTAAAAACTGTACTATTAAACTCCTGTTTCACTTTTGAAATATATCAAAGGTGTCAAAGTCAAGGCCTGGGGGTCAGTTGCAGTCTGCGGGGTGCTAAGATCTGGACTGCAGAACCATCCTGGAAACAGCAAAGGATCGACCTTTCTGCCAGCAAAAATGGACCTTGGGAAGGCTGTGACAGTCCATCCCAAGCTCTGTTCTTGCTGGCAGAGGGTTGCAGGAGGCTGTCGCAGCAAAAATCAGAGCTGGTCAGGACTACAGGTAGCCCTCCCTAGCCCCATTTTCATTGGCAGAGGGTTGCAGGAAGCCATCACAGCCGAAAACAGAGCTTGGGAGCCCATTTTCACGCTTGGGTCTCCACGGGCACCTTGGACATGAGTGATATTGAGTTGGTCACGTCCACCCAGGTACCTGAGGTCAAACACAACTCTGATGCGGCCCTCAATGAAATTGTCTTTGACACACCTGCATTAAATAGTTTGTTTGCTATCCTTTCTTCATTCATTAACTCTCTTTTAAAAATCCCTATCCTGATGGAATCTATGCAGAAGAACTGAATAATCAGTTTTATTATTTATAGCCAAAAGTTACTGCAAGCATGTAAAATAAATAATGATGAAGCAAATGGTAAATATTATATACACCATACAATTAAAATTCAAAAGGTCTGTGTTATATAGAAAAATAAAACATTGCAAAAGAATCCATTAGTATTGTCACCACTACAGCTTTTGTTGAATAATATACATGTAATTTTTCTGCTGTGAAAAAAGGTGAATGGGTGAGGAAGGAGAACATTGAAAAAGTTATAGATTCTCACCCTCCAAAGCATCTTTAATTTCCAAATAACATCTGTTAATTGGAAAAGCTTAGACATTGCCTATGCCATTATTTCTGTAAATGCATAATCTTTCTAGAGTCCAAATTCCCACAAATCTTGTATTTCTCATACTTCAGTTATTTCTGAATGAATGAAAGAATTGCAGAATTGATGTTTTTAATCAATTTGGCCCCCAAGTTATTGCCATCTGAACTGTATGAAAGAAGAACATAAATATTTAAAAGATTTTGGTTTTCATTCTAGAAAGGTTGAATGTACAACATTTCTATTTCGATGATGAAGCAGCCCCTTACTCTTTTGAAGCCTATTTCCATGATTTTTAGATAAATGGTTAATAATGTAATTAAAATATTTATTTACTTTTTTTTTAAGATCCTGCCCTTTACACCTGTTAAATTCAAGCAGTTTTTCAATATCTCTGCCTAAAGAAATGGGCCTTTGACCTAACTCTGTTGAATTACTTGGACTACCATATCTCCTCATTAACCATTTAAATGAATTGTGCAGTTATAAGAATTCTCTCTGTCTCTTATGATCAGGGATACACAATAATTTTGGAAGGTTTTCAATTTTATTATTACATTATTTCTAATGTTATAATAATTTGATAGTTTATGAAATTTCACAGACTCATAATATTTTTTTTGTTATTTGTAGGCTGGCCCCACAGGCCAGATTTAAGCACTCCTGCAGGTTGGATCCAGCTTGTGGGCCTTGAGTTTGACATCCCTGTTTTACATGCATCTTTATGATACACTCCGTTAACAGTAATAAAAATGAACATTAAAACATGTAATAATTAAAACATCTAAAAACAAAGAACAGTAGAAAGCAATACAAAGTAAAAGAGTAATAATGGCAAACAAAATAAACCCAGAAGGAAACAGGAAAAACTATCAGCTATTTTTTCCAAAGCCCTGGGGAAAGAAACTCTAAGACCCTGCAAAATAATAGCAAGTTGAGAACAATTTGAACTTGGGGAGAACTTCATTCCAAAGGGCAGGTGCTGCTACAGAGAAGTTGCACATTCTAGGGTCCTGAAGGGTTGCATAATTTAATCAATAGAACCTGGAGAACACCAACCCTGCCAAATGTAATAGGTTCTTCTATTAAATATTTGTTCCTTAACTGAAATAAGGTGCACGTTTAACAATGTGTGCAATAAAAACAATGTGTGAAGACAGATAACCTGATTATAACATTAAGTGACATATCACTCAAAATACTGCAGAAGAAGCTAGTAAACCAATTTCTCAAAGTAGGGGATAAAACCAGAACGGAAAGCTATAAAGAAGTCTTGAAGACAATGCTTAGATTCTCAGCTTCCCATGTTATGAACTCATTTTGAATTTCAGCTGCATTGTGCTTAAGCATCCCAAATTAATTAGTACAATGACCAATTTCTTCATCAAAAGTCTTTATGTGCATACATGGAAAACAAACAAAATATATTTTACATGTTAAGATTTCTTCCATTTCCTAGTGCTTAAGAAAATTACAGGTAGTCCTTGCTTAAAGTTATGACTACCACAGAAGATCACATGACCACATGTTGAGTCAGCTTTACAACATATCACACTGTTACACTATGGGGTGACTGATTCACAATGTTGCTTGCCATTTTCTGGCACCAAATGCCCACTCAAATGAAATTGTTCACTTAGCAACCGTCATCTTCTTCTTCCTATTGTATTACCACAGGTGCAGGATATACTTTTTGGATCATGGAACACCACATTGACAATCAGCTGCATCTCCAGCTGCGACTCCAACTGTGTCTTGCATATCTTTGTTGATTATGTCTTTCCATCTGTTTTGGATGCCCATGTGGTAACCGGCCATTGACTTCTAGTTGGTAGGCAGTCTTGGCCATAGTGGAAAGTGCTGCTTTCTGGACATGTCCATAACAGCATGTTGGCCTTCTCTCATCTTCTCTATAATTGGTGCCACACCAAAATGTTGTTGAATGGTGTCATTTGTGATGCAGTCAAGAAGGGAGATGTGCGATATCCAATGGAGCATTCACATTTTTGGCATGGAGATAGCTTTCAGTTCCTGTTGTTGCTGTCTAGCATTCAGTGCCACACAGTGCAACAGGGCATATAGTTGTCTTGTAAATCTTAGATTTAAGATGGTTTGGCATTTGTCTGTCACAAAACACACCAGTGAGTTCTCACCAACGCATCCAGGCTGCATTCACCCTTGCTCACACCTCACCACTGATGTCACCATTGCCTTGTAGATGGGATCATAGATACTGAAAAATGTCCATCTTTTTTAGGTTTTTTTCCATTGATTTGAAATATTCCAGGGGTGGTAACAGTCTCTAAGTACTCAGTTTTCTTAAACTTAGCAACCACCATCTTCACTGAAAAACCACCACATTTGCCTAATGACAGTGTTGGTTAATCACCACAATGAAAAATGCCACAAAATTACTTCTGGTCACGTGCATGCCCCAACTTACAACTACAATAACTTTCAACCATAACTATGGACTCAACTATGGTTTTAAATCAAGAATTACCTATATTACATTTTGTCAGTTTGAGTTAGAATTTGTTAATTTACAAACAGTACAATTTTCTCTTCCTGATATTATTCCTTGTTCAAAACTACAAAAATCTGATTTAAGATAAAGAAGATGGAAAGCAACAAAACTTTTCTATTCTAATTATTAAATGGTATCTCCTAATTTTATTTACTAGATAGGAAGGGTATTTACATATTCAAGGCAAAGGAATCTAGAAAATGTAAACTTGTAGGTCTCCTTAGTAATTTTCTAATATTTAATATCTAAGGCTAAAATACTTAAATTGTCTTACCTTTACATCTCCAGTGGACCTTCTATAAGTTAATGGAATACAAAATTATAGTTCCTATACATTTTTATATTGAGGTGAATCTGTACAGTACTAAACTCTAAACATACAAATTTTCAAAATAGAAATCCAAAAATAGATTTTACTGTAATAAAAAATGATTTGCTAAATATAATTATTAATCATTTAATGTTGAAAGCAGAACTTTAACTTCAACAGTATATCCCATCATACATTCAGCTTTGAAGACATTAAGCAAAAGTATAGTATAACTAAGAATTTTATGTTTGTTATCATTAAATTTAGGAAAATATTCCTCACATTTTTGCCTTAGATTGATTTCTAATTTTCAAGCAGTTATTCTACCTACCATGTTTCCCTGAAAATAAGACCTAGTCTTATATTTTGGGGGATTTCAAAATAAGTACTAGGGCTTGTTTTTGGAGAAACAATTTCAGGATGATCAGCCTGGCTAAGTGCCCTGCCTTCTAACACACAGACGCATAAGAGGCAGCAAGCATGTGGGGACCTATAGTATCTGGTAGAAGCTGCAGCCCATCAGTTCCTTGGTAAGCAGCATAGTAAGTTGATTTCCTGACAACGCAGAAGATAGAGGCAGAGGCATGGGGGGCAGGTGATCTGGATGCATCATGTGGGCCATGGGACAATGGACCATGGCCAAAAATTGGTGGTCTGGAGCAGGCAGGCAGCCGGGGAGGTTCATCTTTGTGTGGCGGCACCGGCAGCAGATGTGTGGGGAGGATGGCAGGTGATCCCACCATGCTTCATGGATCGCAAGCAAACCGAGAGATGTGAAGATAAGCCTCCTACCCACTGTGGCCTACCAAATCTTGGCTTTCCCATGGCCCATATGGTACATCCAGATCCAGATTGCTTGCACAGGAATCAACTCACTTGCACTGCATGGGCTATGGCTGCTGCTGATACCATCAGCCCATACACACTCACTGTCTCCTGTGCTGGCCACAGCCACCACATTCACTAGGGCTTATTTTTGGGATAGGACTTATATTAGGTGCATGCTTAACAATCAGGTTAGGGCTTATTTTCAGGGTAGTTCTTATTAAAGTTCTTAACTTTAATAAGTGATTCTTATTAAAGTTATGATAACTTTTATACTGGCATAGTTTATGCAGATATTTTGAATTCCTTTGTTATTGTTTCTTTAGCCACAGCAGCAAACTCAAAGTCAGGAGTACATATGATACAGGTCAACATATTTTGTGCACAGCAAAAATAATTATACTATAGTGTTAACCAAAGTTCAAATTTCTGCTTGTGAAGGCATTTGGCCTTTTTACACTAAGTGATAGGGGCTATGTATCTCTATCACATAGCTAATAAAAACAAGAATGGGGCTGTGTGGTGGATGGAGGGATAACTTTAATACAACATCACCAAAAATAAGATTGGATATGACATTGTTTACCTGGATAGAAAATTGAGTCAGTGCTGTTGTCTCAGTGTTCGCGTTCACTTGTCATATAATGTTTCCTATTTACTAGGAAATCTGTCCATCGTATTGGGGGGGGGGGGGAGAGAGAGAGAGACAAGAGATACAGAGACAAATATTCTTATTCATCCATCCATTATCTTATTCATCTTAAAATGGTGTCTCTTAAAACTCTGATATTAGTTGCTTGCTAAATATTATATAAGCACCCTTGATTTAATTATAGAGCTCTGGATGTTTTGAAATAAGTACTTCAGGAAAAGGAATCAGATTGACTCCAATTAGCACTATGATTCATATTTAATATGAAAATCTTCATAAAAAATTGTTGAACAAAGTTTAAAAAATATAACTGTAACTGTATCAAAGTAACTATAACTAACTGTAATTTCATTTGTCAATGGTGAATATCATTTTTAAAAGAAATTTAAGTAATTTGTACATTTTTTCTAATTCAAACTTATATAAAAAGCACTCAGATGGAAAATGCATTTCAGTAGAATAAAAAACAAGTTCTGTTAACTTATATATTTAGAAAAGTCGTTCATAGCTCCATTAAAAAGAAGAAAGAAAAATATGAGAAACATCTACACAATTCTGCAAAAGTGTGGAAGATAATATGTGGAAACTATTTTCATCCCATTTTCATAGCGGTCTAACCCTTTAACCAAATAAAGCTAAATGGTAAAAGGACATATTTCTTTATAAGACAGAGGGCTATTATCATTCTGCTACCAAGGGATATGATTATAGTCACCAAATTGGAGAACTTTTAAATGGAACTAGACAAAACCATGGAGTGCAAATAATGACAACTAATCTTAATTTCTGAAACAAAAAAAATTACATGTCTTTAAATAGCAGCTGCAAGAAAACAACACACACAAAAAAACTTCTGCCAAAAAGAAGCCCACCAAGAGGATACAAAGGCAACAGCTGTTCACTTTTGAAACAGTGAATGCTGAATTGACAGAATTCTGGTCTGATTTGGACAACAATGTTATACCATTTGTTTTACACAAATCTTACACAATTTTCTTTAGGATTTTTGAAGGTATGCTTTGCTGGATATCTGTGGATAGCCATTTCAAATGTTCCATGGAGCAAAGTGGTTACCCATAATACATATTTATTCTAATTGCTCACTTTCTAATTTTCAGAAAGGATACCTCTTCCAATTATACCTGGAAAAATATCTGGCAAAGCAAAATGAGGTTCCAACAATATAAATGAAAGCTTCTTAATATGCTATACTGATGTATTTATGGCAAATATGTAGTTCCAGTCTGATTATGACATTATACTGCTAATTTCAATGTAATCTCATTATACTACTAATTTCAATGAAAAAAATGCCTTTCTTTAAGGAAAACTTTTGGGAGTTGGTTAAGGTGGGAAAGTTGAGACTAAAACAAACAAGAAAATTTCCCAAAGCATCAAATCTGGGTCAAAAGGATCAAATCATCTTTTTTCTGTCTGGTGCATTCAGTCTCCTGCAGCTGCCTTTATAGTGCTGGCAGAATGCTTTCAGATTTCATGCTTCGGGTCCACGTCAAGACTTCTCGACACAAACTGGAAGTAAGATGCCTCAGGGTAGCCTTGAAGCAGAAGGCCATGTTAAATGAATGAAAGTAGACATTAAAAAACCTTATGAATTGCCGAGTTGTATGTTGCAGAGAGAAGGGTGATTGCTCACTGTATCAGAGACAAAACATGTGAACAAAGACAGGATTTGGACTAGCCTTAAGAAATGTATGTTCATGTGCCATGCCTGACACAAAAAAGTAGTATTTCAAAAGAAATATTGTATTATCCTTCTGCTGTTTATAACAGCTGAAGCAGTTTTGGGGGAGAAAGGGGGTATTTTGCTGCTCTAGGTGGAGTAACACTTGTTATTTCTCTCATACAGTATATCTCTTGTATTTCTCAGATAGTATTTTAATATTTTCAGTTTTAATCACTGATGGTTTTTTCCTCTCTGACTAATTGAATTCCATTTGTAAATTAAAGTATAACAAAAAGTAACTGATAAGGTTTAGAGGAGGACCATGAGGAAAGGTGCAGTATGGAAAATATATTTTATGAGAAAACTTGAAAAATCTTTGGAATATTTAGTCAGCTAGGAAAGAACTTAGACATTCCTTCAAAGGCTTGAAGACATTCATTGTAAATATTTTTTTAAAGCTTCCCTAGAGCACAAAAGAGTATATGGAGATTTTGTAGAGGTTGCTTCCTATTTGAAAGTCTTTCAATTCAATTCACTGCTCTAGAACATCTATATTGAACAAGCTGTCAGATTAGATGGAGAAGGTTGTATATAGAACAAAGAGGTATATCTGCATTTTGATTTATATTTTGCAGAGTTCTTTTGTAAAAGTGACTTGATCTTTTTTATGGGCATGTTTTATTAACATGACATATATCATAACTCATCTTACCTCAATGATTTTCAGAATGATAGATATAAGAATTAGTGGATTCTAAGAAACAAAAATAGTATCTAAAGGCCTGAGGTTTTTTTTTTCATATTTTGCTGCTTTTTCTTGTTTAAATAATATCAAAGAGCATAGTCGGTTAAAATCAATACAGACAATGGCAAATAGTAGAATCAATAGGCAAACACCCTATCTTATATCCTAGCTTTTCTACACTTAATATTCTTTGGAAAAGCCTACCTAAATTTTTGCTCGGTTTTGCAGAAGAGTCTTCAATAAGAGGCAGATTTCTAATTTCTCATTCACTATGTTCCATCCTTCTATACATTTGCTTTTACTGCTGTTTTTCTTTTCTCTTAAAAGATCTGAGTTGTGTTGTCTGTCTAAGTGCAGGATTGCATTGACTTGAATAGAAACTTTAAAATTAATTATAAGACTGGAAAACTATCATATCTTTAAAGGCATTTTAAATGATAAAATGCCTTTAAAGGTTCATCACAAAAATGTAAATGTATCAATGGATCTTTTCTAAAAGATTGGATTCAGAAAATAATCTGAATTATCAAAAGTTATCTGTTTTGATAGAAAAATTAGATTAGGTCATTGAAGAGAAACAAGTTTCATTGAATACAATTGAAATAGGTTTTTAAATGACAGCTTATGGGAAACAGATTGAAAAATATGAAATAGTTAATTTATAAAAATAAAATATATTTAATAATTAAAATGATACATAAATCCTAAATTTGAATACTCACATGGACAACCTTTTTATACTAGATTTAGAAAAGGAACTCGTAGAATACAATAGAATAACAGATTATACACTTATCTTTAATAGGAAGGATAGCCACAATAAAAATGAATGTTTACTGAAATTATTGTATTGTTTTCAGACAATTCCTATAAAGTTAGATAAAAAATTCTTTGAGGAATTAAATAGAATAGCTATGAAATTTTTTATGGCTGGGCAGGAAAGCACGAATAAGGCTACCAATGTTACAAAATAGTAGAAGTAGAGGTGGCTTTGGACTCCCCAAATGGGAATTGTATTATCAGGTGATAGTTTAAAGTGGATAAAGGAGTGTATAAATTTAAAAAAATAAAAGAATTTTAACAATTGAAGGTCATGATCTACAAGTAGGGTGGTATGCTTTTCTATGGGGGGGAAAAATAAGACGCATTCATATTTTTACAGACACCAGATAAAGGAATCGCTAATACAAACATGGGAAAAAGTAAAAAGAAAACAGTATATGAAATTACCAAGCTGGGTCTCACCTGTGGAAGCAATAATATACCCAAATACAATGGATACAAAGAAAATGAGTACATAGAAAGAATTATTAGATAATCAGGGGAATCTGAAAACAACTGAAGAATTAAAAGACAGGGTATAATTGTAGATTGGTGGCCATATTTACAGATTCAGATAAGATTTAGAAAGAATTTAGAGGAACATGAAATTGAAAAGGATTTATAACAATTAGACCAAATACTGACAGGTAAGGAAGAAAAATTTATAACAAGATTACATGTCTTAGAAGTGAAAAATACTGTCTGACTTAAGAAAGGATGTGTGTATGGATAACATAAATACACATGAAGATGCCCTTGAACTTACTTATTAATAGAAAGGAGCTTCCCACTCATCATGTGGACTCTGAATTTTCCTGTCCAATTCCTTATAAGGGGTTATTATTCCAGGAATAAATAATTTCCCAATTTCAATCTAATCTTTAAACATTGGATTTTGTTAAGAGATACTGGAAGAAAAAATATTTTAATAAAAGTCCATGATGCTTTTTTCTTTTACATTGGATATAAACTGAAAATAGAAATCATACAGTGGAGAAAACATGTGTTTTGAAAGAATCTAGTTTGTAGTTTGAATTTTAATTTTAGTTAACCATGCACATGGTCATAGATACATATACACACATAATTTTAAATATTTTAATTTGACTTACTATGTTACTAATCAAATACAGCAATAATCATACAACAATGTGATAATGATAAAGCATCAGACAATCAGAACCAAGCCAAAGACATAATGTTTATTACAATTTGTAAAAACGTATTATGGAAATATATGATTATTTATATTGAAAAAGTCTTTAAACATTTTATGATATTCTATGTCTGTTATATATTTTAAAGCAACAACACTTTATTCAGCAGTAATTTTATCTCTCTTTCATTGTTCTTAACTAATCTATAAAATGTGGTGAAACATCACCCCATACAGGCAAATTGTATGCCAACACTTTCACATTCTATTTATTAATTTCCTGTGTACATTCGTTAACAGTTTCCTTCAGGGCTCTTGAATAAACCTTATAACATCTGGAAAATATGAAAAAAGACTCATGTGTATCCCTTTTACAAGTGGCAATACACTTTAGCTTTTACATCCTTGCTAAGAAAAATAAGAATAATAATATTTATATTATTATATTATATATAATATATATAATATAATATATATATATATAATATAATATATATATATATATATATAAAATATAATATATATATATAATATAATATATATAATATAATATATTATATATATTATATTATATACTTCAGCTTCAACCATAACAACACAAGAGCACACAACAGATACAAACTCAAGGTTAACCGCACCAAGCTTGATTGCAGGAAATACGACTTCAGCAACAGAGTGGTCAATGTCTGGAATACTCTACCCGACTCTGTAGTTTCTTCCCCAAACCCCAAAAACTTTAACCTTAGACTGTCTACTATTGACCTCACCCCTTTCCTAAGAGGTCTGTAGGGGGCGTGCATAAGCGCACCAACGTGCCTACCGTCCCTGTCCTATTGTTTCTTTTATTTTTCTTTTATTTTTCTTATATGTACTCATTTCATGTATTCATAATTATGTATACACTTTTACTTATCTCGTAAACAATTGACAAATAAATAAAATAAAATAAATAAATTTAATGAAGTTTTGATGAAAAAGAAAGTACAAATTTTATATACAAAATAATGTTCACATAGTGATAATGTGAGTAGCAATAATTAATTCTCAGCTATCAAAAATTACTACCAAATGCTGGAAGGCAGAAGAACAATTGAGGAAAATGTACTAGGACAATTAGAAAGACAAAAGCTATAAGATATTTTAAATGGATATTTGTCCAATATAAATAAGGAGCAATCTTAACTTACTGTATAATTTGATATTTATTTACTTATTTTTAGAATTTGTTTTTGGCAACCTACACCCTCACAGTGACTCTAGGTGGCTTACAGACAATAGCCTGTGGAGTTTCTCAGTCAAAGGTGCTTTTTCTGGAGGCAACTGGACTTTCTTGGGTTTTTGTTTTTTTTGAAGACGTTTCCCTTCTGATCCAAGAAATTTCTTCAGTTCTGACAGGATAGTGGGGAATGGAAGGATTTATATCCTTGCAGACAGCTGGTAATCTGCAACCTTTTAGAAGGTCATTGAAGCACTTGGAGGTTTATCTGTGTCCTCGGGGTCACAGCTATACAATAAATTGCAGACTACAAGAACCAGACTAAAGAACCAGGAACATTACTCAGGTGACCCTGAGAACACAGATAAACTTCTAAGTGTTTCAATGACCTATTAAAAGGACGAAGATTACCATCCTTGTCATTATATTCCTTGTCTGCAAGGAATATAAACCCTTCTATTCCCCACTACCTAGTCACTGAAGAAGTCTCTTGGATGAGAAGTGAAACGTTTTCAAAAGAAAAAACAAGAAAATCCAGTTGCCTCCAGCAAAAGCAGCTTTGGGATTTAAAAGATAATAAAAACACAATGTAGAAAAATAAAAATAAAAAACATAAAATAAAAATAAAATAATATCACTCATCGTCTCTTAGTGACAACACACACTCCAGTCTAATTTCTGGAAGGATAATGTTTCAGAAGGAGAGAGCCACTTTGGAGAAGGTCCTTCTTCTGGGTTGCACCATATGTACCCCCTTAAGGAATGGGACCTGCAACATTCCTCATTTCCCCATTCTAATTGGTCAGACGACCGGTAAATTGATTTATTTAATCTGGTGATTGCTCAGGCTGGTTACCAAAATTTAAAAACAAAAGTGATATGAAGGTAGGTAGTAGGCAGACAGGTAGGTAGACAGAATAAAAGTATAAACATATACTTTTATATTTTAATATAGTACACATATTAAATATAAATATAAAAGACCTAGTGAAAACAGAACCTATATTCATTGAAAGACTTAGGATACAAGCACAACTTCAGGATAACCTGGGAGGAACTCTCTCAAGGGAGCAATGGAGAATTCTCTCAAAGTAATAAATATATTCAAGCATATGGTTATTATTATTTTTCTTTACAAATCTGAGTAAAAAAAAGTCACAATGACAACTAAATTGCTAACATGGAATCATTTAACTTCAGAAAATTAGTGAGGCAAGGCTGCCTTCTGTCCCCATATTTATTCACACTATATAATGAATACATTGCACACTCAGCTGATGTCAAAATCAGTGGAAGAATTTCAATAATCTGAGATAGGTTCATGATGCCAGCTGATGTCAAAATCAATAGAAGGAACATCAATATCTACGATATGTTCATGACACTACTTTGATTACAGAAACCAAAAAGAAGATAATTTTAAAACTAAAGGAGATCCAGTGGGATAGAACATCTTTGCCATTCAAGGAAAAAGGAGGGATGTAAAATAAAATCAAGAGAAAAGCTGGTAAAAGAAGGACATACTTCCCAATAGTTTTCTAATATATAATTAGAAAGGGTTAAAAGAGACACATGGCAACTGACTCATATTTATGACACTTGCAGTGTCCCAGGGTCATGTGATCAGATTTTGTGATCTTCAGACAAACAAAGTTGGGAAGCCAGGTGTACTTAACCAGGTTACTAACTTATCAACTGCAGTGATTCACTTAACAACTGTGGTAAGAAAGATAATAAAATGGGGCAAAACTCATAAATTTCTCACTTAACAACAGAAATGTTGGGCTCAATTGTGGTTGTAAGTTGATGACTACCTGTATATACACAAAAGTGGACATAGTTTATATTACCAACAATGGAGTTAGTGAAAATGATGAAAGTTGCAGAGATATTGATTTTCTTGATAACAGAAATGACAATATTTACATTTATTGCTGACTGGAAATTCCTTATAGACTTATGGTTCTGATAATTACAAAAAATAAAAAAGCTGCATTTGTAACCATGAAATAAGATGTAATTTTAAATATAATGTCCACTGGAAAATATTTTTTAAATAGTTAAAATAAACAATGAAATGGTAGAAGTGGCTGACAGTTTCAGTTTTCTAGGACAATTTGTGGATGTATAAAAGAGATTTGGCAAAATTATAGAAAAAAAGGCATGGGAGAAGGCTATATGAAATCTTGAAAGATTGCAAGATTTGAATAAAAATATTAAAATTGTGTTCTCTGTTATTATATAAAGATGTGTAAAGTGGTCTCTGAACAAGAATACTTTGGAAAAAAAGATTAATGTGATTTGCTTGCTTATTGTACTGACCAATTGGCTCCCATCTTCACATGAATCTTCCATAAATCTCTAGAGATACGCTATGTTCTTTCTTGCTTCAGATGCTCTACTATTATCCCAGTGCCAAAGAAGCCCTCCATTAAGGAACTGAATGACAACAGACCAGTTGCTCTAACATCTATAGTTATGAAAACCTTTGAAAAGCTAGTGCTGTCCCACCTGAAAACCATCACGGACCTGCTGTTAGACCCCCTGCAATTTGCATACCAAGCAAATAGATTGACAGATGATGTTGTTAATATGGCTCTGCACTACATTCTACAACATCTTGAATCTCCAAAGACCTACACAAGGGTCCTCTTTGTAGACTTTAGTTCAGCAGTTAATACCATCATTCCAGACATTCTCCTAACTAAACTAAACCAGCTAACGGTACCTGGACACACTTGTAAGTGGATCATAAGCTTCCTAATGGACCGGAAGCAGCAGGTAAAGCTAAGCAGAATCATACAATTAGCACAGCGCCCTCCCCACAAGACTGTGTGCTCCTTCCATTTCTCTTCTCTCTATATACTAATGACTGCATCTCAAATGATCCATCTTTTAAAGTACTGAAGTTTGCAGATGATACAACAATGAATGGTCTCATTCGAGACAATGATGGGAGACTGAACAAAGAGCCTCGTGGTGCGACCAGAACAATCTGGAACTGCACATACTCAAAACCATGGAAATGGAGGTAGACTTTAGGAGAAACTCTCCCATACTACCACCTCTTACAATATTAGACAACACAGTATCAACAGTAAAGACCTTCAAATTTCTAGGTTCTATCATATCTCAAGAGCTAAAATGAACACCTAACATCAAAAACTTCATCAAAAAAGCACAACAAAGAATGTTCTTTCTGCGCCAACTCAGAAAGCTCAAACTGCCCAAGAAGCTGCTGATACAGAATTATTCAGTCAGTCATCTGCACCTCTATAACTGTTTGGTTTCGTTCTGCAACCCAGCAAGACAGACACAGATTTCAGAGGATAATTAGAACTAAAAAAAAAAACAATTTCTACAAACCTGCCTTCCATTGAAGACCTGTATACTGCACAAGTCAAAAAGAGGGCTGTGAAAATATTTACAGACTCCTCATATCCTGGACATAAACTGTTTCAATTCAGACCCTTAAAACAATGCTATGGAGCACTGCACACCAGAACAACTAGACACAAGAACAGGCACCAATGTGCCTAAGCGTACCAATGTGCCTACCGTCCCTGTCCTATTGTTTCTTTTATTTTTTTCTTTTATTTTTCTTATATGTATCCATTTCATGTATTCATAACTGTTATGACTCCCCTTCGAAATTCAAACGAACAAAACAGAAAGCAGCCGTTTCACAATTAAATCAAATGGAAAGAAGTCTTACAAGATAACGGCTGGCAGAAACCACAGCATAAATCTTTACTCTGTCCGGCAAACCAGTCCTGGCAATAAATCTTCAGCCTCAGAGCTCTTTGCTGTAACGTCTTCACTCAAATAGTTATTTTGTTCCTGGCGAAATGTACCAGCCCAGCTGTGTCCTTTTATACTCATTAAGGCAACGTGCTAATTTACTGACTTGCCCTTCTCATTCATTCCAGCTGATTTTGCCTTTTCAACCATCTTCTATTTTTTACATTTAACCACAAATTTTCCAAGTTCTCATCTCCACTAAAAGACTCTCTCAAAACTTCCCTGTCAGCCATTCCCCGCTGTTGATCAGATAAGGAACCAGAGGAGGTCAAAGGTCCTGACAATTCTAATACATCAGGTCTGTCGTCCTTTGTCACGTCCATCTCTACATCCTGGTTATCAGTCCAATCAGTAAGCCAGGCCGGTTCATATTGTTCTGCCATGAACTCTTCACTTGAACTCATATCAATCACAGGAGCTGAATCCAAGCCCGGAGCCACAACACATAACTATGTTTATACTTATACCTTTTATCTTATAATCACTTGACAAAATAAATAAATAAATATTTTCCCCCAAATGCCATCACTGCTAAACAAATAATTTCCTCAACACTGTCCAACTATTTACTAAGTCTGCATTACTATTACTATTAATCTTCTCATCACTCCTTATTGCCCATCCCATCCTCCTTAAGACTGTAGGACTGTAACTTCGTTGCTTGTATCCTTACGATTTATTTTGACTGTTTCCTGGTATGATTTGATTGCTTATTTGTACTCTATGACTATCATTAAGTGTTGTGCCTTATAATTCTTAATGAATTTATATTTTCTTTTTATGTACACTGAGAACGTATGCACCAAAGACAAATTCCTTGTGTGTCCAATCACACTTGGCCAATAAAGAATTCTATTCTATTCTTTCCTCCAAGTTCTAAAACTAGATAAAAATAACTTAATTAAATAGATGGGTCAAAAATTGGATAGGAAACTACCAAGTCAAAGATGCATCTGCCAGAACCAAACACACTCCTCTAAGCTTGAATCTTATGAATATCCATTAAGACAAAATATAGATCTTTTCTACAGAAAATGTAAATGAATAGTCAGCTGGCTATCATTGGGATTCTATGTTTGTGTGAAGAAAAATATTGAGAAATACAATCAGAATACAATCATAATCAGAGAAGACAAAGTAGAAGATGGGAAGGGCAAAATACAAGAATCTCAATTTTATCAATATTTAAATTAAAGTGGACATGCCGGAAAAAATGCTAGTAAGATATTCCATCGCAGCCAATTATATATTGTCATAAAGGGCCTCAAAGTCAGAGGGCCTTGGATATCAACTGTTTCCAATAATATTGGAAGCCTGACCTTGAATCAAGGTGACCAAAAAAATGTGTAACCGCAAAAAAAAAAAGGATCCAAGACAGGACCTATTGGACACATGCTGTTAGGCAGAAATTACCAAGTCTGTCTCAAGTCTGTCTTGCAATACTACAAAGAACAAAAAGACAAAAAATAAAATATTGAAGAAAAAGTAGACAAAAAATATCAGTTGGTTCCACTCAACAGGTTATTCCCCAGAAACCCCAAATATTCCAATTCTTCTCCATCTTCTAATTTTCAACCATCAGACAGCAGTGCGCTCAAGATCTGGGAGGCATCTCTTGGTATTCTGGCAGAGATGAGTTAACTTTTCTTTGAGCAGGCAAGTTACAGCCTAGAATACTGCTTTTGATTCTGGGTAAGCTTATCCCTGTTGGTTTTTTTTTGAGGAAGATTCTTCAGGCAGGACTATGGCCAGAAAAATATTAAAAAAGGCTGTCTTGACATCTAGCTTATCCATAGCCACAGCTTATTTCTAAAACACATGCAGAATATTTCTAGGTCATGTATAGACATTCACTGATAGATAAAAATACCAATTTCACAGTTCAGTTTATTAACATTTCTCCAAAATAGTAACTCAAAAGCAAGCCTATTATTATGTATGAAATAGTTATAACGAAACTCTGAGTGAAAAAGCTGCAAGTATTCTTTTTTGACATAACACTTTTGCTAATCAAATTAGATGTATTACACACATTCAATGTGGTTGGCAGAGTTTGAATAGCTTGGGATTAAAAATTGAATTTCAAATTACCATTTATGTGATAGGTTTTTTTTTTCCTTTTCAGCCTTACTTTTTCCACACTTGTTTTATTGTCTGTGTGTCTGTCTCTTTCTGATACTGTTATTCCAGGGTAAATAGAATACTTTTAAAGATAAGCAAAAATGCACACTTTGAAAGTAAACCCAGGTATATGGATTAAAAAGATAACTTGAAGTTTCATTTCTCTTATCTTATTGTATCTTTGCTCCCTCACAGGAGTAGAAATGATAAATGTACAATGAAAGAATGACACATGGCAGACAAACTAATCAATGCAGATCTCTCTCAGAAGAAACTACTCAAGAAAAATCTAATTCTTTTGCTTTTTTAGTAGCAAATTCTTTTCTCAATGGCCCTCCTCATTTTATATATAAAATCAATATAGTTAAAGAATAACACTTCTGATAAAGAAATTAAAGCATGACCAGAAAAATATAGCTAGCGAGAAAAAATGCCAGACTACTGAATTGGTGGATATGCTTCCCTAAGCATATGCATCCAAGTACTATTATTGAGTAATGAAGATTGCTGTTTTATGTTGTAAATTGTCTTCATTAAAGTGGTGGTAGCTTGCACAAAGAAAGAGATACTATAACATATTACTAAATTTAACTTTTTATTTCCATATGCCAGCATTAATAGTCCATGAATATATCCATTTTTATGCTTATATTTTGCATTATCATTTTTATCCACTGATTTTATGCTTCCCTAAGCCCCCCAAATGAGAGAACTATTGTTGTGTTTGTAGGCTTGTTTTTTTTTTCCCTGCGATATATGAAATAAAATTGACTGCATGCCAAATGAGCTTGAACAGTTTTAGGTTTGGCTTAAACAATTTTATTGTCAATTTACCCTTGTCTTTAGGGTTTTTCTTTTCTTTTATTCTTATAGGAAATCAAGCACAGAACCTAATTCCAAAATTATTTTGATTTAAATACAACTATTTGGAAAATGAATACAAGAATATGAAATGTATGACTGAATTACATTTTCTCCCTAACTTAAAAAAAACCCCTATCTACTAAAGCAACCCACATGCAGAATCCATTTTTGTATTTGGCACTTAGTTGCATATTATTCTTATGGGTAATTACTCATCTCCTTGGTTGTTCTATGTAATTTATTCATGTTTCTATTTACATAAATAATATTTCCTTGGAGATTTAGTTCTATCTCCAAAATAACCAATTTCTATGTAATCCTGATGGATATAATATGTGGCACAGAGAGGTGTAGAAATGGAGGAATCACCAATGTGTGAATAAAAGGCACCTTGAAAGGCTAATATCATCTCATTTATTTAAAATATGTCAGTTATCATTTTGTTCAATATAAACAAGTTTGGAAAAAGTATTATCTTAAATAATGCATATAAAACAATCATTTTGCAGCTGAATAGAATACATGATACATTTTGGTATAATCACTTATTTGGGACTGTAAACTATTAACGGTTTGAACTAGAATATATGGGTTTCAAAATTCGAGAACAGATAATGCAGCACCAGGGAAGCCTCAAAGGAAGATTATACATTATACAATGTATTATCTTCCTTTGGGGTTTCCCTGGTGCTGTATTATCTCTTCACTTTTTTTTTTTTTTGAAACCTATATTATTAATTTAATAAATTCAATATTTCTCCAAAATGTCAAAAAATTCTTAAGAAGGCTGGAACAGCTAATAAACAGTCCAAAAATTATTTAGGCTCTTCTATATATATAAAATGGGAGAGTAACATTTTTTATGTTTCTGGTTGAGAATTTTGTTTCCCTTTTTGCCTCTAAAGGGGGTATAACAACAGATACCCTTTTTAATTTATTTATTTGATTTGTCAATTGCTTACAAGATAATAGGTATAAGTATAAACATAGTTATGAATACATGGATACATATAAGAAAAATAAAAAGAAACAATAGGACAGGGACGGTAGGCACGTTAGTGCACTTACGCATGCCCTCTACAGACCTCTTAGGAAAGGGGTGAGGTCAAAAGAAGACAGTCTAAGGTTAAAGTTTTTGGGGTTTGGGGAAGAAACCACAGAGTCAAGTAGAGTATTCCAGACATTGACCACTCTGTTACTGAAGTCGTATTTCCTGAAATGAAGTTTGGTGCGGTTAACCATGAGTTTGTATCTATTATGTGCTCTTGTATTGTTATGGTTGAAGCTGAAGTATTCATTGACAGGTAGGACATTGCAATATATGATTTTATATACTATACTTAGATTGGACCGAAGGAGGCGTAGATACCACTTTCACTTTCACAGCCTAACTAATCTGCACAGACTATTGTAATTAGGAGTCTCTCGTTGGTTTCAGCCAATGTATTTGAAATGTTCTCCTGTAATGGAGTAGAACTTCATACCATCTGCTTGTAGGATTTTGTAAGTCACAACAACAATAAAGTAATTAGTGTTAAAGTAAATGTTTTGTCTCTTACCATGGTCAATGAGATGTGCAAAGAAGGTTTAAAAGTAGAGCAAATGGATGATATCTGTCAATTAATGATAACATTTGGCAGCCAGCATTCCTGGCAGCTGTGGGTAATAATTATTATTAACCACAGCTGCTTATAATCATTACTTCATTTGATTTTTTTAAAGAATCTATTAACAATAGCTGTTTACAACAAATGAAACATTATAAAATATTTTAATAGATCTGAAAAACTTCATATTGTCTAGCAAAGATAAACCTATTACAAAATCTCTGAAAACTTAAACATACATTCAGACTGTTATATCTAATATTGTTTTAAACTTTTGATTTTGCTAAGGAAGTAATTCTATATAAATTGGAACCAAGAAATACATGGATAGATGGGACTGAATATTTGCTCTTACATATTACATAAAAAGTAAATTTGTTTCCAAGGCATGACATACGTTATGTTGGCTGATAGTGTTATCCTGATAATAATATGAGTATGATATGAATAATAAATGAATAACAAATAATATGAATTCAAGTAACATGAAAAGAAAATGAAAAAATATGAGTAACTTACAGAATAGTACAACGGGCAGAAAAGAACCAGTACAAAAAAAAATGCAAAAATCTCAACATTTTTATCAAGCAGCCAGAAAAAGAACATAAAATCTTGAAAAATACATATAATCTTCTGAAGTGGATGCTGTCTGTTCAATGAAACATCACAAAAAGAAAAAAAATCCATAGATTTGCCAGTAAGAAGGTCCTCATCAGCTTATTAGGATTCCCTCAAAGTTGGAATATACAGAAAAAAAACACATTATCAGATTTTAGGGAAAAGGCAGGCAAGCATTGGAGTAAAGTCCTTAAGAAATCATTGTCTTAGTCCTTTAGCACTTTCAAAGTCATCAATGACATTTGAATTTTGCCTGAGAAAAAATAGCATTCAGTATAAGCCCTGAAAGACTATTAAAACATGATTCTGCCTGCAAGCACTCACCAACCTTCTGGCTGCTATGTTATGAACCAATCACAATTTTTACATATTTTTTACTACTAGCCACATGCAGAAAACACTACAGTACTTCAGTCCGAATATAACTAGATATGTGTCACCTTAATCAGTCTTAATTTTTCAGTAATGAATGCAGTTGGATATAGTTGTAAATGAAAAACACATGCACTTAGAACTGTTTTCTTTATTGTGCTAGTAGGATACATACTAGTTGTATATGTCTACATTAAATTAAGCATTGTATATAGAATGGGCATATAGCTGCCACATCAGATCATTTTTTTCATTCATTACTTGCTTAAGGGTCACACTGGCTGATTTATGTCTCATGGCGGTTCTGTTTTCCATGTGGTATTTGTATGTTTCAGTGCATTATAGTACTACAACATTTATCTAAAAACAAATGTCAGATATGATCACTCCAAAACTGACTAGAGTAGCTAGAAATGAGTTTCTGAAACAGGAATTCACATATAAATCACACTGAGATAAAAAAATCATTGATCACTAGATACCTCCCCCCCCTCCAGAAAATATTTGGAAACCTAATTGTAAGTAAATTATTTAAGTGAAAACAATGTAAACAATATCCAAATAAGGTGACCTGTAAATCTATACAACAAAAATAGGATTGTGTTTATAAAAGCTCCTCCTCCACTGAAATAGAAAATAAGATTTTTTTTTAAGACTGGTCCATTTGAAGGTGAAAATACAGTACCTAGAAGGTCTTAAATAATGACGTTCTTGTAATCTGAGGTTGGCACAGCTTGGCAATGACATTTTGTGGCAGAAAAATTGAACTCTTTGAAAAAAATTATAAATTTGGAATTTCATCATAGTAATCATTTCTTGTTACTTCAGAAAATATGTTTGTCTTTTTGCTATGCTTCCTTCTCTAATAAAACAATACAGTATTCTATGAATTTCTATAACATAATTATCCTACATGAAATTACTAACATATAAAACAAAGATAAGTTAACGAAGAGCTATTATCTTTAATAGGTTTAATTTGTTTTAGTTTTTTTCCAAAAGACTGCAATAAAAACTTCAGCACTCTAATAAGTTTTGAGAATACTTTCTATTTTCATCCTAACAAATGTCTATTTAACTACTCTGCTATTAAAAAACAAGATCAGAAAATAAAACTGAAAAAGAAAAATAATTGAAATCCTTACTGCACTTACTAGAGTTGGTAAAGTACCCTGGATAAGATTAGCGGTTGAAAAATGATTTTGGTCCAAGTACTTAATTAACTTTAGGCAAGCACATTGGGAACTACAGGCCAGTGGTCAGCAGAGTCATACTAGAAAGTAAGTAGCTTAAACTTAAAATCATTACTTTTTTTAAACAAATTTTGATTTTGTCACACATTAATTTAATTTAAGAGAGAGACAGAGACAGAGACAGACAGAGATAGAGAGACAAAGACAGAAAAAGAGAGACACAGAGAGACACAGATACATCTCTTCTACACAGATATTGTTAAGAAAGTTTCTTAATTTAACAGTAACTCCTTCAGGAAATCGAACCTCTGACTTAATACCATCACATTTCATATTAAGTATTAAAAATGAATTTGATCTATTTTATGTAATATGCACTTTTTGATGCCAATTTTATTAAATAAGTTATTTGCAATGGCACTTAATCAAGTACATTTTTTCTATCACTTCTCCTAGCTTTCATAACAATGAGTATTTGTATCTGTATATTCCATATGAATATGTATGATGTAGTCCATTTTTTAGGATCATAGTACATACATATACACAAACAAACTATAGGTAAATTGACAACATTCTTATTCATGTTATACCAAGTATGTAAAACATGGATTACCATATCCCAGCTAAAATTTTTGAACAATTATTCTGTGGTATACAATCCTTTTGAGCTGGGATAGAAAGAAAAGGAAACTCTGCAAAATTTAGCCTGAGTTATCAAAATAATTGAAATGCTTTTTGCTTTTCCTAAAATGTCAGAAGTAACCTAATTCACATCTTATTCTTAATACTTCTCACTTACCCAATCATGTATGTTAAAAAATATATAGAGCAAGTCATATATCACTTAAAAAGCCGCTTCTGGGAGAGAAACAACTGTTATCACTCTTTCTCAAAGTGACAGTTAAATTAATCCATGTTCAACTGCATTCCTCAGAATTCCCCAAATACCCATTCTGGATACAACTCAATATTTATTTAGTAAAGGATCAACTAGTACCTTAGCTTAGCATGCCCTCTTTGAAAATCCAAAGAAACACTGATAAGTCAATCTCATGGAAGTAAATATGGTTTTTCCACGGACTGATATTTTCTGCTTTCTGATATGTTAGCCTAATTCTAAAGATGCGCCAATGGCAAATATACATTTCCTTTCATGATATACTCAATGGCTTTCAAAAATTTGTTTGAATGCATGTTGCAATCACCTTGAAGAATTGTAAGTTAGCAATGATATAAATGAAGTGCTAAAATAAACAGCTTCTGATTTTTACAAGATTTTCAAAAAGGACTCTGTTTGTGTGGTATATGTGTGTGTGTGTATAGACACACACATATCCACACAGATGTACAAAAAGGTATAGGAATCAACATACTATTGTGAAACTTGACAGAGGAAATTAATAAAGCCATGTACCTAAGATAATGACAGATGCCACAATGAGTTAGCAAAGAACATGAGACCACATACCCAAATGGGCTACAATTCAGGCATGCATTATTGTGTATGACTGGAATTTGCTGTATTCATCTGTTACAACTAATGGGATTAGATCAGGCAGAAGTCTTGGCAAAGGTATCTTAGATGAAAATCCATACATCTGACATTCCAAGTGATGATTCCTATAATGACAGAAACTCTTTCTGGGATGAAAATAAATCCTTATTGAGAAGAACACAAAAGTCCTGTTACTGGATAATAACAAAGATCTATCTAGTCAATCTTTCAATTAGCCATAGGCAACAACCCTTTCCAAACTGTTGTTAGCCCACACTGTCACTGACAAAGATATCACACCTGAAACCAGGATTGCATAGAACTATTCTGCTTAGTGGCACAGTGATTTAAATACAGTACTGTATGTGCAGAAAAATATATATAAAGAAAATTCATTTCATATTAATATTAGAAAAAGATGTTGAAAAACTGAAGAAGTGATATTCAGACAATAAAAACTTAAAAGGCTCCCTATGCAGGATATCAAATACTGCATAGATTTTTCTTTTTTTGATGCTGTGGACTAAGCCTGCAAACCTAAAGCTAGCAGTTCTATTTTTTTTTTAAATGAAGATATAACATTATTTGTCCATCATTAAACCCACCCACAATTAAGTATTTTCAGGGAAATCAAAGAAACTGTGCTCTTAGAATCCAACATACTTTGTTTGAGAAATGTTCTGTTAGCATTTCTAATTCACCTTAATTTATAATATTTAAATAACTAATGTTGTCACATGAATAACATTCAACATAAAATGTATGTTTTAAATTAGTATGGTTTAAGTTATTGAGGCTTAACAGCAATATAATGTACAAAAGTTTGTAAATTATTACTTAGACCAGATGTTCAATAATTCTGTGCCCAAAGGGCAAGGACAGGAGAGAAGCCTTAGGGTAATTCTGTGCTTCTATTGTAGTTCTGAAATTCACAGCATTTAGTAACCAATGTCTCAAAGGAAAATACCGACTTTCATTTTTGTTTCACACAGCTATTCCAACTGGGAGAGGTCTGAGTTCTGAAAATGCAGCTCATTAAAATGAAGAATTTCCTAGACTTTGATATATACAGTTCACTAGGGACCTACTACCTGTGCACTGAGCTGTTAGGTCTAATAGGAGGTAGCTGCACAGCAGACTACATCTTGATTACATCTTACATTTATAAAATATGATGAGCTGTATGTGACACTATCCTAGCAGACTCTAAAATAGAGAAGCTTTTAAAGATTAACCTGTCTGCGGAAAAATCTGACATCACTTTTAGCTCTTTGATTAGTATTTTTATAGACTACTAAAGCGTAACCTTCATTTAGTTGCCCCTTTATACCAGCAAGGGATGAAATAAATTCTATATAGATTTCAATGGAAACAAAACACACATTTAGGAAAGTTACAATTTGGAAGTTGAATACACTAAAATGATATAGTATGTGAGTGGGATAGTTTGTATTTTTTTAAATAAATATTAGATATGGTGATTTTTTAAAACGACAGTGGACAAAACTATTTATACTGAGAAAGATATATACAGTATATTAAATTGTAAATAAGAATAAATGTCAATTTCCCAGAATTGTATTAAATCTAATATAGTGGAATGAATTAATATTCTAAAATATGTAAATAATAGATCATGATTCCAATATGTACATTCCAGTTTTCTCCCAAAGGTGCTTTTTCAAGAGGCAACTGGACTTTTTGGTTTTTGTTTGAAGACATTTCGCTTCTCCTCCAAGAAGCTTCTTCAGCTCTGACTGGATAACTGAGAATCTCCATAAACATTCCAGTGTTCTATTTACATGGTTGCTATTTCTTATGCTCAAATAAAGAACCTTTAACATAATTTTATATTATTTTCATTGTACTTTTATTAAGTTTATAAAACATAATGGGAAAGAATGTACCCCATTCTTAGGGCAAAATTACTAGAGAATCTCTGATAACTAACCATTCAGCATCTGTTTGAAGATCTCTAATGAAGAAACACTCATCATTTCATGTGGCAGATGGTTCTGGTGGTTAACTTTTGTACTGCCAGAAGTTTTCCCTTGTAATTTTACTTCATTTGTACTGGAGTTGCTTATGGGGCAACAGAGATTAGGTCAATTTTCTCTTCTCAAATATCTCTTCGGATATTTGAAGACTGTTGTATTTTTCTATAGCTACCTAATTATATCCTTTAACTTGTCCTAGGCTTGGTTTTCAGCCCCTGCACTATTTCGGAGCCTTTCTTTGAACACAAATCACTGTCCTTTTCAAACCTGGGGATTGAAATCAGACAGAATATTCTAAGCGGGGTCTAACCAGGACAAAGTGGAATAGAATAATTACTTCCCATGATGTCACTTCTAGTCCTCTTAGTGTACTCCGTAATAGAATCTGCTGTTTTGGCAACTGTACCATACTTTTGTTGAATGTTAAACTTGTGGTTTGCAAAGAATTCAGGTCTCTTTCACATATGCTACTAAGAAATCAGATTTTCTTATCTTATTCTTTAGTTTTCTTCTTTTCCTATTCATATGCACAATGTTACATTTCTCCTTATTAAATTGTCTGAAATGGTATAGGGTTTCCTGCCTGAGCAGCAAGTTGGATTAGAAGACCCCCAAGGTCACTTCGACTTCTGATGTTAAATTCCATCTTATTCATTTCATTTGATCGCTAAAATTTATCTGGCTTTTTCTGAAACTTCTCCTCTAAAGGGAAGACCAGACCTCCTAGTTCTTTTTTGCAGGGGTATCTAGAAAACCGACTGTGACATTTTATCTGTCTAAATATAATTTTTAATAAAAAAAACCTATTTCTCTGATTACCAAATTGTGGAAGCTTATGATTCATTTACTAGACACATCCAAACAATTATTACATTTTTCATTATTATATTTTTTCTTTCTATTCTTTTTCTCAATTGCTTAGATATCATTTTTAAGCATCTATATGCATTAAATATATGTTTATATCAAGTACCTTACAAATTCCATTAAGCATAATGTTTTCATAACTGATTAAATATAGACCTGAAATTATAAGGGCCAACAGAAAAGAAAGCTTAACTGTGGAATAACAATAGTAAAAGGATGTGTTTAAAAATTGTAGTTATCTCAAAATGGCAATCAAAATTTGTTTTAAAATTAATTGTTCTTTGTAAAATGTTTTATGTATTCCTTTTCTTGAAGCACTTAATTGCGTTCAGAATTGCAGTGGTTGAGAACTACTGGAAAACTAGATCATTTCTATCCTTTTGATATTTGGTTCTGAGCAAAAAGGCCGTTCTAATCCATACTGGTGATTTTTAATATGTAACAAGAGACTGCTAGTTATTCCAGATAATTAGCACAGATAATAATCCAAAGAACTATGTTATTAGTTCTTCATGCCCACTAAGGATTTGGAATTGGGTCTTTCAAGTAGGAGCTCTACCTTAAGCAGATGGCAAACTAGTTTTAAAACTCACAAGAGGATTTCAAAGTAGATTGTGATATGGCATAATGGTGTGATTTTAAAGGAATGCAATAGGATATACACAGATCTCTTGTGTAAATAAAGAAATGTTTTGGATTGGAGTTTGTTTGATATAGTAAAGAGACAATTTTTTTCTAATTTTAATGAAAACTTATACAATTTGCATTCTTAAAATGAATTTTTAATCTGTATTTTTCTAATTTTTCAAAAGGATCGTTATATTACATTTTTTTGTTTTTAATGCAGCAAAATGCTCACAAAAATGTAAACATATCTAAATAAAGAAACTATTATGGATACATGTGGATAATGAGCATATTGGAAATGATGAATGTATGAAAAATGTATAATTAGGAAGAAATATCACAAAGTGTGTACATTTTTTTATTCACAAACTGATGGAGAGAAATGTATTGCACTAAGGGATAACATTGGCATAAACATACTTGAATGGAATTGAACTTAATGGATTTTGCTTTTCCTACTGTTATATATGAAGTGTTAAAAGTAAAATATTCTTCAAGTCAAGATTGACGGTTGATAAATATATGAGTGTGTCTATCTTGCTATTTTGGCAAAAATATACTTGAGTATTATGGTTTCTTATACGGTGTTTGACTTCTCAGCTTAGAGCCTGGTTTTAGGAAATTTTTGTCAATCAGAAAGTTGTCTGTAACAAAACATGTGCTGTATTCAAAAGCCTGATTTTGTCCCATAACAAAAGTCTTAAAGAGTGTAAATTTTCTTAGTATTTAATAATACATGTATTGTATGCCATCCAGAATTGTTTTCTGTCAGATGGGCACCTATATATGTCTGATAAATAACTATATAAAGTAGCCTCACCTATCATAATATTATATAGAAAGAATAAAGTGAGTTGTTGAATCCTTTAGCTGCAAAACTGCTATCCTACCCCACCTGCTGACATTTTGGAAGACCGCAGCTTAATCCAAATTACAAATGCCATGTTTAAAATAAAATATTATTCTGTGCACATATGCTCAGAATGTTTAGAAAATTTCTAAAGGAAAGGCCTTAAACTTTATTCAAGCATATATTCAAACCAAATTCACAAGCCATATATAGCAAATGGATCTAATACAATTTTTTTTCCTTCATAGGATAAATAAGATCATAATAAATATTGTAAAATGTCATATCCAAATAATTGCTATTTCAGTGGTCAAGGTAGGAAAGGGATCATCTAGAATGATATACCTTAGTGACTGATTTCCTCCCTCTTCCATATACAAACTTTTGATTTGCACAAATCCATAGAGTTTAAAGTCTAGTTTTGAAGTTGTGGTTCATGACATCTAAACCCAAATGTTTAGGTATTTCAGTTCTTTATTTCAGTCAAGAACTAGGGATAAAAGCAAGAAGAAGAAATGAAGTAGAAATGATCTGCAAGATAAAATTGTGAATTCAGTACATTATGATACATACATACATACATACATACATACATACATACATACATACATACACCATGTTTTCCCCAAAATAAGACCCTGTTGAGCTGTATGTCAGGGTTCCAGCAATTGTCCTAATTAAATCATGAGCTCGAGACAAGCTTCAAAAGATTCTCAAAGATTTGTTAGGAGCAACATGATGGCATTAATCCATATGAAGCCAACTCATAATTTATGGTCACCTGTGACCCTGTTCCCCCCTCCCCCATTCACGGGCTGGGTATCATCAATCACATTCTACAATGAAGGATTTTCGTGGGCGGAAGATCGAGTAGCCTAGGCTACAATCTTTCTAAGATAAGCATGGAATGTACTTCTGGTTTTAATTATCCCTCCTACTTATGGCAACTTGAAAACAGGTGTAGGAATGCTTTACGAATTGACAGCTGACATGGTCAAAAAAGGATATGGATAATGACCAATCAAGGAGCATTTCCATGGCATTCAGTGCTTTGGGTGGTTGGTCAGCACTCAGTGCCATACAAGGCTATTGGGCTAACCATAATTCTATACACTTTTGATTTTAATCAAATTGGCTTGTTCCTTATTCATAACACTCCATTAAAATTACACCACAGCTATGATGCATTTCCCTTCTCACACACTTCCCCATTAATGCTGCTGTCACTTTGCAGATGGTATACTAATAATGGAAGATGTTAGTCTTCACTAGATCTTTGCTGCTTACTATCTTTGATAGTAAAGGTACTAGACTGGTCTCTAGATATTAAATCTTCTTGATCTTGAGATGCAAACGAAATTGGCTAAGATGGATATTCCATGTCTGAACACCAGTCCTTACCTGGCAGAAGCTGCAAGCAGAATGCATCAAGTATAGTAATGAAATCATAATTCTTTCTTCTGATTTGACATTGCTTATGTGAATGTCTGAGTAATTGTATATTCCTATCTTCAATCTCATCAAGAAGAAAAGGAGGACATAGTCCCATCAAATGTATTTAGTATCCAAATACATCAGTGCTAGTAAATGAGAATTTCTGAATAGTTTTATTTATTTTTCCAACAATAATGACAAAAAAGTTATTTTCTCATCAGCTCAATCACATTATCAGCTAGTTAATAACCTCTTGTGGCTGCTACATACTGCTATGACTACATTTCATATTTCTCTTAATTCAAAATGAGAATTGTATTTTTTGAACAGGAGAAGTTATGATAGCAATTCTGAGTTGAACAACAGGTGTTATACTTTGTCACAATTGTACAAAATATGTTTAAATCATCACATATATCTTGTCTTTTGCAGGATGTCCCTGGATACAATATCTTGAAAACTATGATCTGTTGATCTAATCTAGGTTTCTCAGAAACTTTTGGTACTATCAATCATGATAGGTTTCTGTAAAAGCATAATGGATGGCTAAAACTCACCACCGCCACACAAGACAGTATTGCAATGGCTTTATCTTTATTTACCTAGTTGGCTCCAGAGAAAAGCAATGGATAATTTCCAGGTAAGTCTAACACCAGAATTTTCATTTGATTCTCTAATAATTATACTCTAGACTGCTGGGGAATACCATTTTGCCACTTTTGCTAATCTCTGGCTTTATATATCAAGTTACATGAAATTGAGTGCCCTAAATAATCTTAAGATGTCCAATTCTATTTACTCTTTTCATCAAAGCATTTTTTATCTGGCTGCTTGGACAATGTGCTTCTGAAAGATGACAGAATACACAAGTACAAATCTAAAAAATAAAAGCAGGCTATGAATATTTTAGTAAACAAATAACACAATATAAAGTAAAAAAAGCACACTCATATATAAGTAAAATATGTCTTTGCAAAATTCTTCTTCCAGCAGTATTACTGACTTGTCTTCTCATATAGCTAAAGCATTTCATTAACAAAATTTGTTTTATTTGTAGAATTGTCCTTGATAAACAACTCATGAAGAATATCCTGTCTTTCAAATCATAACAATTTGGAATAGATCATATTATACTTTAATTCTTTAACGCATTTAATTCAGTTCATTTACTTTTAAAAAATTAAATTCTATAAAATGTATTATGTATATACAAAACAAATATCATGATATCTTTTCTTCTGCTGTACACTATTAGACAAGGAAGACTGATTTGCAGAAACAGATGCAATAAAAATGTTCCTTGAAGTAAATGTTGTGGCACTTTCACAACCACTGCTGAAGCTATTATTTTATCAACAGTTATAGAATTGCTGGGCGTGTTGGTTTGTTGAAACTGTGTACAGAAGAAACAAAGAAAATTTGATATGAGATTATAATAACAATGAAGCAAAGCAGAAAACATAATTAATAGAATTCAAGTACTGAAGTCAAGTTATCAGAGAATCACTAAATGAAAACTGCAGTCTGCGTGAAGACATTGTATTGCATTAGTTGAACATTTGCAGTGACAAATGCTTTTCACTTCATTTAAAAATACAAATATGAATCATTTCATCCTTTCAAATTATTTTTGTATCTTGCTGTTTCCTTTGAAACTCTTTTATACAATTGTAAAGAACATTTCTGAATATTCTCCATAGCATAATATAACATTTTTTTCTATCATAGTAGCACATTTTATGATAATAAGATGATAATCCAAAGGGTAAAACACAATACAGCAATCAAAATAAGTACAAATAATTAGAGCCACCTCCATCATGTGGAAAATATCCCACTTGGGTACCACTGAGCACTCTGAGTCCATTCACATTCAAATGTAGTCTTCCTACAGACTAATCTCTTAATCAGTGAAATCACCACTGCTATGAAAGACACCAAATGAGAAAAAGCTAATATATCTTTATGCATCTGTGGTGATATCCTACACAAGTAATTTAAAATGAACACACATGAAAGGCATAAGAATATCTGCAAGACAATAAATAGTGTTTGGTTATTTCTGAAAAGAATCTTTCAAATAGGAGGGAGCAAATACAATGATTATAATGTATGTTTAGAACCAGCTTAGAAATCAAGTACTGCTTTTCTAAATAAGAAGAAAAATGACAATACATCTTAAACCAGAATTGTATAGATTTTTGAAAAACAACAAGAAAGTAATATAAAAATAAAGACTAAACTTTTCATCAAAGGGATCATATAATGTTGCTATTAGGAATAAATTATTATAAACAAATTATATGACTGTTCCATTTGATTATATGTGGTATTTGAAAAAGTAACATAAAATGTTAGCATTAATAACAAATGTTTGGACATATAGTAGCAAACCTATCAAATTATCTGTAATTTAAAGTAAGAATTGATAACTTAATAATTCAAATGTATTTTGGTTCAAGAGCACATTCTCCAAAACACACAGTGAAATTTGTTAACAAATCATCAGTATTTGGCAGCATGGCCCGACTTCTATTTTTTTAAAAAAAGTTTAAATTAATTGTAATACACTTTTAATGTGCTTGCAATACTAAACCTGTTCCAATATTTTTATGCAATTAATTCTCTGGTTTGGCACTGCACAAGTAATTTGCACCAGTTCAGGTGAACCGGTAGCAAGGATTTGACTTGGGTCACCGAACCGGTAGTAAGTTCTGGCTGGCCATGCCGCCGACCCGGTTGCCTGATCACCAATGGCTTGCTTGTCCCACCTGCCGGATGCTTGCTCACCCCGCCCACCTGATGCTTGCCCCTTAAGGTATTTCTTTTTTTTCCCCCTGATCATACGATCAGCTTTGCCGGGATTCCCCTAGCTGTCTTACTACTTTGCCCAGGAGGATACCCTCAGGCCCAGGAAGGCAAAAAATGGAGTGGGGTGGTGCTACATGCCCCCTCCATGCTCCATTTTTTAATTCCCAGAGTAGCTTTCTTGGAGCTAAAACACCCCTTCAGGAGGGTCCCCTTAGGACCAAAAACAGGACACCAAAACAGAGTGAAGCTCCATTTTTTTCTTTCTGAGCCCCAGGGGAGCCTTCAGGGAGCAAAAATGCCCCCCAGGAGGCTTGCCTGAGGCCCAGAAGGCCCAAAAATGGGTGGAGGGGGGCTGCAAAATAGCAAAAAATAGCAAAAGAGGAAGCCACACCCACCCAGTCACATGACCATGTCCATCTAGCCACACCCACCAAGCCATGCCCACAGAACCAGTAGTAAAAAGCTTTGAATCCCCTTGTTGTGCACAAACAAGACAAACACAAATTTCAACGGGTAATTAGAATTGCAGGGGAAAAAAATGCTACCAGCCTGTCTTCCATTGAGGACCTGTATACTACATGAGACAGAAACAGGGCTGTGAATAGAAATAGCAATATACCACTACAATATACAATATACCACTACACAGTGCTTTACAGCCCTCTCTAACAGGTTTACAAAGTCAGCATATTGCCCCCAACATCTGGGTCCTCATTTTACCAGCCTTGTAAGGATGGAAGCCTGAGTCAATCTTGAGCCAGTGAGACCTGAACTGCCAAACCGCTGGCAGCCAGTGATCAGCAGAAGTAGCCTGCAATACTGCATTCTAATCACTGCACCACAGTGGCTCTTAAAAAATATGTGAAAATATCTACAGACCCCTCACGTCCTGGACCTAAACTGTTTCCCTGAAGACAATGCCAGGGCATTTCTTCCCTCAAGACAATGCTTGGGCATTGCACACCAAAACAACCAGATACAAGACTGTTCCCCCCACACCCACACCCATGTCATCATTCTGGTAAACAACAAATTCCTAAACTGTCAAACTACCAATTAGGGTATTATTATTATAGGCTGTATTATTCTCATCTTTTCTATTACCTGTTTCCTTACCTCCTTATGACTATAACTTTGTTGCTTGTATCTTATGATTTATATTGTTTTTTTTAATATCTTAGTATGATTTATGTCAATTGCTTATTTAGTATGCTATGACTATCACTGTTGTATCTTATGATTATGATCATGATATTTCACTTGTTTCTTGTATGTATACAGAGAGCTTTTGCACCGGAGACAAATTCCTTATGTGTCCAATCACACCTGTCCAATAAAGAATTCTGTCCTGTCCTGTTCTGTTCTGTTCTATTCCATTCCACCCCATTCCATTCAAGATGTTTGTTACATATATATTTTATATTTGTTAAGCAGAACTTTTTGATGGCTTCCATATTAGATTTTGTTAACATGGGACAATTTAATGAAAGACAAATGTCTATTTCTATTTAACCATGAAGGTAACTTTAACCTTAATGTTCAGAAATAAATGTTGCTAAACATTAACTACAAATAATAAACAATATTATGTTCAGCTTATGAAAACTGAAGAACTATTGGAAATCAATTGTTGTATTGGTTGAGTACATTAGGAAAGTTGTTTGTGTGTTTGTGTCTACAATACATAACTTTTCTTTGATTTCATAAATAGGAAAATGAAAAGCACTAAACAATTCATCAGTCTATGATTAAGGAAGTAAGAGAATTAAGAAAATTTGAAAAGTTTAGTAAGTAGAATATTATGACTTCTTATATCAAAATATCTGAAGGACATTTTCAGAATGAAGCATTCTGCAAATGAATATGTATATTGTAATAGAAAAGAGATTTCTAGATCCTAGATGTCACCTAATATACTTTTAAAAATGCAAATAGTTCAGATATTGTTTATCAAATTTGTACAGCCTAGCTCATGGAAAGCAACTCTGGGGAGATAAAATAATCCAATTGTAATGTTCAATATGGTGTATTTTCATAAAGTAGAATATTGCTCCTGGATGGGTAGATTGTAGAACAGTTATGGCTAACCTTTTCGTTGTCATGTGCCGAAAGTGTGTGCATGTGTGCCCATCCCACCCCCTGCATGCATGACCCCGTGTACTGTGCACTTCTGTGCATGCTTGTGCATCTCCCGCACACGCCCCGCCCCCTTGCATGCATGGCAGACACCCAACAATCAGCTGGCTGGGAGGCACGCATGCATGCACAGTGGATCTATTCCGGATGACAGCTCACATGCCAGCAGAAATGGCTCTGTGTGCCATTTCCAGCACATGTGTCATAGATTCGCCATCATGGTTTTAGAATCATTGATTTGAAGATTAACTATTGATTTCTAAATTCAATATAATAATTCAGTACCCCTATTCCCTACTCATGTGCTGCACAAGCAATTACCAGAATATCTCCCTTTTTTGTGTTTATAGCAAGTGTTACAGTGCCCATTTTACTAAATATTGAACCAAGTTCTCAAATACCACACAAGCAATTACCAGAATATCTCCCTTTTTTTGTGTTTATAGCAAGTATTACAGTGCCCATTTCACTAAATGTTGAACCCAGTTCTCAAATACCATATTAAAGGAAGAATTTGAAGGAAGAATTTGAACTAGAAACACTAGAAAATTAGACAAAGCATATCTCATCTCTAGTGAGTTAAAACCATGTCACATCAGTCCAGTTTGCATTGATATTGATATTGTGCCTTTTAACTTCAGATATTCCTGAAAATTAAGCAGTCCCTGTCTTCGATGGACAGGCTGTTAATCAAAATGGAAGTTAAACAAGTTCCATATAAGTTCCAACTTCTATATAAGTTCAGACGTATTAACTTTGCTGTTTATGGTATCAGATTTAAAAATAGTGAACAATTGTATGAGTAATTTAATAGTAGTCTTGATACTTTTCTAGCAGCTGAAAAGTGTGGATGATTTTTAACAAATCAAATAGACTGATCTCTGGATAAGCAATTTCAGTTATCAAAATTCCTGGCTGAGAAACAGGAAGATCACTTATTGTACAAAAATATAGTTAAGTTAGCATTGAATATAGCAACTATATTGTGTTAACAATCTTAGTTTTCATATAACAAAAATATGAGGCATAATCATAGAGTTTGTAAATTTATGATACTTCAGGTATGGATAAAAATTGTGTATTTCTTTACAGAAATGTGAAGAAAAACCTTGAATATAAATTGCATTTAGTTCTCAATTTTCATGTTTTCAAGCTCAGCAAAGGCATAAAATGTACATAAAACATTAATGAATCTGGCCCTGACATTTAAATTCTATACATTTTAATGTCCCTTTGCTTACCTTTGACTCCTTGGGGGACCTTTTGCTACATACTATATGTACCATTCAAGTTTGCTCATATGTTTGATTTACCTTACAGGAAATATGCTAGTAACTATAAATATTTAAATAATACAAACAATATAGCCTTTAAAAAAAAAAGAATGACAACTTGAACATTGTGACTTTTCACAACAATACTGTTTATAATATCATCCTTACATAAAACAAATTTAATTCCTTGCGGCTGAACTGTACAAATGAAAACCTAAAACATTATTTTATAATTCCCAAATACTGTACTATATTAATATAACAACATGAAAATGTTTTTAAATACCATTTGTATTTGTATTTCATTGTTCCCATATGTTTGATACACAGCATGAACCTAGACTCCCTTGGTAGGTGGCCTTCTGTTAGTTGATTTTTTAAAAATTATCTATGTTCTTTGTAAATTGGTGGTATATGAGAAAATTGCTAAATGAACGAGTGGATGGTTGGATAGGTTTTAGAATACAACTTAAGGAAAACATCAGGACTTTCTAATTAATAGCAGGAGAAATTCTGAATAATATTTTTATACTGAGTTAAAAACAATTATAGGAAAAGAGCAGAATAATAAAATAAATGAAACATAGATTTCTTGCTACAACTGCTTTTATTCCCATGCTAATATCTATGTTATTAGGAATATGGAAATAAAAATCCAGCATTACTATTTATGTCATCACATTCATTGTATGTAATGAAAGGCAATAGAATACAGTGAAGTGTTTTCTCTATAAAAATATGGTCATTGCAGCAAACTGATATATCAAAATGTGCTCATGAATGGTGATGTCATAGCATAAATCCCTTACTTATATAGCATATTTGTATCCTAAAGTCTGAGGCAATTAGTAATAGTATTTGCAGTATGTAATTAAGGTTTAAATTTTGCTACTCTTTCTTTGTTCCCTCACAAAGAGAAAGTTCTCATTAATTTGGAAGCCTGTAAAATCAGAGAAAGCTCAACAAGTAGATGGAGTTGACATTCTTATCTCTATTTCATATAGGGAACCCCCAATGAGAATTCTGAAGGAATTTAATTTCCATTGTACAGTATTTTTGTTTAAAATATAGATTTTTAGGATTATTTTTATTTTCATCAGCTTATTCAACTGTTAATTTAGCCACAATAAAACCTTCTCAATGACATTTTTGCCCCCATCACCACATTTTCATTTTTTGTTTTATATTTGGAAAAAAATGGAATGAAAAATTAACTACTTATCATTGATTAGCAACAACTCTCCAACAATTACACTCAGGATTTTTTTTTCCCAGGATTTTTTGGGAAATGTCCACATCTAAATCTAAGATCTGCATATCATCTATCTCTGAATTATTTGAAAATATATTCATTATTTGGGCTCATTTAAATTCAAATTAAGTTTAATTAAGTATTTAAACATGCAATTTTGTAAAGCTTAAATTACACTAACAACTTATTCTGTATCAAAAATGATTTTGAAATCTACCACCTGACTACATGAACAGTTCAATTTGTCATACTAATTCATATTTCCATAAGTATAATACAAAAGTGTTAATTTATTTTTTACATATTGTAAACAGCAAAGAAAAACATCATGACAATTTACATCCCATTGATACTACTCTCATCTGATTTTACTTATAAATGCAATGAAGTATTAATTGACTATTTTAGATATTTCTCATTTATCTGTCTTTCAACATATAAATGTATGTAAAATTACTAAGTTAAACTATATGCATTTTAAATAGCTTGTTAGAAGATAAAATATGTCATATAAATTCAAATGTATTCCATATTTCTAGCTGACACTTTTGGCAATAAACAGCTTAAAGAAATAAGTTTATCACATAACTATATAATTGATGGAGTAGAAGTGTCTTTCCAAACTGCTCTATGCTTTTAGAATAAGATATGTATCCAGCTCTATCTTTTCCTCTTAGTTTCCAAACTATTTTTATGTAACTCCAAGAATGATAGCCATTCAAAAATTTGATTTTCCAAATCAAAATTATTATGAGAAATTTTGTCTGAAAGACAAAACATAATAAAAGTTTGTATGAACCAATGTTTAGTTTACTTTATTGCATTGCACCTTGTACAACAAAATTGAATGTGGTATTTGGGGTACAGATGCAGCTAGTCCTCAACCTACAACAATTTATGTGACCATTTATGATGAGTGTCCAGGAACATGTGACTCACTTTGGCGACCTTCCGACAAGCAAAGTCAATGGGCAAGCCAGATTTACTTAACAACCGAATGAGTATCTTAACAATTGCAGTGATTCACTTAACAACTCTAGCAAAAAGGCCATTAAAAGGGGGCAAAATTCACTTATCAACTGTCTTGCCTAGCAACAGAGAGGTTGTATTCAATTGTGGCCATAAATACTGCACCGTACTATATCTCCAACTATTAGCTTAATTCACATTTTTTTCCCTAGAAAAAGCACTAATAGAATCAAAACATTCCATAGAATCAAAATATTTTCTGCTTATGTAATTTCTGTTAGGCTTATGGAGATCTGAATAAATATCAAAAAAGGACTATACATAATACATATTCTAATTCTTTAGGCCACACCTGCAAGTATCTATTCAGCCTAATCATTTATATATAGGCTACAGAAAAGTATTCTAAAATGCCTAGAGCCGCCATCCCACAACCAGTGGTTAACAATTTTTTTTATATATTTAGAAGTTTGGGAAAATACAACTTTATTACAATGTCTTAAATTAAAACCATTAACTATATTTATTGATTGATTTAAACTACATGCTTTATACACTGCCCTCATTTTAATAGCATGATTTGTTCTTACTTTTACCATAGTATTCCCTAAAATGTTCATTTAGAATAACAATAAACTATATTTTGCTTGTTATTTCTAGCAGTGTTTTACAGTATAAAGAACAGAAAGTAATACCCTTCAATTTAGAAGATGTATAAAGTGTGCATAATGCAATTTTTTAGTAGACAACAGATTATTTCTTTTTATATAAACATAAATTCAACTGCCCTCTCTGTCAATTGAAGCTTCCTCAGTAAAAAAAGGATACTTTCTGAAAAAGAATATTAAATTATAGAAAATAAAATTAATAATATATACAGAAATAATATAGTCATTTTAAAGTTTCAGTTTATTCCAAAAAGCACAAACTTTATAAATGAAAACAAAGAAAGACACTGAATTTCCATTCAGCAAATTCCCTGCTGGGGGCAATATTACTCCACTTGTCTTGAAATTACAAGACAAAAAAATCCAAAAAGAAAAAAATAATAAAAACAAAAGCCAAAGACAGTAAGAAAGAAATATTAAGCATTGAATATGTCACAATGAAGTATTTTTAGTCATTTGAAATGCAGAAAATCATTGGCATTATGGTATGTTACATTTTTTGGTAAATAACTGCATCATAATAATGTTATATATTAGCATTCACAATTTACTAAAAGTTGCTATTGATAATATTTTCTGGAAAAGGCTCTGATGCTGGGGGAAGTAGAAGAAACGACAACCAGCAGCAGGATGGATGGACTTAGTTGGAGTGGCATGGATACACCATTGTGACAACTGAAAGACCAGGTTAGATTGTCATGGAGAAAAATCTGTTTTCAATGTGTGATTGGTAGGAGTTGAAACCAACTTTATGGCACATAATCAATCAATCACTGATAATACCATTACAATCCAGTTAGAAATCTACCATTAGATTTTAGTCTCCTCTTTTTCTACCTTTGTCAAAAAATAATCTCTTGCTCTCTGGCATCCTGTCATTATTTATTTTATTTGATCATTGAAGCACAAATACCATACAAGGTATTTGGTTTTATAGATAAACATCACAATAATTAAGACTGAAAAAGTTATCAAAACATATTAAATATAATTTAAAAAGCATAGATAGTTCCACTTTGTAGAGAATCTAAAATTTAACAGAAAATACTAAAAGAAATGAAAACGGAGCAACTAAAAGCAAAAAAATATATCCTAGAAGGATATCGATGGAAACCAGGCTTAATTGTGTGCTGTCATGTGGTACTACAAAGAATAAAATAAAGTAGTCAAGAAAAATAATCTTTCGGTATACAATCACATTCACAAATTATTTTCATGTATTAATAAAAAACTAACAAAAGACAAAATGGATCCGGTGAAACAAACTTAATATTAGTATTCTGCAGTGCAATGAAAGGAGCACTTTAATTTCAAAAAGGACAGTTACCTTTATGATAATATGCTTAGCAAAGCACTCTTTTTGAATGCTTTCTCTGCTTTATCCTGCTGGGATGAATATGCTTGCATTCTTCCTGCAGATCTTTTCCATCAACTAAAGAAGTAGAAGGAGAAAAGCTGCACAGTTCATCCCTGGCACCCTACATGAGTTAATTTTTTTAAAACATACATAATATGCACTTATTTATTTGTTGACTTACTTGTTTGTTTTATTTAGAGCACTTCTACACTATCAACTCCACAAGGATTCCCAGTGGTTTATAAGAAAGCTGCACATAACATTTGCAAAAAAAATTAAAAGCATACACTCTGTCCAAAATCTGACATCCTATCAGTGATTTCCTTACCCCTCATCAGATTGAGGCTATTCAGCACAGCTTGCTTTCATTGCTTTCTGAAATACTGTTACGAAGAACACAGATCAATTATTCTGAACCAAGCTATTCCAACAAACTGGGGCATACCCACAGAAGTATCATTATCACTTTCTTATCTAATGTGGAAGGGAGATTATCAACATTCCCTCTTTTAGAATGCATACTTTTTAATAGTCTCACCCATCACAGGAGAGCCAGTTTGGCATAATGGTTAAAGCACAAAGCTAGAGATTGAGAGAGTGAGTTCTAGCCCTGACTTATGCACAAAGCCAGCTGGGTGTCTTTGGGCCAGTCACTTTCTCTCAGCCCCAGGAGGAAGCAGTAAACCACTTTTGAAAACCCTTAGCAAGAAAACTACAGGGACTTGTTCAGACCATTTCCAGGAATAAAAAAGGTTGCTAATATCATTACCAGAATCCTGTATTATAGTATCCTGTCAATTAAAGAACTTTATCTCCTAGCTTTACTTGCAGTTTTCTGCTGATTTACCTCCTGCCCATTTTTAGATATCTCATTACTATGTTTCCCCCAAAATAAGACCTGGTCATTCACATTAGGGTTTATTTTCAGAGAAATACAATATCAGTGTGATCAGCATGGTTGGGTGTTCCATCCCGGTGCACACACAAGAGGCAGAGAGGGTGTCGGGGATGATGGTGTCTGGCAGCAGTCACAGCCCACTGGCCCCTTCACCAGTGACCTCTGGGGCTACACAGTTTGCACTGCGCAGGTGAGTTTATTACATGTCCAAGTTGCATGCAGAGGCAGAGGCACAGAGGAAGGCACATGTTCTTGTCTATCAGATGCACTGCACTACAAGCAAAGCCAGATGGTGGGCAGTGGGCTGAAGGAGGCTCATCCCACATATGCAGTAGAGCTGGAGGATGTTGGACAGCAGGGGCCAAGCATGCAGGGACTGTGGTGTGGTGCCACCCCGACTCTGCCATCTGCCTCACCTAGCCTTGTGGTAGTGGCTATGTGGTAGTGGCTATAGAATAACTGAAAGTCTTCTGGAGCAGCAATTCACACTAAACCAAACATTCACTGCAAGGATGTGACCTGATTAGATCAACTGAGATTCCAGAATAGTTGCATCCATTAGTGGCCTTTTGAGAAAACAGCAAACCACTGCCTCAAGAGTCAGTGGAACCACGCTCTATCTCAAAGAGAAATTGACCACTTTCAAAACTCAACTGTACATTATTGATACTTCCTGGGAGATCTTAGCAAAGCAGGAGGAGTATGGATCTAAATAAAGTTAGCTGAGCTAAACAGTCACAAGAACTTTATTCACTTCTTCAGAAACAACAAGATCAAACTCCTTCCATTCCCCAAAAAGATAAAGACTGAATACACCAATTATCACATTAAACAAGAGGAAAACCTTATATGCACCAATTCCATCTGCACTTTCTAACAGTAAACTAAAAGACTCAAAGTCCATCCCACCCCTGAAAGGGTTGGCAAAGACTGTAATGACAACACCATTAAAGCAAATCTCTTTAACACATTCTTTGGCTCAGTATTTGTAAACAGCAATGGATCATGACCAGTATTTCCTAGTCGAACCACAGATGACTACAATGATCTAATACATATCGATTTTACAGAAAACAATGTTGAAAAAGCACTATGCAATCTAAAACCATCTCTATCTATTGGACTGGATGGAATATGTGCCTACTTTTTTAAAAAGCTATCCACTGCCATAGTTGAGCCTCTAAGCATAACCTTTGAAAAATCCTTCAGGACCAGCTCCTTGCCAAACCTGTGGTCACTAGCCATGGCCATCCCCATCTTCAAAAAGGGAGACCCCAGCCTAGTTGAAAATTACAGAACAATCTCCTTATGCTGTGTCACCTGTAAAGTCATGGAATCAATTATTAACCAATCCATCATCCTCCACTTAGAGACAAACAACCTACTCTCCAATAAACAATTTGGTTTCAGAAAAAAAACTATCCTGTAATCTGCAACTCTTACACTGCAAAAACATATGGACTACACAACTCCATCAGGGCAAAACAATAGATGCAATCTACATAGACTTCTATAAAGCCTTTGATTCAGTGGTACACGACAAACTACTCCTAAAACTAAAATCTTATGGTATCTCTGGACACCTGCATAACTGGATAGAAGCATTCCTGTCAAACAGACAACAAATGGTCAAAATTGGGAGTGTCCTATCAAATTCTGTACTTGTCAACAGTGGTGTCCCCCAAGGCAGTGTTCTAGGACCAACTCTTTTCATACTCTACATAAATGACCTCTGTGATCATATTAAGAGCAACTGCGTTCTCTTTGCTGATGATGTAAAGCTATTCAACACCACAGACAATACTGCTATCCTTCAAAAAGACCTGAACTATGTATCAGAATGGTCAAACAAATGGCAACTTCAAATCTCAACAAATAAATGCTCTGTCTTACCTATTGGCAAAAAAAAATAAAAAATCAGGAAACAAAATACAAGCTGAATAGTCAAGACCTTCGTAAAGATCCAAACTCTGTCAAGGACCTTGAAGTACTAATCTCTAATGATCTAAGTGCTAGAGCGCACTATAACTACATAGCCAAAAAGGCATTAAGAGTTGTTAGCCTAATCCTATGTAGCTTTTTCTCTGGTAATATCACATTACTAACTAGAGCATACAAAACATTTGCTAGACCAATATTTGAATACAGCTCATCAGTCTGGAACCCACAATACGTATCTAATATTAACACAGTTGAGAAAGTCCAGAGATATTTCCCAATAAGAGTTCTTCACTCGTCTACTCATTTCACAATACCTTATGCTACCAGACTTGAAATTCTAGACCTAGAAAACATAGAATTATGCTGCCATAGGTCCAATCTAAGTATAGTATATAAAATCATATATTGCAATGTCCTACCTGTCAATGAATACTTCAGCTTCAACCATAACAATACAAGAGCATACAATAGATACAAACTCAAGGTAAACTGCACCAAACTTGATTGCAGGAAACATGACTTTAGCAACAGAGTGGTCAATGTTTGAAATACTCTACCTGACTCTTTGGTTTCTTCCCCAAACCCCAAAAACTTTAACCTTAGACTGTCTACTATTGACCTCACCCCTTTCCTAAGAGGTCTGTAGGAGGCGTGCATAAATGCTCCAACGAGCCTACAGTCCCTGTCCTATTGTTTCTTTTTATTTCTCTTATATGTATCCATTTCATTATTCATAACTATGTTTATACTTATATCTGTTATCTTATAATTGCTTGCCAAATAAATAAATAAATAAACAAAAGACTTGCTCCATGGCAGAGTCTAACCAGAGTCTAACATACACTTAGCATCTGACGGATACCAGTTAGATTAGTCCAACTGATATCCATCAGATGCTAAGTGTATGTTTCACAATGACTTGGTGAAGAAGCTCTAAACCATCATTTCCAGGACCATTTGAATCATCCAAAATAAGAGCACCAGACATCTATTTGTGAACCCAACAAGTGTGGAAATATATTGATGTTTTACTATCATCACAATGAGGTGGTCTTTAATCATAGTATGACCCATTGTCAATCATACTCACTCTTTGTCTCTCTCTAACAGCACTCCAGGTATCTCTTAATTTGCTTAATCTTCTTCAGACCTTCCATTAATGGGGGTGAATTGTGGAATCCCATAGACAAGGAAGGCTGTATAGGACTGACCAAAAGCCCCAGTTATGTTCTCATTCCAATCAACCACCGGAGTTTCAGTCAGACTGTACAGCAGCCCCTTGGGGACAATCTTAAGTTTCTCTGACCCAATTGGGTCTTTCAGTCACCTGGAGAAATTTGATCGAATGAATACAACCTTTCTGTAGTAAAGGATAGTTCCAGAAAATGGAGGACTAGCAGAGAATGATGGTGTAATGCTAGGGTACATCTCTTCTATGCCAGATCACATTACCACTGCTCTGATATGAAGATCAAATCCAGTGTGTAACCTGTTACACGTTGATTCATGGATGGTCTAGGACAGACTTGTCATGGTGACCATGAACACAAATAACCTTGGACACCACACTGAAAAAAGGCAAATATGTTTCCCAGGACCATAAGACAGGAGACTCTACTGCCAACATAGCCATGGCTTCAAGAAACTCAGATAGAAAGGTTATAAGTAATCCTCGATTTATTACCATATTTCAGCCCAAAATTTCTGTTGCTAAGTGAGATATTTGTTAAATGAATTTTGCCCACTTAATGACCTTTCTTGCCATGGTTGCTAAGTGAATCACTGTAGGTGTTAAGTTAGTAGCACAGTTGTTAGTGAATCTGGCTTCTCCAGTGACTTTATTTGACAGAAGGTTATAAAGGTGATTACATGATCCCAGGACACTAACTGTCATAAATATGAGTCAGTTGCCAAGTGTCTGAATTTTGATCACATGCCCATGGGGAGGCTATAATGGTTGAAAAATGTTAAAAATGGTCATAAATCACTTTTTCATGATGTTGTAACTTTGAATGATCACTAAATGAACTGTTTTAAGTTGAGGACTATCTGTACTTGCAACAGGAAGGCTAATGTTGCAATAGTCCTGTGTACCCTACCAGCCCAACCTAAAAAATAGAGTTTCACACCTGGTGATCTGCAGAGCAACGAAGTACAAGTTGTAAAACATTTTACTTTGAGCAGTTTAATATAATTTTTAAAAAAGCCAAATCTAGATCCACATCAATATTTACATTCAACTCAGTGTCTTTTTTATTTGATTCTTTTTCTTTTTAAAAACATCCATTAAGTATTGTGTGAAAGAGTGGACTGGCATTACTGATTCTAAATGCAAGATGTTGAAGAAGGTAAAACTATGCAAGATCAGTTGTTTGTGTATAGTCATTAGTTATCTCTGAATGCTGGCCAGGAGCAAAGATTAGCAATTCTACTGTGAATCTGTCTAATGTATTCTTCATGTATTTTTCTTCATATAGTTGTATATCTAAAAATGGCCCTATTGACAGGATGAACAATGCTAAAGCAATAAAATTCACAGAATATATTGTCTAACGTACAGCTGCAAATTGCCTAGTAAAGACGATGTTTTGTGGACTATCATTATAACAATCAAATGCATTGCCATAATATCTGAAATCTTTTTTGAGATAAAAAGGTGACTGAAAAATCTATACTGATCATGTAATGACAATGTGGGATAAAAGTCATAAACTATCTGAAGGAAACAGAAATGACAATGTCAGATCCCCAAAAGTGATACTGCCATTCAATTGGGAGAAGGGGGGGCCTTGAATTTGATTCATTACTATTGCCTGTGACAACTGTTATTTTATAACTTGTATCCTGGTGCCGGAGTGCCCTGAGATTTTCTCAACTCTTGGGGAATGTATTGGTGGGAGGGCCATGTGAAAGCCAGCAGAAGACAGCCTGCTTATCTGTTTCTCAGAGTGGCTGGTACAATAACATCTTCACACCTGTGGATTGGCTGAATCCGCATCTGGCTGGAAGGAGGGGTCTCTGCTGCCTTAATTTTAATTGTCTTGCCTAAGTGAATTCAGACTCTGCTTTGAATGACTTGCCTTCACTTCTGCTCAATAAAAGGTTCCTTTGGAAGTACTCAGTTTCAAGAGTCTTCACTTTCTTGAGATAGGAGGAGAGGCCATACTTAACAGACAAAATGTAAGATTTCTGTGTTTCTTTTCTTCAATGATTGAATATAATAAAAGAGCATAAAAGTATGTAACTATATCCAGGACAAAACTTTCCACTTTTATGTAGGGATTGATGACAGTGAAGAGTGGAGATGTTTATAATTTAAATTCAGTTCTAACAAAGTCTTCGTGAATAAACATCTGCAGCTGTCCTGATTAAATGAGTAGGCAGGCAAACAATGTTATTGTGATGTCTGGTATTCATCAGTCTGAGAAAATATTGTTTGTTCTGTTCCTAAAAATGAAAGGTTGCAAGTTTTATGTCATATGATGCTCCCTTTAAAAATATGAATTTTTTTTGTAAACAAATGAGAATGAAATATATCACAATGAAAGTGGATACATAGAAGTTTGACTCATTTCACCAAACACCTATTGCTACATTCCTAAATGTTGATTACTGACTTCTAAAAAACATATCAGTATTAGTTACTCTAGTTAACTTGTTTAAGCCCTGCTATTTGGACTGCCCAGTAATTCAAGCGTGAATCCTTCACATAAAAAGGAAGCAAGATATTTATTATTTTGATCTTAGATCTGATCCAGCGCATTTTAAAACTAAAGCATAGTAGTTGTTTATTATCTATCCTATTTTATTGCTATCATCACAAAATGATAGTAATAAAAAATCAGGAAATGTGTGGATATATTGCTGGAAACATACTTCATTCTTAAACTGTATACAGTTTTCTATTGTAGATCCATAGACTACTCACTGATATTGTCTGAAAGTTCTTTCTTATATTTAAGATCTAAATCTTTGCTTTTCTGCTTTGAATACATACGATCTTAAGAGGAACAGGAAGAAGAGGATTTTGTAGAAAAGTGCCATCCCCTAGAGAAAGCATAAACAATTTATTCATTTTTTCCATAAAAGTTGATCTCTAGGTACGTCACATGCAGCTTCTTCCTCTTCAGGCAATAATTCCAGTTTGTCAATAGCCTTTTAAAGTCCCAATGCGCAGAAGTGGATAAAGTATTCTACAGACAACAATAATATAGGATAGTACTACATTAGCTTTTTAAGCCACTTCATCTTATTATATAGTGTTTCATTAGTAGTAATGATCATTGTTGATGTGGCAAGCATTACTAATCAATGATTTCATTCATTGCTTACATTTTTGGCATTGCACAATTAGTTGGAGTATATCACCTTTGTTGATTTCTTGTAACCACAGAAATAAAGCTAATTGCCATTGATTTACAAACAAACATTATCCAGCAAAAATTTCCAAAAGCATAGTGGCAGCAATTAAAACAATGTACTAGCACTCATCAATTCACAAACAAATATCTTGAAAAATACATGTATTTACAAAAAATACCCTATTATTTTATACTACCATATTCCAAAGATTCATTGCAGTTTTCTATTTGGAACAAATAATAATTGTGAATATTACATCATTGTAAACCATCAATTTACTATACAAATCCATATTTCAATCTTATCAGCATCATTATTATATTCACAAGAACCCCATATCCATTCTAAACAATTTAGATCACTTATCTAAAGTAAGAATTAAAGCACTGTGACAGAAAGCAGTTCCATAGGGTTGGTACCATTCAAAAAAAATTATGATCTCTTCCTGCCTATCTAGCCACAGTTGTGAATCTAGAAGGATTCTATGTTATGGTTGTTAACATATCCAGAGTTACCATTGGAGTAGACAGACTGCTGGATGGTTTCTTAGTATTGTAGGTATTTGTGTTTTTTATATACAAATGTACAGCCTCCATACCAGTAGTGGCATTCAATTTTTTTTTACTACCGGTTCTATGGGTATGACTTAGTGGGCGTGGTATGGATATACTTCCATACTTTCCATACTGCACCTTTCCTCATGGTCCTCCTCTAAACCTTATCAGTTACTTTTTGTTATACTTTAATTTACAAATGGAATTCAGTTAGTCAGAGAGGAAAAAACCATCAGTGATTAAAACTGAAAATATTAAAATACTATCTGAGAAATACAAGACATATACTGTATGAGAGAAATAACAAGTGTTACTCCACCTAGAGCAGCAAAATACCCCCTTTCTCCCCCAAAACTGCTTCAGCTGTTATAAACAGCAGAAGGATAATACAATATTTCTTTTGAAATACTACTATTGGATTAGCCCAGAGGTGGACCTGTCCTTCAAAACTAAGATCTAGAGCTGCACATTCAGAAAGAAGCAGAAACACTACTGCACTCTGTATCCATGGTAGCCCACAAGGATGCAGTGATAGACCTACTAAATTCAACTTAAACATTGAAAGATTCCAGAAAGCTATTCCAGCTCTCTCATTAACTTACCTACAAGCTTTCCTAATGTGGTTTCCATCCCATGCTAGGCCTGAATTCTAAATGAAAAATGGCTCTAAAGCAGGTAATCTACTTTTTAAGGGTGCGTTGCACTTGAAGTCGCATTATCTTATCAATATTATCTAAAGAGAATAATATAATTTGGCTAATCCTTTAAAATTTCTTTAATAATATATCTATGTATCACCTTAGCAATAGTGAAAAAGGGAAAAGAGAAGTTAAATAAGAGAAAAAAATACTTCTAAGAAGTCTTTTTCATTCTCATTTACAAGAGGGACATGGTCATTTCTCCTTATGTCTCCTTCTCCAAGTAAAGTTGAAAGTTAGAGCTGAATTCTGTAACCTTTTATTATCAATAAATGCCATATAGCTGAAAGAAATTTCTTTATATGGAAAATTTTTTCCAGTAAGTCTTACATTAATTTATTTTTTCTATAGAATTGTATGGGAAGGAGGAGATCCCTGAATGTGTGATTCAAGGCAATGGGAAAAATCAGCCTTTTTGAATGTTAATACTTCAAATGCTCCAAAGTTTAAAGCTCCTATTTTAATTGGCATTGTTGTGACTTACATTGTTTTCTTTTTTTAAGTAATAAAACATCTTTATTTTCTTTCTAAAACACGTTGCCTTGGTCTGTTCCTTAATTCTATTGATGATTCTCATTTTGAGCGACTAATGTTACAAATCATCTTGGAATCATTGCTAACTAACACCCCAGCAGAAATCCAGTCTCTGCTGGAATTCAATGAATATAAGGAGCACCGAAAGCTTGCCACATATAGTCTTCCTGTAACTAAGGCTGTTTTTCAGGCAGTTTCCCCTTAAATTCTCAGAAAAATGCTTGCTAGGTCTGTGAGGTTAAATCATTGTGAGCTACAGCCTGAAGATAAACATTAACTTCACTTTAGGGAAAAGAAATAGGCAGAAGTTTAGAGGCTTCATGTAACAAGCAAAAATTTCTTCCTGGATGAAGAAAACTACGCATCCTGTTTGTTTCCTCAGCATGAATTCAAACAAGCATTACTGCTGAATCCAGACCTTTTATACTGTAATCTGACTTTTTGTAATATTTAGTTTGCTTGTAACTGTTAAAAAGAATACAAGAGAAATAGATACAGGATAAAATCAGAATAGAATAGAATAGAATGGAATGGAATAGAATAGAATAGAATAGAATAGAATAGAATAGAATAGAATAGAATAGAATAGAATAGAATAGAATTCTTTATTGGCCAAGTGTGATTGAACACACAAGGAATTTGTCTTCAGTGCATATGATCTCAGTGTACATAAAAATACATTCATTAAGAATCATAAGATACAACATTTAGTGTTAGACATAGGATACTAAATAAGCAATTAATCATACTAGGAAACTAATAAAACAATATAATAATAAAGATACAAGGAACCAGGTTATAGTCATAAGTGGGAGGAGACAGGTAATAGGAAGGAAGAGAAGAATAATAGTAATACAGTCTTAGTAAATAGTTTGACAGCGTTGTGGGAATTAGTTGCTTAGCAGAGTGCAAAACATAATCACCGAACCGGTAGTAACACCGGTTGAGTAATATCTTTATTCTGGATGGTGAAGTTGCAGAGCAACTATTACTTCTAATAGTTAATGTAATATGCTTATTCTGAGTATATATCAAGATACAATCCACTGTGAACAAGATAGAATTATATATTATTTTAGATCTGTGTGAAGATCAATCCTGCAATACCAGCACAACTATATTACAGAATTAAAAATGACTGCATACTTCTTCAGAGTGAAATACATTTATTATTTGTTTATTCTATAATAAAATTTTATATTTATATGAATGCATTGTGTAAGACAATTACTAATTAGCCTGAAAAATTGTTTATCCATAAACTTCAAGTTTAAAAAGCACATCAATACCTTGATAAAATTAGAAATAGCTTCAAAGAAAACCTAATTCAATTTTTAGTTTCTAAGCATTAAATCTCACCATATTGATACTTAATACCCCAGATAAGTTGTATTATGCATTAATTGAAAACAAAAGACACAAGAGCCACTTTTAGCCTTGTCGACATACCCGAATTTCTGATATTCTACTGCTTGTTACTTTTGCCCATTTTGCCTGGCAAAAAGGGAAAAAAAGTATATGGCTAGCAGGCAAACCTATTTCCTACTCGTTTAATTACTTTTACTTATTATTACTTCACAATCCTCTGTAAATTTTGAGCATATGGCCTGAAAATAAAATGAGGTTCTGGGGGACAAGACAATATCTAAGGTAACCACTATTGCATGCTATCTTCCATTTATCCTGGGTACATGGTGTTGGGTTGAACTGAACAACAAATAAAACAGTTAAGTAGGAGTGAGGGAGGAATTAGATACAAAAGCATCCTAAGTTATTAAATAGTACAGTATAAATATATAGAATGCTTGAGTTTAGGAAATGTTTTCATTTCATAAGGAATGTCCATTACCATATTATTATTTCCAGTGGTGGGTTTCTACTGGTTCTGTCCACCTCTGTAGAACTGAAGAGCAGCAGACATAGAACCGGTTCTATGTCTGCTGCTGTTTTTGCTCACCTGCCCACCCGGGCTCTTACCTAATCTTTATTTCCTGATTTTTCAACTTCAGCTGCTAAACGAAGGACAGCTGCAGTTAAAAAACAAGAAAAGAGGGCTGTTTCAAAGGCTGCTTCTCTGCAGGCAGCATGCTGATGACGATTTACAGGCATGCGGCTCCAGCATGCAGGGAAGCTTGTAAATCCTGAACCGGTAGTTAACCCTGTTGTATCCCATCCCTGATTATTTCAGTTACTTTTGCTAAGGATTTTGTTTAGGTTGAATAGAAAAAGACTTGTGGAATTTAAACCTAGCAATTTATCAATCATATGGAGAAAATGCCAGATTCATTTTGGTAGAATTCATGCCAGATTTCCTTTACCTCACTTCTTGTTATAACAAAAGCACACCCAAGGTCTGAATAATTAATGCTAGTAAAAAATATAACAATTGAGAATTGAATACATTAGCATGCTTGCCAAAAAATGGCAACTCATTCACAGTGTCTCAAGCTCTTTAACATGAAGTAACTGATTCACCACTACTCAGGGAATTTGGGAAGAATATATTTTGTCAGATGACATGAATGGGTCAGGAAAATGTGATAGGGAACACAGCAAAAGCATTTGGGATATTTAAGAGACTTTAGAATAACTAAAGATGGAGTTATGATGACAAATACTTTCTTAGATGTATGTATGTTTTCAATTCACAGTTAAGCAAACACATGGCACAGGACTGAATAGAAAACTAAATGTTTTACCACAGTGATTGTATTCATACTGAAAAATGATCATTGATAGAATTGGTAAAGCAAACAAGAGTGATAAGTGGTCCTGAGTGTGGGATACACCATTCTGACAGTGTCAAGAATAAATGAAAGAAGTAAAAGAAACAAGACTGAAAATAGAATATCTTGAAGTAAGGAAAAGTACAAGTCCCCTATAAAGCATGCAGAGATAGATACAACAGATACAACAGAGATACAACATGAATTTATAGAAAATATAAGTAATAAAATATTATGGACATGTTGCTTGGGACAGAATGAGTCGTGAGAGATATGGTAGTGGAAACTATGTATGTGTTTAAGTGAAACAAGGCTTTGGTGAGAAAAAAAGCATATGAGAAAAATGAAAACAAGAGGAATATACACAGACACAGATTCAGATGCATACATGCATTGTATACATGTATATAATGTCTTTACTTAGGAAAAAAATAGTTGCAAAGAAAAGAAAATAAACAAAAAAATAAGGAAGAGTAAAAGCAAACAGTTTTGATTGATATATAGCATTGCTTGGAATAAAATATAAAAGAGCTAAAGAAAAACCTGCAAGTAGAATAAATGGAAATAAAAATATAAAAGTGGTAAAATGAACCAAAATAAGTAAATGCTGATTGCAATAGTACAACCATGAGAACTATTATGTTATAATTAAGTGAACTATTACATTTTGCTAAATAGTTTGTAAAATTTTGATATTTAAATGTCTTTTTTATTCGACCTAATCAACTCAGCAATGTTCTCTCTCTGCCATTATTTATAGAGATAGTCCTTGATTTATGGCCAAGATTCTGCCGCTAAGTGATGTGGTTAAGTAAATTGTGCTCTGTTTTACAAATTTTACCATTCAGCAAATCAATTATTAAGTGAATGACACAGTTGTTAAGCAAAAATGACTTTCCCCATTGACATTGATTGTTGGAAGTCACAAATGGTGATAATGTGATCCTGGGACACTGCAATTGTCATAAATTCATACCAAATGCCCAGTGCCTGAATTTTGGTCACATAACACTAGGGATGCTAGAATTGTGAGTGCAGAGACCTGTCACTTTTTTTCAGTGCTGTTATACTTCAAATGGTTTTTAAACAAATATTTTCAGGTTGAGAACTACCTGTATGCACTTTTTTCTCTCTTGTATTCACATACAAACAAATACATGTGAGCTTCAGCATCTCAATTTTCTCCTCCAAAATTATCTTAAATTGTCACAACATACATTGTACCAAACAGTTAAGGGTAATCTAACTTATTAAATCAGGGTCTGGTTTTGCACCTTGGAAAAAGTGACAGATACAAAACTTATCACCTGACAATGTCAGGTTCTTGGATTAGTAGAAATGCCTTTTTAAAATACCAGCTGGTTTCAAGGCACACAATATACTGCAAAAAAAAAAAAAAATGACAGTTCAAAATGGGAAAAGATTTAAAAAATCTGAGAAAAATTAATACAGCTTGTCACAAGAATTAAAGATCACCCCTTTTCCCTGCTTATATCCTGTTTTGCAGGTCTCAGGTCTCTCAAGGGAAAAGTTATAATTATTTAGGAATGGGCAGCAACTTTACAACTGATTTTAGCAAAACAGCAAAAAGGATATACAATTTGTTAACCAATGTCATGATAAAAGGAAGAAAATAAATTAATGCCAAACACTGCAGATAGTATTAGAATACTGTCAAATGAAACCTCCAGTCTGAATTTTATAAGCCTGTAAATTGTAGTCATGTAAAAATTTACAATAATAAAATGAAAAGTAATTCTTCCCTTTAAAAAATATGTCATTCCTGCTGGGTGAATAAGGAAGAAATAGATGAAACGAGTGGAAATAATCTTACTAATAAATCAATAAAACCAAGTACACATGTTTGAGATTCAGAAGAACTGCTTTTTAGTAGTAGCACTTGTATAATGTTTAGTTTCCTCTTGTATAGCTCCCCTTGTAAATTAGTCTGGCCTCCTTATTGCTAGCCTTCTGAAAATTATTGAAAACCTAACTGTTTAAAGGATTTCTGTCACTGATGGGATACTTATGAAAGATTCTTAATTACTTTTTTTCTTTTTATATGTTTATTTTAGTTCTTATTTCAGTAGGCTCTGATTAATTTATGCTCTTAATTATTGAAAAAAAAATTACACCAGTGGTCATTACTGTAACTTAACAAAAGTTTGTTGATTGCAATAGGTATAAATTTGATAAATGAATTAATTAAAAGAGCTCAAGGATTACTATGGATTAATTATATCTAATACATAAATAGTTGGAATAAGAACAGCCATGGCACAGGGCATTTTTTTCACAATTATTTCTGAGTATTTTATGATTTGGATGTCATTTTAAATGAATAAAGCTAATACTGTCAAAAAGCAACAATATGATTCTATATACTTATCTATATTATACATTATATTATGAAAATATGATTTAAATCTAAGATAATAAATCAGTGCAAAACCTTTAAAAGCCAAATTTTATAAAGTGTATTTATATGGGCAAAGCAGCCTTCACATGTCAAAAGCCACAATTAAATTTTTACTCTTTTTATTTCGGATACTTCTAATGAAAATGAATCAATATGTTTGATGTCTTGATCTTGCACAGGTTTAGGTTGATTATATTGATTTATTAGTAAGGTTATTTGAGGTAGAGGAAAGAGAAGGAGAGGAAAATGGGAGGGGGAGAAGAAGAGGGAATGCAGGAGGAGGAGGAGGAAGAGGAGGAGGAAAAGGAGCTCTTTTAACAGTTTGGCACTGTGTATGTTCTGACAGTTTAGGATTATTTTGGAGAAAAAAATTGTGAAGCTGCTGTATAATTGTATATTATATTACTTATGAGTGCAAGAGAGAAAAAGTAATGCATGGGTAGACCTCGACATATAACCATTCATTTAACAACTATTAACAATTATGAGCGCACTGAAAAAAGTGAGTTACTACTGTTTTTTTCATTTATGATGATCCCAGTATGATCAAAATTCAGGTAGTTGTCAACTGGCGTGTATTTACAAGAGTGTCTTGGTGTCTCTAACAATGATTATACATTCCTTTTTTATATATTGTTAAAGTCAGTATTTTAATTTCTGTCAACAGTATTGCAGCAGAAGGTATTTCAGTGTAAACATAATTTTTATCTTGGTCAGTACCATATTTTATTTTAGCAATTATTAAGCTAATTATGATTTTAATATGTTTGTTTTTCAGCCAATATAGGGATTTGTTTCATCCCAGAGCTCAACGACTGCCAAATTACATTCAAGACAAACATTCAGTATTGTATTTGTAAGCAATTTACCATTTCCCTAAATACCTCTTTTATTTATGTATTATACATTTATAACCTCCCTTTCCTCTGGAAGCACAATGTTACATGTGTATATAAGTTTTTTTTTAGCTCTATGACAACAATGTTGTGAATACAATTGACATAAAGTCATCAAATGAAGTACCTAATGAAGCAAGGACTTCAACTAACTTGGCTTTCCTATCCCAGTGCAAGATCACAATCACAGTATACATGAGTTAAAGTTAATTCTCAGCTGATAAGTCAAAGCTGGGCAAGGCAGACTACAATGAATAAATAAATAAACAAACAAACAAATATGTCACATATTTTAAAACTGCAGAGTTGTACCAACATACTCCAGAATGTTTCAAGAGGTTTGGCAGGATATTGTAGCCTAAAGAAAGCTAGTTATAATGCCTTTTAAAAATTAATTCAAGTAATACCACAAAAATGACATAATATCTTTGTGAAACAAATTATAGTAAACTAAAACACTTACTGTTGTTTTCTTGTAGTAATATCTCTCTTTGCAAAGCCGCTTTGAAGTTATTGCCTGTTAAAAAGTCACAAAAACATGAATACATTAATTTAAAATATAATACACTTAGAAGTAGTAGACATAGCTAATAAGAATGCTTTATATACAAAATTAGAAAATAGCAACTATAATAATACTATTTCAGCTTCACCCCATGAATTAAAAATGACAAAAGCAGGACAATTGAAATTATTATTTGATTCCATTAATTTCTTAGTAATAATTCAGGAACACTACTTAGGCTCTCATTCTATACGCACTTCCATGGAAGTAACTATTACTAAACAAAATGGGACATATTAATATGTAAATTATACATGTGAAATCCAAAGCTCTACTACTGTTGCTAAAATGGTACTTTTATTCTTCTTCAGTAAATTTATAACAGTTTTCATTTTCTTATTTCTCTAGAAGAAGAAAAAAAACCATTTTACATTCTACACCAAATATTCTATAATGGGTTGTGGAAGCAAAATAGTAGCCAAATCAAAACGGTCAGGAAATTGAAAGAAACTAAACATCTGATCTTGCTTCTCTTAAAGGGAAATTTATATGGAAAACACTGTAGAAATTCTTTACTTTTACCTTTCATTTATTTTATTTTTATTTTATTTATTTGATTTGTCTATCGCTTATAAGATAATATGTATAAGTATAAATGTAGTTATGAATACATGAAATGGATACATATAAGAAAAATGAAAAGAATCAATAGGACAGGGACGGTAAGGACGACCTTTACCTTAACTTCTTTGGAAAATATTGGAAAATTCTTTACCCATTTTATGAGATCAGGAGAGAGATAATCATCATTCACAGATGGATGCCATGTATATGATTTTTGGCTTTTAGTTTATGGTTCAATGTACCACTTGCATGTTTCTCCTATAAGCATAACTGTGGAGATCATGGAGGATCATAATCATCATTACTGCTTGTCTAGTTAAGCAATTTTATAATGGAAAGAACAACCTGCGTATTTAACAATAATAGCCCAGCTATCAAATTCAACATTCTGCGGGATGCAGCTGTAAAGGTGGTCAACAGTTTTAAGTATCTGGGGGTGCAGATAACTAACAATCTGAATTGGTCTCTCCACACATCATCCTTAGTGAAACATGCAAACCAGCACCTGTATTTCCTGTGTTGGATGAGAAGAATACATCTTTCTCCTTCTGTCCTGGCCACTTTTTACAGAAACATGGTTGAGAATGTTTTAACAAATTGCATCACTGTTTGGTTTGGTGGCAACAGTGTGTCAGACAGAAAATCTATACAGAGAGTGGTGAGGACAGCCAAGAAGATTATAGGAAGCTTGCTTTCTGTTATTCAGGATGCTGCTTATAAGTGCTATGTGCTTAGACCTCAAAGCATTGTTAGAGACATTGTTAGAGACATTTTTACACCCACTTTATAGTCTGTTTCTGTTTCTGTCTGTTTCTGTTGCTAAATCTATATACAATTAAAATGCACATTGTTTTGACCTTTAAATGGGCAGCATGGTACAACATAAGCCACCATTTTTTTAATCAATGTACCTCAAATGGGCTAACTTACAGAATAAGTCCAAAATCTGAGAATCAAGACTCCAGAGGAAATTAAATTTGGGGAAGTTGTAGCTGCTTCAGTGCTACTGGTTGCTATTGCACTGTTGTTCTTATTTTCAACTTTCTAATATAGTTTCCCATGAAGTTTCATAATCCCACAAACCTCTCTTACCTTACAGCAGACACTCTCTTGCTGGCTGGAAGGGAAGGGAAGTTTTTAAATTTTCCCTGCCAGATTCCAATAAGGAAATTCAATGGGGAAGCTGGCAGGAAGTTAGAAATTGCTCCTGCTCCTACAGCTGTTTTGCCCTCCGTTGGTCATTCTGTTTCTCTATAAGTAAATGTTTCTGAAAGGATATCCAATGGGATTGTCGACTTCTTCTTAAAACTCTTTTATGACGTGACTTTGAATCTTTGTTTGGAAAGCAAAGAAAGCTATATGGGCTTATTCATCTTTTCTGTAAATACTGTATGGATATGAAGTATGTGTAAAATTTCACCCCTATAGATGATGCTTTTAAAACATTGAAACAACATTCTTGATATCCACAATCCTTCTGACTTTCCATTGTTACTTTCCATCACAGAAAAAGGGGAGCAAAAGAGGCTCCATTGCATTATACTTTTTGTTGTTTGGACAATTTAATGGATAAATGCATTTCTGAATTAAGATTTGAAACACAAATTCCTTCTCCTTGTGCTTTAGGCAACCCATAGTTCATCATTTAGTCCTTACTGATACGATGATATTCTTTGTATCATATTTCTTTAGAATCCAACTTTTGTTTTCATAGAATGTCACAGTGAACACCATGGCTCACATTATTTTGATCTTTGTAGATATACACATTTCACAGCATTTGAATATCTCTTCTAGGGTCTTCATGACTACTGTACCAAGTGCTAGTTGCAGTGTATTTTTACCACCTGTTCCTTTATTTTTGATGGTTGATTCTAAGGGCAGAAGCTAACAACACTTCAATAGTTTCATTGTCAATTCTAAGGCCATGATTGTTCTATTTGTCATTAATTTGAACTTCTGTATATTTTAATTCTATTTTTTTTCATTGTGCTCTTTGATTTTCAGGAGTAGGCTTGAAAATTCTTTGCATTTTCAGCTACCAAATTAATGTCCATAACGTAATGTTGATTATTGATGTTTATTTCTCCATTTTTACACTATACTCATCTTCTTCCAATACAGCTTCCCTTAATATATATTCTGTATAAGGAGTTGGAAAATAAGGGGAGACTAGGATGCTTTGTCTCTTTCTTTTGCCAGCCTGAAGTCAGTCTAGCTTACTATGTTCTATTCATATATAGCTTCCTGACTTGTATGTAAGTTTCTCATGACGACAATGAGAGGTTCTGGGATTTCTATTTTTCTGAGTACATTCCAGAGTTTGATTTGGTCAACACAATCAAAGACTTTTCTATAATTAATAAAGCACATATTAATTTCTTTTTGGAATTGTTCATTATTTTCAGTTATATACTATGTACCAGCAAGTTTGTTTTTGTAAAAAAAAACAAGATAACATTTTTCTATGTAGGTCACTAATCTGCATTGGATGATCCTAAGCATTATTTTACTAGCATGTAAATAGTTTTCCTATATCTATTGTACCTTCCTTTTTGCACACGCAGTCATTAATGATATTTGCTTATATTTTATGTTGACAATATATTTTATAATGTCAACTGCAACTTTGAGAATGTTTACCTTCAGTGGATTACTGATAACCACCTGTTACATGTAAAGATAATTCTATAGGGATGTCTTTATTGGTACAAAGGCTCTGATAAGTCTGTTTTGGTCTTGAATATGAATTCAACTCATCTCAAAGAAGAGATTATTATGAAGTTACAATAAAATGTGTCTAAAGAAGAATTCCTGGGCTTTTTCCATTTGCAAAAATAATGATGAAAAATGGATCATTCCATAATTTGTACTGAAGCTTAACTGTTCTATTTGATGTTACAGTTCAATTATACCAATGAGATTTATAAAATTTTACAAACATTATTATGTAATTATCTTTGGCAATGTGCAATGAAGAACCATTTGTCACATCATCACCAAAAATATCTCTACATATACAGTCTTGTTCTAATACAAATCTAATGGCTTAGTAGCATTGCTGCTTGGAATCAAGCCCATACAATTCCCTTTCATATATTATTCATTTCAGAGAGTTTGAGCCTATAGCTGCAGCAATTAGATGTAGTTCTTCCAGAAAGGGAAGGAAGCACATATAAATTCAAGCAAGCCATTTTATGGCTGCGATGAGATATTGCTGAAATCATTCACATTGCTGCTGAGTGATTGTGAAAAATGCATTATTGAGCTGCCAATAATACAATCTCTATGAAAGTTTTTGAAAGATTCTCCACCATTTCAAAAACTACTAGAATAGTTATTCTGGTCTAGATTTTTTTCTCAATAGAAGCTAAGCTTTACTATGGACCAATTTTTTTAACAATGACTCATGAAACACTATGAATAAATGCAGTTTAATATAACACAATATTTAAATATAATAGTTTAAGGTATATCATTATTTTGATTATAATTTATAACATTAAAGTGTTATAACTTATTCATATATCATTCTAACAAAGCATGCAATTATCTTGATTTGTTGATTAACCAGAAATTGACTGGTTTACATAATGCACTCAAAATGCATAAACAACATTTGCTAGTTTCGTGAGGGATATTAACCACAAAGAAGCAAACCAAATTACAAATTAATTGTACACATTTCCACAGATAATATTATGGTATACTTAAGCGGGTTTAAGTAGACTCTTCTGCATTTCCCAAAATAAATCCTTTGCAGAAGACATTTGCAATATAAACTTGGAACAAACAATGATCGTTGTTCTTAAGACATCAGATAAATTGATACTTAATAGTAGTAAGGTGATCTTCAGAATTATGCAATATTGTCTAGTGATATATAATGATGTCTAATCACAGTTTTGCTCTCTCTCTATAGAATAGAATAGAATAGAATAGAATAGAATAGAATAGAATAGAATAGAATACTTTATTGGCCAAGTGTGATTGGACACACAAGGAATTTGTCTTGGTCTAAATACTGTCAGTATACATAAAGAAAAGATACATTCATTAAGAATCAAGAATCATAATGTACAACACTTAATGATAGTCATAAGGTACAATCAACAATCAAATCATACTAGGCATATAAGCAGTTATCATTCAGTGATTTCTCCTTTAGCCACCATTCAAAGTTACAATGGTGATGACAAAATAACTTTTCAGTCAATCGTCACATTTATGACCTTCAAAGAACAGAAGGCAATGGAAAGCAGAAGTATGACCTTAAGCAAAAGTCAACATTTCACTTAATGATTGCTTCACTTAATGACTAAGCTGCCAGTCCCAATTTTGGTTACTAGACAGGGATGTAGTTATTTGGAGCCAATTCCTTACTGCTTAGATTTCAGCCTTTATTTATTTGCACTTTTTAAAATTATAAATTATTTATGAATTATATTATGCAGATCTGTTTCCTCCAAACTGAAATGGAAATTTCCAAATTCTATATGAGCATAGGAAACTGTACAGGAGTTCAGCTGTATTCAGGTATGACCAAGAAAATTATTAGGAAAATTATTTGACTAGAGAGATTACTGCAACTGATTGATTTGTGTGACATTGGCTATATTGATTATTCAAAATTGTTCCATTAATTAATTTAATCAATGTACCATCTTAACAAATCTATCATGCCAAGAAAAAAATCCAATGCCAAACCACAAGCTAAAGAGAAAGTAATCCCCACCAATGAACCACAAGACTCCTGCACATGCCTTAAATGCTACAAAACTCTAAAGGATAATGAAAACTCCATCAAATGTTCTCTATGTAACAAATACGCTCATCATGACTGCTTGGGATTACCCAAGCAAATGATTCAATACTTAGAATCATCCAATGAGTTTCCATATCTCTGCAAATCATGCAGACCCAAACTGGATCTGTTTGAAAGAGTGGATACCATTGAAACACAAATAACATCCCTTGACACCATAGTAGCATCCCTGGACGCCTTAAAAGAAAGATTATCCAACCTTGAAAAAAAAGACACAACGCAAAAACCTGAACATCCAATAGCTACAAACCACCTCTCTACCCAACAGCCACAAACCAATCCACAAAAAAACATAAGCCAGACAAATAATGATATCCCAATCCTCATCAGAGAAGCGGTTGTGACTCCATTACCATAGCAAGAGACTATCATGTTTACTGATCAGATAGTGAAATTTGTAGAGGAGGTGGTATTGCTATCTTCTATAAAAAGTCATTACATCTAAAAAACATCCAAGTTACCCAGGAGCTTGCTCTTCCTGAGACCATCATCTGTGAACTATCCTTAAATATCACATTTCGGTTCTTACTATGTTACAGAGCCCCTGATTATGACATCGAACATGTAAACAAGCTAAATACACAACTAACATGGGCAGCATCCTGCCCACACGCTTTTATCTTTCTTGGTGACTTCAATCTACCTCATATTGACTGGACCCTAAATGAATGTACAACTGAACCCATACACTCAACCTTCTACAATGCTGTTACAAATCTGGGACTGGAACAACTAGTAACCAACAACACTAGACCAAACAACTGCCTCAATCTCATCTTCTGCAATAGTTTGAATTTAATTTACAGAATACAAACTAAAGAACCCTTTTCCAGCAGTGACCACAATATGATTGACTTTTGTCTCAACATACGCCCACACAAAAATAATCACAATAACACAATCCCTAATTATAGCTTCAAAAAAGACAACTATGATCTTATAGACAACAATCTCTCATCCCTTGATTGGCAATCTCTATTCACTGGATGCAATACTGTTGAAGACCATTACAACATATTTTTACTTGAAGTCAAAAGAGTTATCAAACTATATGTATCAACAACAACTCCCAAAACAAAAACAAAAAAACCAGATTACCCATAACAACAAGGAAACTTCAATCCAAAAAGAGATCACTCTGGCGGAAAAAAAAATCTGGTCACGTTGCCAACTTCAAAAGCCGATACAAAAATTTATGCCACCAGATAAATACTGAATGCACCAATTATAACATTAAACAAGAGGAAAACCTTATATGCACCAATTCCACCCACGCTTTTGTAAACAACAAACTAAAAGACTCAAGATCCATCGCACCCCTGATAGGACCTAATGGTAAAGATTGCAATGACGACACCATGGCCTACACAACTCGATTAGGGCAAAGCAATAGATGCAATCTACATAGACTTCTGTAAAGCCTTTGATTCAGTGGTACACAACAAACTACTCCTAAAATTAAAATCTTACGGTATCTCTGGAGAACTGCATAACTGTATAGAAGCATTCCTGTCAAACAGACAACAAATGGTCAAAATTGGGAGTGTCCTATCAAATTCTGTACCTGTCAATAGTGGTGTCCCCCAAGGCAGTGTTCTAGGACCAACTCTACATATATGACCTCTGTGATCATATTAAGAGCAACTACGTTCTTTTCGCTGATGATGTAAAGCTATTCAACACCACAGACAATACTGCTACTCTTCAAAAAGATCTTGACTATGTATCAGAATGGTCAAACAAATGGCAACTTCAAATGTCAACAAATAAATGCTCTGTCTTACATATTGGCAAAAAAAATCAGAAAATAAAATACAAACTGAATAGTCAAGGTCTTGTTGATGATCCAAGCTCTGTAAAGGACCTTGGAATACTCATCTCTAATAATCTAAGTGCTAGAGCCCACTGTAACTACCTTGCCAAAAAGGCATTAAGAGTTGTTAACCTAATCCTACGTAGCTTTTTCTCTGGTACTATCACATTACTAACTAGAGCATACAAAACATTTGCTAGACCGATACTCGAATACAGCTCATCAGTCTGGAACCCATATTACGAATCTGATATTAGCACAGTTGAGAAAGTCCAGAAATATTTCACAAGAAGAGTTCTCCACTCTACTTGTTGTAGAATACCTTATGCCACCAGACTTGAAATTCTAGACCTAGAAAACCTTGAATTACGCCGTCTTTGGTCTGATCTAAGTATGGCATATAAAGTTATACATTGCAATGACTTACCTGTCAATGAATACTTCAGCTTCAAACATAACAACACAAGAGCACAAAATAGATACAAACTCAAGGTTAACCGCACCAAACTTGATTGCAGGAAATATGACTTCAGCAACAGAGTGGTCAATGTCTGGAATACTCCACCTGACTCTGTAGTTTCTTCCCCAAACCCCCAAAACTTTAACCTTAGACTGTCTACTATTGACCTCACCCCTTTCCTAAGAGGTCTGTAGAGGATGTGCATAAGCGCACCAACGTGCCTACCGTCCCTGTCCTATTGTTTCCTTTTTTTTCTTATATGTACCCATTTCATGTATTCATAACTATGTATATACTTATCCCTATTATCTTGTAAGCAATTGACAAATCAAATAAATAAAATAAATAAATAAAGAAGTTGATTTTGATATATAGGTACATGAATAATTTGCATCCATTGAATTTTCAGGATTCCTTATTTGATTTGCATTCCCATCAAGGAAAACTACTTGTTAGAGTTTACCAATTATTCAGGATTGCAACTATATCAGAAAGTGTTTTAAAAGGTTGTCTAAAAGAACTCTAAGTAAAATAATTCTATCTATAAACAACACATTCAATCACAAAGTCTAAACTTAAATAGCTGGGAACATGCTAACATCTCACTAAAAATATTCACATACAAATCTAACAGTTTTAGAAAAGAACCTGTTCAATAGCTAATTTATATTGCTACAGAGTCCTTAATCTTCTTTTCCAGTTATAGATCTGGCAGTCAGTAATGAAGGAGAAAGGTCAGTTCTACAGCAATTTCATTTTTGCTGATCTTTAGCACTTCCAAATGAAAAATTTGCTACCTATTTACTGCATACATAGAAAATTGATGTTTAAAAAATAAAAAAAATCTGCACAAATATGGAATCATTTTATTTTACTTTTAATGGATATTGTATGGCAGTGCAAGAATTTATATGGTTAATACAGGATGTAGTGGAATACAAAACAATGTGTAATATATTTGCAATTTTAAATATATGTGTCTTAAATGGAGAACTGTTGTTGCAATCCCAAAGTATTCTTTTGATTCAATAAATAAATTCTAATGGACAAATTATAAAAATTCTCTTTTAAGGTTCATTAATGAAATGGTTCACAGTTTTATATGCTGCAGAAGACTGTTCATGTATGCATATACACACACGAACACACATACACACACACACACACACAAATGCATGACCTTCTGAGTCAGACTTTCAGAGAAATTTCCTTACATTAAACAGAGAAACAGGTGGGCAAAAAGCAGTGGAAGTAGCAGCAAATTGTAGCTTCTTCCTAGCTTTCCCATTTAGTTCCCTTGTGGAAAGGTAGAAGAGAACATCAGAATACCTTCATTTCCTGTCCTGCTGTATCATTATCTTCAGTGGTGGGATTCAAAACATTTTTGAATCTGGGGCATGGCTTGGTAGGCATGGCTTGGTGGACATGGCAGGGGAAGAATACTGTAAAATCTCCATTCCCACCCCACTCCAGGGGAAGGTTACTGCAAAATTCCATTCCCACCCCCACTAACCTGCTTTCCAGCTCCGTTCTGCTGTGCAGGGCAACAAAAGAAGACTCAGCCGATCAGCTGGGACTCGGGAGGCAGAGAAAAAATGGGAGTGGGCCCAGTCAGAGGTGGTCTTTGCTGGTTCTCTGAACTACTCAAAACTACCGGTTCTCCAGAACTGGTCAGAACCTGCTGAATACCATCTTTGATGATCTTTCTTCCTTACCTGACCTGAGTATGTTTTACTGTAGATTTGAGAGGAAACTACTGCCACCTGTCTCCACAATCACCATATTAGATACACCAACAACAGCCAAGCCTCCTACAACTGACCCTATTTCATTGGGCCCACCACCTTTGGTGATTACAAAATCAGGTGCAATGTCTATTTCACAGAGAAAAGCCAGGAAAAGCACCAGACCCAGACAAGATATCTCCTTTTTTCTTAAAAGCTTGTGCTGACCAACTGGCCCCCATCTTCACCCCCATTCCTTGTTGCTTCAAATGTTCTACTATCATCCCAGTCAAAGAAACCCTCTATCAAGGAACTAAATGACTTCAGACCCACTGCATCTGTAGTTATGAAAACCTTTTAATGACTGGTGGTGGCCCACCTGTTAAACCCCTTACAATTTGCCTACCAAGCAAATAGATTGACAGATGATGCTGTTAGTATGGCTCTGCACTAGATCCTACAACATCTTGAATCTCCAAAGACCTATGCAAGAGTCCTCTTTGTAGACTTCAGCTCAGAATTCTATACAATCAGTCCAGATATTCTTCTCATTAAACTAAACCAGCTAGCTGAACCTGAACATACTTGTAAATAGATCATAAGCTTCCTAACAGGCAAGAAGAAACAGGTGAAACTAGGCAAAATCACACCAGATACCTGTGCAATTAGCACACACACACGCCCATGGCTGTGTGCTCTCTCCACTTGTCTTCTGTCTATAAACCAATGATTGCATCTCAAAACATCTCTCTGTTAAAGTACTGAAGTTTGCAGATGATACAACAGTTATTGGTCTCATTCAAGACAAATGACAAATTGGTCTCATTCAAGAGATTGAACAACTAGCCTTGTGGTGCAACCGAAACCATCTTGAACTAAACACACCCAAAACTATACAAATTGTGGTAGTTTTTAGGATACTACTACTGTTATGTCCCTGGAACTTAAAGAAGTTCCCACCCAGGTCCGTCCGCGCTGCGGGGGCGTTTGCCCTCCCTCTCATTGGCTGGTTCACCCCAGCAGCCAGCTATAAAAGCAGGCTGCGGGGTCCGACCAGTCGCTGATCGTTGCGCGCCAGTTCCAGGCTTGGCAAGCACGTTCAGTCCTTATTTATCCTAATAAAGTATTGTTGCATCCATGCCCTGGTTCAGCCTCTCATTATCCGAACTTAACACTGGCGACGAGGGTGGGATGGCTACCAGAGGCAAAATGCAACCGCTGAATCACTAGCCGCTGATCCACAGCCAGAGAGAACGATCAGCAGACAACGAGAGCGAATGCTGACCCGCAGCCAGAGAGAGCGGTCAGCAGACAACGAGAGCGAATGCTGATCCGCAGCCAGAGAGAGCGGTCAGCAGACAGTGAGAGTGAGAAGCGTCTGTAGCCGCTAGTTAGCCAGCCGGCTACAGAGAAAGTGTAGCGCTGCGAGCCGCAGCTGCTCGTTCCTTTAGGCGCGAAATTCAAACGGCTGTCATTTGAATTTCCGCCCAGAAGTACAGCGCGGTGCTGTATTGCGAAGTCACTGACGCCCACGCAGGCGCGAATTTCAAAATGCTGCCATCGGCCGTTGCAGCCTAACTTCGTGTTAATCCAGAGAGAGGGAGAGAGTTGTGAAAAAAACCTCCCCAGAGCTGAAATCACTTGCCTGCCATAGGCACAAAAAACCTTCCTGCTGCTGCCCCAGAGAGATTTTCTCAACAGATTATCCAACGAGATTCTCATCATGAACTCCAATCCAGCCTTCCCATCATTCAAACCGGATGAGGAGAAGTGGGAGTCATACAAGAATCGCTTTAACCATTACATCGATGCCATTGGGCTGGCTGATGCAGGGGGCACAGAAAAAATCATATTTCCTGATCTACTGCGGAGCCATCGTCTTTGATACTGCCACAGCACTCGTGGCTCCACGTGAGTTAAAAATGTCCCTGGACAGAACTGTTAGAAATCCTTACTAACCACTATTCTCCTAGACCCTCACAGATTGCCAGGCGGTTCACCTTCCGTATGAGGAAACAATCAGACAAAGAAACTATCAACCAGTACATGGCTGCCCTCAGAACTGCAGCACTCCATTGTGGGTTTGGGGCCTACCTGGATGACATGCTCCTCGATCAGCTAGTCTGTGGGGTCAAGGATCTTCACCTTCAAAGACGCCTACTCGCCAGGAAGGACCTCAACCTCGCTCAAGCCGTCGAGGAAGCCCTGGCAGCGGAGCTGGCAGCACACTCAGCCACCGAGATCCAAGGTCCTGCCCCAAAACAAATTGCAGTTTCCGTCCACTCTGAAGAGGTAGTCATCGAGGAGGACCCCAGTGATGCGGCCGACATCCACCGCCTGGCCCACACCAGACAACCGCAGGTAGGAGCCAAGCGAGAAAGCATCAGTCCATCCAAGCACATCACCCTGTGCCTATCCTGCGGTGGATCTCACCTGAGGACCACCTGCAAATTCAAGGAGCCACCTGCAACAATTGTCACAAAAGGGGCACATTGCCAGAGTCTGTCAAGCCACTCATAACTCGGCACAAAGGGTCCTTTCCTTTTCACATTCCGGACCCCAAAGGCAAGTATTGAACTGTCGCACCCGCCACCATAATAAGCACGCTTGCCATACCATTAGTAAAATCTCTCTCTCCGTTTATTTAGAAGGTAAACCTTGCAGCATGGAGGTTGACATGGGGTCAGCGCTCTCAATTATCTCTTGGAGCACCCTCAAGAAACTACAGCCCAGTATATCCAGAAACCGGCTCCAGAAGTGCCAGCTTAGCCTGAAGGACTACCAGGGGAAGACCATTCCTGTAATTGGCAGAGGCAAGTTTCTTGTTAATTTTAAAACTTTCAAAGGCCACCTACCTCTAGTGGTAGTTAACGGCAACCTTCCTACACTTTTGGGACTTGATTGGTTCCCCCACCTCGGCCTAGGGCTAACAGGAGTCCATGCGGTCTCAACCTCTGACACTGACTCCCTATTCGCTGACTACTCAGACGTATTCAGCAATGAGCTGGGGTGTTATAACGGTACCCCTATCTCATTCTCAGTCGACCCCCAAGCAGTCCCAATTCGGTTGAAACCTCGTAGAGTTCCATTCGCTATTCGGCCTAAATTAGATGCGGAACTGGATAAATTATTAAAACAAGGGGTCATTGAGCCAACAGATTTCGCCAAATGGGAGACGCCCATTGTCACACCCCTCAAAAAAGATGGTAGCCTGAGAATTTGCTCGGACTACAAAACCACAATTAATAAATTTTTACAAGTTAGCGCTTACCCGGTGCCCGTCATTCAGCACTTATTACACACTTTTGAACCTGGCAGCATTTTTGCCAAATTGGACATGTCTCAAGCGTATCAACAGTTCCCTGTTGACAACCAAACAGCGAACTCCAGACCATTGTCACCCACAGGGTGCTTTCTGGTGCAAGCGTCTCCAATTTGGCGTAAGTGTTGCCCCAGGCATTTTCAATCCCTCATGGAGCGGATTTTGCAGGGCCTCCCTGGTGTAGTACCCTACTTGACGACATCTTAGTCTCGGCCAGGGACAGACCCCAACTCTTCCAGAGAGTTCGAGCAGTGTTAGAGAGGTTCAGACAGCATGGCCTCAAATTAAAAAAAGAAAAATGTGCCATTGCCACTAGACAGGTGGACTTTCTGGGTTATAAAATTGACGCCTCAGGCATTCACCCCCTGGAGTCCAAGGTTAAAGCAATTCACGAGGCACCCACTCCAACCTCCAAAGCGGAACTACAGGCCTTCTTGGGGCTATTGAACTTTTACGCCTCTTTCCTGCCCCATAAAGCATCTGTGGCGGAACCCCTGCACAGACTTTTGGATAAAAATCATCTTGGCATTGGGGACACAAGGAAGACTCCGCTTTTCGGCGCAGTCAAATCACTACTCACGTCAGAGGCGGTCCTTATTCAGTTTGACCCCAACCTTCCATTAGTACTAGCAGCGGACGCATCCCTTTTGGAATCGGGGCAGTGTTAAGCCACAGGCTCCCCAACGGCTCCGAGGCTCCCATCGCGTTTTTTCCAGGACGCTCTCTGCTACAGAGCGCAATTATAGCCAAATCGATAAGGAAGCTTTAGCAGCTGTCTCAGCAGTGAAGAAATTTCATGAATTTCTCTTTGGCCACTTTTTCGAGCTGGTCACGGATCATAAGCCTCTCCTAGGTCTACTAGCAGGTGACAAACGGACCCTCAAGTCCTATCTCCTAGAATGACGAGGTGGACCCTTTTCCTAGCAGCATACTCGTATAGACTCATACACCGTCCAGGTAAAACATTGTCCCACGCAGACGCCTCAGCCACTGCCCCCTGCCTGCTCCAGCCGAGGATCCTGCCCCGGTCCACGCTATCTTTGAGGTCACCCAACTGGACCTCCCCATCACTGCCCTTGACATTGCCGCCAAATCCAAGGCAGACAAAACGATCGCCCAGGTACTGGACTGGGTGAGGAGGGGTGGCGGGCAGTGATGTTGAAACCAAATTCACGCCTTTTAAGACCCGCCTACAGGAGTTATCCAGTTTGCAGGGCTGTTTGCTGTGGGGCACACGAGTGGTCATCCCGACCTCACTGCGTGCCCGAGTTTTGGAGCGTTGCATGAGGGCCACCCTGGCATCGTCAGGATGAAGGCATTAGCGCGCAGCTACGTATGGTGGCCTGGCCTCGGCGATGACATCATCAGATGGGTAAGCTCCTGCCTTCCCTGCCAGGAATCCCGTCCATCTCCTCCAATTGCCACCCCCACTAAGGTGGGAAAGCGCCAGCGCACCGTGGTCCAGGATTCACATCGACCTAGCGGGCCCGGTGCACGGCAGAATGTTCCTGGTGGTCGTGGACTCTTACTCTAAGTGGATTGACGTGGCACAACTATCCACAACCACCACGCATAGCGGTTACCAAGGCATTGACTCGCCTGTTTGTAACACACGGGCTACCAGACTCTATTGTTTCCGACAATGGCCCCCAGTTCGCATCAGCCGAGTTCAGTTGCTTCGCTGCCAATCTGGGCATCCGCCACATCTTCACGGCTCCCTTTCATCCTGCCAGTAACGGATTGGCAGAAAGAGCCGTGAGGACCACTAAAGAAGCTCTAGCTAGGTTCAGCAAGGAAGACTGGCACCACAGACTCTCCGTTTCTTGCTGAGCCAGCACTCAACCCGTGCACAGTCACTAATAAGTCCCGGCTGAACTCCTGATGGGTAGACGCCTGCGGACTGTATTGGACAGGCTTCACCCACATTACTGCCCTGACTCTCCCCTCGCTTCCACATCGGGGGTTAGGCATTTTGTCTTACAGGAAACCGTGTTCGCGAGGAACTTCGCTGGAGACCCTCTGTGGATCCCGGGCGAGATCGTGGCCATCACCGGACCCAGGTCGACGTCGAGTCAGACTGGAGGATGGTCGAGATCTGGAAAAGGCACCTGGACCAGCTGCGGAAGCGCCTAGGCACTATCGTTAGGAGTGACTCAGGGTTGCAGACCAGTGCGAGGCTACAGCATCAACCCCACATCAGCACCAGTTCCGGTGACCTGTTTACACCTGCAGCCGAGCCGGGGAGCCCGAACACGAATCGGGACCATGAGACGGCTGACCAGTCCGAACCAGTCAACGGGAACACATCCCCAGTAACCAGCCCTACGAGTCCCGAACCAGCCTTGACCGAGGAACGCGTTCGTGACACCCCACTGGTTCGACCTTCCTCTGCAGACTCTGAACTACCAGACAACTCACCAGAGTTGCGCCGTTCTGGGCGCCAGCATAAGCCTCCCGCGTACCTTAAGGACTATGCATGTTCGCATCTGGGGGGAAGGGGTGTTATGTCCCTGGAACTTAAAGAAGTTCCCACCCAGGTCCGTCCGCGCTGCGGGGGCGTTTGCCCTCCCTCTCATTGGCTGGTTCACCCCAGCAGCCAGCTATAAAAGCAGGCTGCGGGGTCCGACCAGTCGCTGATCGTTGCGCGCCAGTTCCAGGCTTGGCAAGCACGTTCAGTCCTTATTTATCCTAATAAAGTATTGTTGCATCCATGCCCTGGTTCAGCCTCTCATTATCCGAACTTAACAACTACCTCTTACAATACTAGACAACACAGTATCAACAGTACAGACCTTCAAGTTTTGAAGTTGTATCATATTTCAAGACTTAATTGGACACCTAACATCAAAAACATCATAAAAAAGCACAACAAAGAATGTTCTTTCTGCACCCACTCAGAAAGCTCAAACTGCCCAAGCAGCTGCTTATTCAGTTCTACAGAAAAATTATTGCGTCTGTCAACTGCACTTCTACAACTGTCTGGTTTGGCTCTAGAACCAAACAAGACAGACAAAGACTTAAACGAATAATTAGAACAGCAGAAAAAAACAACTGCTACTAACCTGCCTTCCATTGAGGAACTGTATACTGCAGAATCAAAAATAGGCTATGAAAATATCTACAGACCCTTCACATCCTGGACATAAATTGTGTCCTAAGCCTAACTTCTACCCTCAAAACAACATTATAGAGCATTGCACACCAGAACAACCAGTCACAAAGACAGTTTTTTTCCTGAATGCCATCACTCTGCTAAACAACTAATTCCCACAACACGGTCAAACTATTTACTAAGACTGTATTACTATTATTCTTCTCATTCTTCCTATTACCTAACTCTTCCCACTTATGACTATAACCTTGTTGCTTGTATCTTTCTTATTTATATTGTTTTATTTAGTTCCTAGTATGATTTGATTGCTTATTTAGTATCCTATGATTATCACTAAGTATTGTTTCTTATGATCCTTAATGAATCTATTTTATGTACACTGAGAGCATATGCATTGATGACAAATTCCTTGTGTGTCTAATCACACTTGACCAATAAAGAATTCTATTCTATATATCTTAAACAAATTACTTCAAGGTATACAATGGCTTAGTATAGATGGTTGCCTTTTTAAGCTGTAGACCATATTTATTTGAAAAATACCTCTATCCATCACTACCAGTAGAATTGTACCTTGGAATCTCTTAACACTTTATCTAAATTTAAATTGCACTGAACTTACTTTTGCTAAATTTAGCTTCTCTTCATTTCCCAAAGCCACCAAAAATGTTTCTCTTCTTGATGAAAAGAGCCTCCGGAGGCCAATAGAAATATATCTTTAGTTAAAATCATCTTGCCCCTAGAAATTTCTTAATTAGACTCTCATGGTTCATGTTTATATCCATTCAGGTTACTGGAGATATTAAATTATTAGACACACACACACACTACAGAGGAGTGGGGAAGGGGGGAGAGGGAGGGAGTGGGAAGAAGAGAGAAGGGGGTGGTGGAGAGACGAAGAGAGAGGGGGAGAGAAAAAGAATATTGTAAATTACATTTGTCCTTTTTTCAGTTTGAATATTTGATTCCAGCTACAGTCAGCTGTTCATGGAAGTAAACTACTACTGTTCAATACACAACAAACACGTAAAATACCTGTACCATTAGGTATACATAGCTAAATCAAAGCCAAGAATAGGCATATATAAAGCAAATCAATCAAAATATGAAACAAGAATAGTTACTATTCTTCCAATTCTTTGCTGTGTAAGAGAACAGCCATTTGTAGCATCCCACGGGATTGGCTACAATTTATGATATTTTTGCTAGAAACTGGCATTTACTTCCAGGTGCAGAAACAAAAGATCCATTGCATTGTTTTCAATTAATGACTATGGCATTTGCTTTACAATTATTATAAAAAAAGGTTATTTCAGTTGGGCATGGTTAATGAGCATCACAATTTAGGACCATAATTGCAAGTTAAGGTTGCAAGTTGAGGACTACCTATAGATTTAGTTCAAGGAAATGGAGTCATACTATAGTCCAAAATTATTTATTTTAATTGGTATAGAAACAAAATTAATTAGGATTCATTTTAGTTTTCTACCTCTCCCTTGATTATATGCTGATTTAGGATAATAAAAATTTATATGAATATGTATGTGTGTTTTCTGCCAAATTTGACCAACAGAAATTCGGATCAGGTAGATGAAAAAAGAGGAGGGGGAAGTGAAATTGTTAAATTATAAAGCTGTTTATCGGAGAAAGCCATGTTGACTGTGAATTAATAATAATAATAATAATAATAACAACAACAACAATAAAACTTTCATTCATTAAACATGAAACTCAGTCAACTGAACATTTAAAAGTGTATCACAAATATCATTGGCTGACTCTGATGGTTGATACAGGTTGCTGTTAACACTCTAGGTATCAACCAAGCATCTTCTTAAATGTATGTTGTTCTGAGTAGCACAGTCTTTTGCAGCTCCACTAGTGCTAAAACAGGAAGCTGCAATTTCTTGATGTATTTTGCAAAATACTTAGATATGGTACCAAGTGCTGCGATGACTATGGATATCACTGTTACATATTCCATCCAAAGCCATGTAGTTTCAATTTTTTTATTATTGTTATTGTTGTTGTTATTCAAGGGAATAGCATTTAGGGCAAACTTCATATAATTGTTTAATTATAATAATTACTATTATTACTATAATAATTATAGTAATATATTTAAATCAGGTTTTTAAAAAGACAAATTGTAGTGATTTGAGGGAAGATAATTTATAAGGGAAGCTACCATTAATTTTAGAGTCTGATAAAGTGAATAAATTAAAGCTTCTATTCCTAGCACTAATAACATATGTTAAAAAAGAAGACGCAGGAAATATTGCAGAATATATTTTATTAATGTTGTAAGTCAGGCTTATTTTTTTCTGTAAACAATTTTACACACAAAAAGAGTTCCTCAAGCATCTGATGGAAATTGCTAAGAACCATGAAGTACAGTATGGCAGAAATAACTCCATGTTGCTAAACTCAGAAACATTAACAAACTGAAACATAAGCAATGGCTACTATTAATTACTGCAATCCATGTGTAATTTTTTTCCAAGCAAACATGAAATTTATACAATATGCAAAATGTTAATTTATAAATTGCATTATTACACTGATGTAAATAGACTTCTCAAACAACAGAAAATTTTCTCATATTCTTAGGCAGAGGTAGGATTCAAATCCCTTAACAACCAGTTCTGTGGGCATGGCCTAATTTGTGGTTGTAGCTTGGTGGTCATGTGACTGGCTGGGTGTGGCTTGCTGACTGGGCATGGATTGGTGGTCATGTGACTACCTGGGCCTGGCTTGTATGTAAATATTGTAAACATTTATGTAAATATTGAATTGTTTTATTGAAAAATTTTACCCAAAATCAGGCAAAGCAGGCAGGCAGATTGAGTTGCTCCCAGAATCACAGATTCACTCAGAAATCTACCATTCTGCAATCTGCTGCCTAAGTCTGTCATATAAAATTTGCTAGAAAGCAAACTCACAAAATTAACTCACAACACACCATGTACGTAAATATTGAATTTTACTCATTTATCTGCATAATATGTTACAGGATTATGCTTTATATGAAAAACAAAATTAAAAATGAAGATATTTTTGCACATGCTGCTGTGTTGGCTCTTGAAGCATACTTTTCTCTCTAGAATAATATTTCTGTTTTTCACTGTCTAGGTCTGATATATAAACACTGCCTACTGTTCTACTGTGACAGAAGTGGTTGAAGCTTAAGCTGTAATGGCACAGTAATGCAGTATTGCAGGTTAACGCTGCCCACAGTCAGGATTTATCCTGACCAGTTCAAGGTTGACTCAGCCTTCCATCTTTCCTAGGATAAAATGGTAAAATGAGGACTCAGATTGTTGGGAGCAATATGTTGACTGTGTAAACGACTTAGAGAGGGCTGTAAAGCATTACGAAGCTCTATATAAGTCTAAATGCTCTTGCTGTTGTAGATAAGTTAGTCAAGAACTCACTGCACAATGTTACTTGGCAGATGGTGTTTCTACAGCCAATGTTATTCTATGGAATGAAGTTCATGTTTATTTGCATGCATACATTTGAAGGATAACCCAAAGAAGGATAATTGCAAACTTGCTGTCCTAGCATTAAATCCAGTGGTGGGATTCAATTTTTTTTACTACCAGTTCTGTGGGTGTGGCTTGGTGGGCGTGGCAGGGGAAGGATATTGTAAAATCTCCAGTCAGAGGTGGCATTTGCCAGTTGTTCGAACTATTCAAAGTTTCCACTACCGGTTCTCCAGAACTGGTCAGAACCTGCTGAATATCACCACTGATTAAACCCATTTGGATTCAGCAAGCCTTATAAATGTGCTTAGTATTGTAGCTTTCTATAGTATATAAACTACAAACCTGTGTATGTGTACACATTCATTATCTTCCATAAGTATTTATTCCCACTTGTGTGTGTTCATGTGTCTGTATGTGTATTTATGTTGTACTGAGATTTTCAGAGTCATAGCTGCCTCAACACTTTGTGGAACATCTGCACTTGTACCAGCATTCTCTATAACACCAGCTTTAAATACTTTCTACCACTGTGTTGTCAGCCAGCCACCCACTGGCTTTCTCCTTCTCCCAACTCTGCTGTCCCATTCATTTTATGGAAGGGCCAAGCCTTATATGTTACCCTGTTGAGAAAGCTGCAGTGCCTCTCTCTTGTTCTTGTCCATCCACAACTTGTTTTTACAGCAATAATACAATAAAATCATATTTCATATAATGTTATATCCTGCAGCTCCTACTGTTTTAAAATTCTATTTGAACTCTGCAGGAGTTTTGTCTTACTAAAGGCAACAGGATTAACCCCTGAATTATAAAGTATGGCATACTACATCATTTAGGCAATATTTCTAAAGCATTAATACAGATTATATAAAAGTATCCTCTGTGAATGACATTAAACAGACATACTGCTAACACCAATGAAATATTAGTAACCCTGGGGCAGAGATAGTAGGAGCATTTGATTTTTTTTTTCTTTTGTGATTAACCTCAGTAGGGAATTTTCTACATTCTCTCCTCTGCATTACTATTTCATAGGCACTTCCTAAGTTAACAAGTCAGCTGCTTCATTGTGATTTCCATAGTTTTTGTTCTTAAAAGCACACTAAAAGCTAATTTAATAGCAGTTTCAAAATATCATACAATAAAACTAATTTAATTACACTTACCAATGGCCACTAGCCTCATTAAAATGTTAATGAGGCATCTAATTATTAAATTGCTTAATGACTGCTAATAAGACTAATGACAAAATAAAACTTAACTACAAATTAAAAATGCCCTAAGCTGAAGTCTCATCTTGTCTCCCTTCAACTCCTGCTAGCATGTAAAGAAACATGGTCAATTAAAGCCAGGGAAGCCGGAAAGAGAGCATAGCAAAGATCTCCTGCTTCAATTACGTTACTAAACATGCACAGTGCTATTAATATTAAAAACGCCCTGTATGCTGACTTGATCTTCTTAAAAGCATCTTTTCTGCATGCGGCATGATAGATCCCAGAATGAAGACTAATATCTATTATAGTGATATAAAAAAAAATTAAAAAGTAGATCAAAGAGCAACTCTAACATTAGTATGAAATGTTGCACAGAGTTCACAGGGAATAATAAAGATGAAATTGTTGTGGAAATGCTTTGAAAATAAATATAGCAACTGTGAGATCTAAACCAGAAATGTATCTCTTATTATTTGAAGGTATTCGTTTCTCCTTGGTAAGTCTGATCAACACACTCAACTTTAAGCTGCCAAAAGTATAAATCAATATACTGTTGAAGTGCACATTTTTATGAATATACAACTTAAACCACAAAGGGATTCTTTATCAACTAAAACCTACTTTTTATTTTGATATAAACAGATAGGCACCATGTAACTATAGAAAACATGGATGACACAATAATTTGAGAAGTGTTTCCTAAACCATAGCCCTTCCACAAAGGATCAAGATTTCACCTGTTTACGACACTGTTGTCATTATAATGCTTCCTGAGACTCATCCTGATTTCAGTATAGGTGTTCTGGCCTGCCAGCAGCCAGCAGAGCTGGTGGCAGACTCAGACAGTGAGGAGGTTGGGGAGGAACATGGGCCAATCCTGGAGTCTGGGGAAGGCTCTGACGAGTGCTTTGCATTGCAGGCAGAGATGGGTTCAGGCCCATCTGACAGTTATTAGCTGCCTTGGGAATCGGAGATCAGTGGGGCAGAAAAACAGATGGAGCCTGTTCCCAGTGTGTGCATGTGCAGAGCTGCCAGGAGAAGGGAACAGTTAAGGAACAATGGTCGACACAGCAGTAAAGGCTCAGCTGGCTGGTAAATATGCCCTCCCATAGAGAATAAATAGGAGTGAAGGGGGAGTGGTCAGGGATAGGATTCAAATTTTTAACAACTGGTTCTGTGGGCGTGGCTTATGTGGTAGGTGTGCTTGGTAGTCATGTGACTGGGTGGACATGGCTTAGTGGTCATGTTATGGCTGGGCATGGCCAACTCAATATCACTCACATCGAGGCACGCATCTCCTCGCCTGGCCTCTCATGACTGTGGGTAAGCTGCAACAGTCGTAAATGTGAAAAATGGTCATAAGTCACTTTTTTCAGTGCCATTGTAACTTTTAATGGTCACCCCACAAAAGCAAAGTACCAGCAAAGGAGGGGAAAAAAACTCCAGACAAGTTCCTGAGATAGGAAGTCTAGGCCTGCCAAGAATGTAATAAGGGTTAACGGAGAGGCAGTTTCTGTAAGCAATACCAGAATGTTTCCTTCCTGCCTTCCTTACAGGATTAGGCCAATAATTTCTTCTAACAACCGGTTCTCCGAACTGCTTAGAATTTTAACAACTGTTTTAGTGAATAGGTGTGAACTGGTAGAATCCCACCCGTGGGAGTGGTGTTTGCAGGAGACAATTAGTTCATTTCATTAGAGTGAAGATCTGTTCCTGACTTCTTGCCAAGTAATTGCTGCTACAGTGTGGAGTTTGGAAGGTATTGGCCTGGCAACTGTCTAAGATAAAGGTCTGTAGTTGTGAAATCTCATGAAAGATTGTTTGCGCAGACTTTGCTGGAGAGGAATTCACTTTAACCTAAATAAAAGGGGTTTTATCAGGACAAAGAGTCTGCTTCATGATCAGAACAGTAGGTCCACTCCTACACAACCGGCAAAAGGGCTCTCTAGTCCTGGTCCAAACATTACAAAAACAATAGTTACAGTATAAAATATGATCTCAGTCTGAACTGTCAACAGAAAATAAATAGCTTCCATCACTGTTCTCAGCTTGTCACTAACAGCTTCTTCAAACGTGAAGCATTTCCTTAATATATTTTGTACAAATTACAAACTGTGTGTGTACAATATACACACACAGAGTATATATATATATACACGCACGCGCACACACGCACACATATATCTATCAGGGTGTGGGTGTGGGTGGGTGTATTATATACGATTTGCAGATTTTTCCTTCTTGGAAATACCGTTCATGGAAGAAACATACTTTTTTTTGGTAAATTTTATTTGAGTTTTCACAAAAAGAAAAGAAACACAATTAAAACATCTTTTTTGAAAACAGCATAATCCTGGGTTACATTTCTTCGTGCAGACACAATTTCAGGTTCATGCTCATTTTTATATTCTATTCCATATCTTATTACAATTTTGAATCGAGATGAAATAAATACAATAAAATTGAGGAAATTAGATGAGGGGAGAAGCTATTTTCTGCATAGTTTCTCCCCTCTTCTAATTTCCTCAATTTTATTGTATTTATTTCATCTCGATTCAAATCATTATATTTATATTTTTTGTCTGTCCTGTTTCAATTGTCTATTATCTTTTCTCATTAAACAAAATTTCTCCTGTAGTTACTGATTGGAGTATGACGCCTTTATATCTTTCCCCTAAAGTTATAACACTCAATATAATGCATAGCTTCCATTCGGATTCTGTTTGGTACATTCTTAAACTACACACAGTATTCTTAGAAAAAAAATAAAATAAAAAAATAAAAAATATAAATGTATAAATGTATATAATTAAAACAACATTCCATTCCAATTCAATTCTATCATTAGTATTAATATTCATTAAAGTCTCAATTAAATATCATACTTCTATGGGAACAATTATAAACTTTCCATACTCAATTCCCCCCCTTCACTTACATTTTATAAAACATTGACTAATTAAAGTATTCCCATTCCTTCCTAATTCAATTTTCTCATTTATTTTATTTCATTTACTTTATTCACAAACATTTCACGAAGTTACACTAACCATTCTATCCCTCATTCTAATCATCCAATTTTCTAAAGTTGTTTCTATCTCAAATATAACAACACAATCTCATGTACCTTTACAGAATCCCCTTTTCAGTTAAATTTTTACCCATTCTCTCTAAATAGGTCCTGTTTCTTTATATCTTGCTCCGGACCTTGGTAACTTCTTTTCCTTTCCTTCTTCCCTCTCTTCTTCTCCCTCCTCTTTTTACCCCCTTGTCTCTCTACCTCTACTTCCCTCTTCTATATTCCCCTTTTCTGTTGCTTTCCAGTATTATACTTATTTTTCGAATTATTTTTCTTTTCTTTGGTTGTTTTTTTTAAGTCTTAAATTCTCCATCCTCTTTCCCCCTTTCCTTTTTCTTCTCCACATAGGGTTACTTGTTCATTAAAGATGGCTTCTTCTTTATCCCAATCTTCTTATTTTGAAGTCTTTTCTTGTTGTTTCTCATAGTTCCAAATCTCCATTTCTAAGAATTGAAAAACGAAGCGAAAAGAACCCTTCCCTTCTTGTGCATCTTCTTTGTACTTTTTAAGTTCCATTTTCAATTCATCCAAAAGTAATGCCATTGTAGAAATTTTTAAAAAACCACCCGATTGATTTTGGTCATTCAAATATAATAGCCAAAAATCCAAAAGTAATCCAAATACACACAAACTGTTTCTTTTTCCTCTTTCTTTTTTTCCCCCCACTTTCTCTTCCTGGGGTTACTATTTAGTTGCAAAGTTTCAGTTAAAATGTATCTTTTAGAAGTCTTATTGAAATTTTACTTTAGATTCTTTTAAAGTCCAGGCAGTCTCCTCCCTCTTCCAGATCCTGCCCTTATTCTTTTTCTCTCCCTTCCTGCTTATAAAAGAAAAAGGTTTTAATGTCCAGAAATCTTTATTTTCCCTTTGACATTTAGTTATATTTTCAGCTTAATTGCCTATTGATGCCAAAGCCGATTTTTCCAATTTCTTATTCTTAATTGTCAATATAAGGAAGGAGAGAGAAGGAAAAAAAGCCAAACCTTTCCCTTTTCACTTTCTTTCGCTGCTTCCGACTCTTCTTTGGGAGCAATGTTATTTCTTGTAAAATTTAAATTCCAGGATACCTTAGTTATTGCTTTTTCAACTTAGCCCAGTCAGCCAAAACTTTTACTTCTTATCTTCCTCCTGCACGTTCTTTTCTGGTTGAGTACTTCTTTGAGGTGGCCATTTCTGACCACTGCTCCTACCGCCTTTGGGAAAGGGAGTTTGACCAGCTGAGGAGGAGAGATGCGGCTCTCCTCGACCCTGCTGGCAGTCTCCCCCTTCTTCACCACCTCTACGGGGTGGCTTAGCCCCAAAACCAGCTGGCTTGGGGCGCTCCAGCAGCGAGCCCAGGCAGAAACCACACACGATCACGGATTCCTGTCTGTTGCCGAACCCCTTCAAACAGGAAGAGAAACATACTACTTTTGAAGCAGACCCAAGCTTCATCTTTATTAATGTATGTTCTTACTTGGTCACAGTTGAAGCTTAATATTCTTTCTTTCTTTCATTTCTTTTCTTCCTTCCTTCCTTCTCTCTTTCCAACTGTATCTATTATTCATCTGTCTGTCTGCCTGTCTGTCTACTGTGTATCTCAGAAGGGTGTCCTGTTCTTTTCACTTAGAAAAAAATATTAATGAAATATCAAATGGACATGAAATTATGAAATTATTCATCCTAAGTGAAAATTGTGTTAAAACTGTTAAAATATGCAAGCACTAAAATATGCAAGCAAGGACTAATATCATCAAATTAAAACAAGCCGATTTAGCAAAGAATTTGCTATAAATAATAATTAATAATATGACCAAGCCATTGAGTTTCCAACTTTACAATTGTTCTGTATTTTCCCTTTGGCCCTATCACAGGACTAAGCCTAGTAATAACAAACATGTCAATATTAATTTTTAAAAATAGAAATGTTCTTTAAAATTTGGGGGCGACAGTAAGAATATACTGTATCTCCTAAATATTTATTGTCCTTGCTGATTGCTGATGGTTTCATACTTCTATCAAATGCATGCAAGAAATGTATTTATCTAGCAGAAAAATTCAATTTTCTGTTTGAAATAGTTATTTACTTTTATTTAAAAAAATAATGTGAATAAGTATTATGTATTAAATATTTTGAGGCAATTGGAAAAACATCTGGCTTAGCAACATATATTGTTATTGGAACTGGGAAGTTGTTCATTTCCAAGCATGTCTGTGTTATGAAAATACTGTTATTCCGGTCTTTTAGTTTACTTGTTTCAAATATTTTTGTGTTTTTTTCAATTACATTATATTAGTTGTCCAAAATAATTTATTTGTAATGTTTTGCTAAATATAAAAAAACTTCCATAGACTTACAGCCCGTTAACTTCCATCATGTTTTTCATTAACAAATTTAATCCAATAATATTTGAAGATAAATGTTTTAAGCTATTTAAGGAGTAACAAAAGCAACTACCTTAAAACAGCAACCTGGCAATTTCATATCAATGCCCTATTTTCCTAGGACTTTCCAAAAATGTGGTTGTTTAACCAAACAATTTTAGGAATTCTAAAATTAAAATTAAAACCATGTTTTATCAATTTGAAACAGTCCTTTAACATAGGAAAATTGTGAATAATTAAATACAAACTTTTAAATCAAGATGCGCAGTTTGTGATATGCTGTGATCAGATCTCCAAAAGTGAAGTCTAAGGCCTATGCTAGGTAAAGGGTTGGATGAAATAAGATGCTTTAAATATCTGCAAGACTTCAGTGCCTGCAAGATGCTTTAAGTACCTGCAAAACTCATTTTAATCCTTTAAAAAAACAATTTTGTATACTCCATCATTTATTCCAGAGATGGTCAGGGGACTGCCCCTAGAATCTAAAGCATGCTTTAGAACAGGCATGTACAATCCATGGCCTGAAAGTCATATATCGTCCTGGACAATTAGTAATGCAGTGACAGAAGATTTTAAACTTTTAACATTATTATGTGCTTTATATTAACTGTATTATTTTATATGCAGCTCAAAACAATTTCTCTTCACTCAGTGTGGCCAAGCAAGCTAAAAGGTTGAACATGCCCACAAATTTATAACAATAATTTTAAAATGGGTATGTTCCTCATGATTTTTATAAAAGGAAAACAACAGGCTTCTGACACATTGATAAGATTATTAAAAGTTATGCAATGATTTAGTAGCTGAGCAAAAATTAGAAATCACATTTTCTGTTACTATATGAAGCATTTTTGTCATAAATGGGTTAATTATTTACATCTAATCTTGGCAGTTTAGCCATACTGCCAAGATATTAGAAAGTTAAGAGCCTTAAATGGGGAATATACAAAATTCAATAATATATTTTATTTTTTAAAATTCTGCATATATATTTCTTAAAATTGTGGGGTTTTTGAAAAATTTAAACACACTTCATTGCATCTTAAAGTGTTTTGATCTTCCCTTTTTAAGCACTATGCTAGGGTCATTAATGCATTATTAAGCATTATTCTATGGTAATAATAAGGAATATTATTTAACGTAAATATACCAGAAAGAAATGTATCATGATATTCCATATAAAATATTCAATTTGCATTTCTTCCTTATGAATAGAAATTATCATTTCACATGAAGTTTAATTGACATCATGTTTCCAAACAAATTATTTCTAAATTCTTAACTCAAATGATTTTTTTACATTTTCTACATCAGTACATATTTCATTACTACTTATCTATTTGTAAAATAATAGTACTCACCCATCATTTGCCAGCTTGCTAGATTTATAAGTTACATATTTAAACTCACATAATGAAAATTACATGTATAATTCTATGTGATGTTCAGTAGAAAGAAACATTTAAATTAAGATGATAGCCATTGTACAAGAAACAGTCTCTGAAACATTTCATATCAGCAATACATCAATCAATTTAGCTATTCCTTAAAGCTGTTTCTCAGTCTCAGTGACCATAGTTCTATCTTCATGCCTGTTGAATTCTCAAGTGGTATTATTTTGATATTGCTGTATTTTAAAACTTTTTTAACATTGGTTTGATCATAGTGGGTTATAAAAATTCCACCAGTGGTTACAAATATTCAATGAAATAAGAAATGTCCAAAAATAAAGCCAATTTATCTTATCTCTTGATGAGATAGTATACTTACCATGAAAATGAAAAATGGCATAGTGTAAAATATGATTCCTGTTCAAAGGAATATATTTTACACAATTTCTAATCTTAACTTTAACCATCCTTTTTGGAAAGCATCCTTTTTGGAAACAATGCTTTGAGGAAGGCGTTGGCAACTTCTCTGGGTGGCACCAGTTTGGCAATTTAGTTGGAGCACCACAGAAACATTATTTCTAGTGTATAGGCCTACATGGGCTCCTTACAGTATTGGTTTTAACTAAATGCCAAAGGGCAAGTTTATCTGTGGGACCATCATTTATCACCTTTCCACCAAGTCAAATTGAATGAATATGCTACAGATCCCTTCTGTAGGGAGTGAGGAGGGTGCTCCTATGAGAGGAAGAAGAGACCTGGTAAAAAGAACAACAGGGTTCAAAACATATTCTGGTGTACACTTTCACAAGTATCTGTCGGGTAATGTTGAGCTGAATCAGGGCTTAGTAACTGTGGTCTAGAGATCAGATTTCCTGATCCTTCACCAGCAGTTGTACCCGGCATTTGAGAAGCAATGTTTTCTCAAACAATTCCCTCTCAATTGCTCTCCCCACTGGATCTTGCTGGGTTACCATAACTCTGTCTTTTTGCATCTTGATTAAGCTTAAAGATATATGAGCTAAAACTGAATTTGCACATTCTTTTTATCTATTAGCACTGAAGTACAAGCTTATCTTGTTTGATTATTAGAGGCACTGTTATAAAATTGCAAAACCAGTATTTATTATTCTGATGACACATTGCTTGACTTTCTAACATTAGTGAAAGCATCACTGTTGAACATAAAAATTGAAAACATGAAAGAACAGCATGTGAGGGAGATTTAGTTTTGTAGAAATTTTAGCAATAGATTTTTAAAAATAGAGAAAGGAAGAAAAGCAGATGTATTTTTTTATGTTAACAGCTTATGCTTCATAGACATTTTGGAGTCCTATTGCTTTTGTCAATAAGAATAAGAACACACAGCTGCTGAAAACAGCAATTAAGACTGAGAGGTTTGAAGAAGATGCATGTGTTTACTTTTATATTTCTATTATCAGCAGTACATGCTGTCAGGGCAATAATCTACAATGAGCGAAATAAAATTAATCCTAAATGATTTCCAATTGCAATAAATTAGTTAGTATATGATACAGCATACTTGGAACAAATATTATAGGTGTGTCTTCCAAAAACTACATGCTGTCAAATTTATTTATGTATTTATTTTATTTAATTTGTCAATCGCTTACAAGGTAATAGATATAAGTATAAACATGAATAAGAATACAGGAAATAGGTATGAATAAATGGGGATAACAGGACAGGGATGGTAGGCACAATGGTGCACTTATTCAGGCCCCTTACAAATTTCTTAGGAATGGAGTGAGGTCAATAGTGGTTAGTTTAAGGTTAAAGGAGTGGGAGTTAGAGTATGTAACAACAAAGTCTGGTAGTGCATTCCAGGCATTGACCACTCTGTTGCTGAAGTCATACTTTCTGCAATCAAGTTTGAAGCGGTTTACACTGAGTTTGTATGTTGTGTGCTCTTGTATTGTTGTGGTTGAAGCTGAAGTAGTCATTGACTGGTAAGACATTGTAGCAGATAATTTTGTGTGCAACGCTTAAGTCTAACTGTAGGCAGCATAGTTCAAGGTTGTCCAAGCCCAAAATCTCAAGCCTAGTGATATAGGGTATACTGTTGCAAGCAGAGGAGTGTAGTACTCTTCTCGTGAAATATTTCTGGACTCGCTCAATTGTATTAATGTCTGATATGCAGTGTGGATTCCAGATTGATGAGCTGTATTCAAGTATTGGTCTGACAAAAGTTTTATATGTTCTAATTAGCAATTCGATAGTTCTGGAGATTAGATTTACAACTCTTAATGCCTTTTTGGCAATGCTGTTACAGTGAGCTCTGACACTTAGGTCATTTGATATGAGAACTCCAAGGTCCTTGACAGAGTGAGGATCATCAACAAGATCATATCCACCTAGTTTGTATTTGCTGTACTGATTTTTTTACCAATGTGTAGGACAGAGCATTTGTTGGCCGAGATTTGGAGTTGCCAGATGTTTGACCATTCAGACACATAATCAAGGTCACTTTAAAGGATAGTAGCATTGTCAGTGGTGTTGAATAGTTTTATGTCACAAAGAGGATGCAGTTGCTTATAAGGTGATTGCAAAGGTAATTTATATACAGTATGAAGAGCGTGGGTCCTAGAACGCTGCCTTGGGGGACACCGCTGTTAAGTGGAACAGAGTTTGATACAGTGCTCCCTATTTTTACTATTCGTTGCCTGTTTAACAGGAACACAGTAATCCACTTATGGACAGATCAGGAAATGCCGTAAGACTTTAGTTTTAACAGTAATTTGTCGTGTACCACTGAATCAAAGGCTTTTCAGAAGTCTATGTAAATTGCATCGATTGCTTTACCCCGGTCAAGTAGAGTAGTCCATATGTTTTTGCAGTGTAGGAGCTGTAGATTGCAGGACAATTTTTTCCTGAAACCAAATTGTTTTTGGAGAGTATATTGTTTGACTCTAAGTGGAGAGTGATGAATTGATTAATGAAATGTGTGGAATAACCTCTAATAGTACTGTCTGTCTCTCTGGCTTTCTGACAAGTAGCTTGAAAGGAACAACAAATGATCAACTAAATAATTATCATTCAATTGTGCTGCTAAGTACTGTCAATAAACTTCTTGAAAGACTGCTACAGCTAGAAGATTCTTCAGATGATTCCAGTGGAACAAGCTGAAATTCACCATGCTCAAAGTTGCACTGATCAAGTGCTTTCATTAACATCTAAATAGAAGCAGGATATCAGGCAAAAAAACAAACAAACATCAGCTCCCTTTATTGATCAAAGCACAGCTTAGGGTAGGATACACAGTATTGAGGCATGGATTTATATATAAATTAATAGAAGTAATACCATGTCATAAAATTCCCTGATTTGTAGATAATATGCTTTCTGATAGAACTTCATTTGTGACTGTGGGAAAGGATATTAATGTTACTAAAATATTAAAGAATTGGATAATCATAAGGCTTGGATTTTGCCCCCTTCTTTTCAACTTATACATACCAAATATGCCTCATACAAAGGCCAGGAAGTTTGGCTAGGCAGATAACTGGGCTTTAGCCATCCAACATAAAACCTTTCAGATAACTGAAGATGTTTTCATTTCTGACATAGACATATTAAATAAGTACTTTCATAAATGGAGGTTCCAGCCTAATCCAACCAAGATGGAAGTAACATGCTTCCATCTTTGTAATAATTCAATTGGCAGAGAGCTTAATGTACATTTCAAGGGAAAAAGTCTCAATCACAAGAAGTTATTTAAATATCTTGAGATTACCCTGGACTTACACTTTCCTATAAAGAAAATTTGGCAAGACTGCTGCCAAATTGAGAACTATGGACATGCTACATGCTGCACTGAGCTCGGTTTACTTAGTAGCAGAGTATTGTACCCCAGGATGGCTTAATAGCTCAAAAACAAATAGAATTTCAGGAGTCAATGTGCATTGTTAGTGGGATGATCCAAACTACTTCCACATACTGCTGTCTTTTTTGAGCTATATACCACCCCCAGAAGCAAGATGAAAAATTCCCTCCTCCAAGAATACCTGAAGATTGTCAATAACTCCCAGCTGCCAATATTGAGTGCTGTAGACTGCCTGGAGCAAAACAGGTTGAGATCCAGACATCCAGCTATTTCTACTGTTAAAATACTTATAGAAGATGATTTTGACATACAAAATATATGTAGACAGCTCTGGATAGAAAATTGCATGCCACAATGTCAAATCTTGCCTTGTATCTTCAAAAAAAAAAAGACTTAGATTTGAAAACATCCATATGATACAGACAACACTTAAACTGGATGTGGTAGATGTGTTGATGCCCTCTATAAGCAAGACAAAATACCATTACTGAAATGTGACTGTGGGGCTGAGAAACAAACTACCCAACACATTGTGACAGAATGCCGCAACAACTGAAGCAAAATATTATATCTGTAATCTAGATATATGTTTATAATATTTTATATTTTTATCATTTATGCTTTTTAATCAAAATGTTATGTGAATGTGCCATGCAATAAATAAATAATCTGTCAGGTGCCATGATACATCAGAAGGTACAGTTACTGATTGGGATAGTTTTGTAAACTGGTTTATAAAAGAAACACCTAGTTCATTTAAGGAGGCAACTGTGTTTCATTCCAGTGAGTTCTTATTCATTATTTGTATGTAGATTTTGATTAGGGCTTTGTAGCAATACAGTAAATAAATGCTGTTTTGTGTCAGTTAGGTCCTGCTTATTATTTGGGAGCTAACTTGTTACTTGATTTGGTTTGTATTTAGGAAAATATGCTCCCATGGTGACAAACATTGTTTCAGAATCTGTTTCCATGCCTTCTTCTCCTGGATCTATTGCTTTGGAACTATTAAGACAAAACTTTTGCACTTTAACAGATAATCAGAGTTGGAAGGGACCTTGTAATCTAGTCCAAACTTCCCCACTCAAGCAGAACACCCTATACCACTTCTGACAAATGGTAGTCCAATCTCTTCTTGAAAATCTCAAGTGACAACTGTCCCCCAATTCTCAGGACAAGCTGTTCCATTGGTTAATTGTTCTCATTGTCAGAAAGTTTCTCCTTATTTCCAGGTTAAATCTCTCCTTGTTCAGTTTCCATCCATTATTCCTTGTCTGGCCTGTGGGTGCTTTAGAAAATAGCTTGACCCCTTCCTCCCTGTGGCAGCCCCTCAAATATTGGAACACTACTATCATGTCTCCCCTGGCCCTTCTCTTCACTAGAGTAGCCATGCCCAATTCCTGCAACCGTTCTTCATATGTTTTAGTCTCCAGTCCCTTAATCATCCTGGTTGCTCTTCTCTGTACTTTTTCTAGAGTCTCAACGTCTTTTTATAGTGTGGTGACCAAAACTGGATGCAGTACTCTAGATACTATCTGCACTAAACATGACCCAGTGGGTTGAGAGAGACAGAGAATCTTCTTAAGGGTGTTTTCTCTTTGGAACTTAAGACACAGTAATCCTACTTCAGGCCTTGTTGAGTTACAAAGGTAAATCATTTCTTTCTTGTATTAGTTTTTGTTTTCATAACAAGTAAAAATCACTATTACTTGCTGTCTTCTCCCAAAATAGCAGTTCCTTTCTAGAGAACTCATAATGAGACTCCACCTAATTAAACATTGTTTCCTGTAATCCTTTTTTTACATTTCAATTGAAAATCATGTCTCAATAGATCTTTCAGCATCTGCTGTGATAAAAGAAATGAGATTAGGCTAGCAGAATATTAAGCAGTTAAATATTCTAGATAATATAATATAATTGTTATTTCCAAGCTAAAAATATTGTAGCTAGATGCTACCAGATAGGAAGAAAAATAAAATCAGAGAATAGAGATAGACCTCACTTATCAACCTGTCATGCAATGACTGTTTAAAATTATGATGGTGCTGAAAAAATGGTTTTGAGCAATGAGGGCATTTATGACATTTGTTGTTATGTTACATGTTTGCCTTAACAGTCAATTAGTATGAATTATTCCATATCTGACCCATTTTTTTTCCTTCCTTGTGGAAAGATTGGAGAGAAAGGGTTACAAAAGAGTAAGAAGCCATACAATGAGGAATATTCCTGCTGTTTGCCTAGAAATTCATGGTTCCCAGCTCCAAGCATGTTAGGCAAACAGCTAGTGTCAATGCATGTCTTTTGATATGTATTTCCTGTTGTGTGCCTGCTTACTCTCTTGTAATCCTTTCCTATTCAACAACTATAAATACAATAATTCCTTTCTTGATAATTATACCAGCATCAAGGTGAGAATTCCAAATGGTGACACACTGAAGAAAAATGAAGTAAAATCATAAGTACAGTCACATGGTTTTCCACTTAGCAATTATGTCGTTTAACAATTGAATAGTCCAAATTACTAAAGAAAGACTACTTGTATTCCAATCCATAGACAAATCAAAATTTTGCAGGAATATTGCAATTCTCTTTTCTAAGAAAATAACATTTTTATGCTCTTCTCTAATAGCAAGTGAAGCATAACTGCTACAATCTTAAAACTTACTCTCATTTTGCAGCATCTTAAATAACAATATAGGCCTTATTAATCTTAGAAGCTACCTTCTAAGTACGTGACAAATGTAATTTCAGAAATCCCCACTAGCGTGTTTTGTTTATTTCTACCACTGGGAAAGTGTTGAGAAAGTTAATTTGTGTCTCTCTTTTCACAACTGATTTTGAAAGATGTACATTGAAAAGGTGTTACCAGTTTTTAATGCCTACCTATATAAACAATACCTGCAAGTATCAAAATAATGGGAATAGCGGGAAACACTTGAATAAACTCAAGTATTTTCTTATGCATAATCCTAGGAATTTATATTATTAAGTATAGCATATAAAATCTTAAGTTTCTGTATGAAGCCTCATAAACTTTTGAAACAGTGACAGAAATAAAGGGAAAAAAATCCAAAATCCACTGATCTTTATACATGATTTAAATTTTCTGAGAACAGGAAGTAAATCAGGAAACAGTTAAATTCTATTAAGTTCCTATGTATGTTCAGTGGATCAATGAACAGAAAAGCAACTAATCCAAATGACAATTAATGAATTATTCCATTATTTATTCACCTGAATAAATCAAGTAAAAGAAATATTTGCACAATAATTGAATTAGTAACTTTGAACTTCGTGAAAAATTGAGTGTAAAGAAAATACTTATGAGCAAGAAATACCAAAAGATTAATCTGATACTTTGAGAATGATTAACACAACAATAAGAATGTTGTTAATATATGTTATTATAAATAGTAGTATCTGAAAAAGAAACACAAATATTGATAACTTACAAAAGTTTGCCTAATTTAATCTGTTCTGATCTTACATATTTTTCCTGCTGGCTGATGAATAGGTTTAGTCTCATAATGTTAAATAACTAGAGTTTAATACTACTGACATTAACCAAGTCTTGTCAGGAATTAGCCTCAAATTATTGTATGTTTATAATCAAAATGCTCATATTTATAAGTATTTTGAAGATTTTTTTAACGAAGTTAAAGTGCAAAACAATATAAAGAGTGTTATAAAAGAGAAAAGATACTATAAAGATAAAGTAAAAAGCATTAAAACAATATAGAAAAAAAACAGCACTAGAAGAGTGTTAAGGAAGCAGGTTTCAATATTTTTCACAACACTTAGAAACATATTTAGAACCATTTTCCCCTTCAAAATTATACAACACGATCCCCATATATTGCCTTAATTAATCAGTAAGTGGAGTAATCATTACTTTATTTTTATCCATTTCTACAAAAAGTTCATAAAGGGTTTAAAAAAGTAGTAGTTGTTCCTTCTTAAAAAGCAAGATAGTTCAGCCATTTGTGAAATTTCAGCTATCTTCATAATCTATTCCTAAATTGTAGATATTTCTATACTCTTTCATTTTTGTGCATATAAGAAGCTTAGTGTTGTTGCTATATATAAAATCAATTATCCATAAATCTTTTCTAATTGATCTTTTGTAAGTCCTTATGGATGTCAATTTTTAATATTCTCTGCATCATTGGCATTTCCAAATGAGGAATGGTAAATTAGCATTTTTCTGACCAAGGTGAGATACAGCTATGGAAAAGACCAAAGGACTGGTTAATAGAAGACAAAGGAATCATGCTTTCAGTAATGGCAAAGCATTTTAAAGCACATTGAGTTTGTCAACCTCACTTTTTAATCATTTCTGGAAATTACCAGAATTAATGGCAGTGGGAAAGAAATAGGTTTGGCTGTACTGGTTATGAAGATACTGGTTATGAAGTTCACTTCTTTAACTATTTCTCTTGTCTTTTTTCTTTAACCTGTTTCTTTTTTCTTTTTCTTTAATCTCTTTCTCTTTTCTTTCTTGTGCTATTCTTTTTCTTTTCTCTCATCTGAATTTGGTTTGTATTAACTTTTATTGTTTTTATAAACTTTCAATACAAATTATTTTTTTTAAAAAAATTCTCTGCATCATGGTATGTATTTGTGTTCAATATTTTTCATTTTTTTCACAAATCTCCCAGATGGTAAAATGTCTTTTCATGCTTTTTGCTCTTCCAACAACAGATGAACTACTCTTACATCTTACATAATTTCTCTGGTAAAATATACCAACAGTATTTCATTTTATAAAAAAATATTTCTTAAATTCAAACGCAACTGGAATTTTTTCCTGTTAACCACATGTTTTTCCACTGATCCATCTGTACATCTGTTTGCTAATTAAACTTTTGTTGTCATGACTTTTCACAGGGAAAAATGGCAATTTTTGAATCAAGGCATAGCAAAAGGGCTAACTTACAGAATGTGCCCAAAATCCAGGAACTGTGAAGTAATTAAATTTGGGGAAATTGTGACTATTGGCTGTTACTGTATTGCAGTCTTCATTTTCAACTTTCTGTGACATTTCCCAAGCAGTTTCTCAATCTCTCACACCTTTCCCCATCCAGCAGCAGCCACTTACCTACCTGCTAGTAAGGGAACGGAAGAAATGTAGCTGCTTTGGATATAGGGATGGATAGCAGATAAAAATGGGAGATTTATGGGAAATGCGAGATTCCCAGTGCTCCCCACCAGATTCCCACAAGGAAACTTGCTTCTGTGCCCATTGCTTGGTTATTTGGTTTTTCTATTTAGTTAAGGAACTATTTCTGAAACAATGTTTTAGTGAGACACTAACCAAAATCCTTAGTTCATTTTATCATGAATAAAGGTGAATAAACGTGTCCCAGGATAATGGTGCAGAATCCAATCTGGGTTGGTTACTGGGATCATTTTATCATGCACTCTTTAACTTATTCCATTTCAATTCTCAATAAAAACTTTATACATAATTTAGCTATTATGTTCCTATGGTGTTCTATCCCTGGCAATTTTTTATCCATATTAAACCTCTCTTTTAAATATGCATAGGAAAAACGTTGAGAAGTAAATTCCTCCGCAGCCAATTGTTTTTAGTTTCAACTTAAGTTCTCTATTTTCCTGAGTTGACGTTTCTAACCTTTTTCATTGTCGGTTGTTTCTTGTGTATAAAACACTTCTTGTGCTGAGACCAATAAAGACATTTCCAGGCACAGTCTGGGTTTCTATCTTTTTCATATTCTCAATATGGCTTTCCTGATCGAATGATTTTAAAAAAACTTATGTTAACTTTGATTTTATCATTCTATAAAAAAACATGCCACAAAACTCAGGTTTTACCCTAGTAATTCAAGCTGCATGTATATATCCTCAAGTGTTTCCACCTTTTAGAATTGCATGGTTATTTTTCTTTTAAATTTCAATTATATAAATGAGCTTTCCCTAACATAAAGCTTTATTTAATATGTAACAGTACAAATGGTTTTATAGATTTTAAATAACCACACAATGATTCCATATCTCAAAGGAAATTTATATTTATATTTTCAATGAAAAGTAATTTCAAAGGTAAGATCAAATGTGCCATGGGGTAAGCTAAATTGTTAGGCTATGGTTTTATCCTTCAAGGTGTGACTGATTGAGTTTATGAAACACATTCATAGTACTGCAGTATATATATTTTAAAACAAAATCAAAGAAACATCATTATGTTAAAAGCGATGCATGAAATTCATCCAATAAAAATGTCACATCTGCAAATAAAATTTGTAAACTGCTATTGAAGATATATTTTTTGACAGAATAAATCACATGGTTATTGAAAAAGACACTGTATAGTCTTCACTATTTATTTGATAATTGTTTTTCACTTTTTTAAATTTATTCATAGTAATGCAGGAGACCATATCCATCCTGCTTAAGACAGAAGCTTGGGCTGCAGGAATGGCTTACTGTTTGTATGGTTCAAGATCAGATGTCCCTGTCTCCGAGAGCTTCCTAACCACCAAGAGTTAATGTTCATGGGGTCAGCTAATAAATGTGGGCCTTTAAAATCTGTTTCATTCCTTTCAGCATTTGGACACATGGTATCATCCATGTAAACACTATTCCTTATTTAGTTTGTATAGGCCATAATACTTTCTGTTTCCTGCTTCTACCTTAGCAATTCCTGACTTATTTTATTTTGAGTCAGATCTCCTATTGCCTTATTTCCAGTTGTCATTTCTTCATCCACTTATTTGTTATACAAATCTCTTTAGAATATTTATAGGAATATGAATTATGAATGTTTGACCATTTGCAGAATAAGCATGTTTTTATTTGGGAAGTAATGAAATATGATAATTTAGCATAGCTTTTTAGATTTAGAAAGACCTGCAAAAATGTTCACAATACTTGGCTTCTAATGGGTTGAAAATCTAACAACATTTTTTAAAAAAATCTCAAAATAAAAATACTAAAGAAAAAGGCTGAAAAGACTAAAGCAATATACAATTTAGGTATGACAGAATCATACTCTTTAATTGGTGTAGGTATATACACATGCCTTCTTCAATAGAAAGTAGGACTATAGAGAGTTGTGCATTTACTGCAGTCATTTATCTTGCTGACAGTCTGTGGTCATAGCAACACAGTTAATTGATGGCTGACAGATTTGGCAGCCACTTCAAAGGCTTAGTGAGGAAATTAAAGATAAACATCTTGGGTAATCATTTACTTTAAAAAGCATAATGTAGGTATCTTGACCAGCAGGATTATGCAGTTACTGGCAATAATGTTTATTGCCAGTAACTTTTTGTTTATTAACATTTAATATTCAAAGTCACAGGTAATATTCTATTTCTACTTTATTTTAACTACTATTTTCTCACTCAGGATCATAATTTATTTATTTCATGACTTGAATGGACTTTATTAAAATATTAATACTACTTTTTTAATTCACTTAAATATAATACAATAACTTACCTTGTTACCTAATTTCTTACCTAAGTTATTACTTTGTTATTTTGTTACTTTGTTAACAAAGTAATTGTTACTTTGTTAACAAAGTAATTGTTACTTTGTTAACAAAGTAATCGTTAATTTGACAATTGTTCAGATTAAACAAATGAGATGAAACACAGAAAATATGTAGGAAATACACACAAACACAGACACACACACACACACACACACACCAAAAAGCATCCAGTCTATGCAAAAATCCAACTAGGGCAAGAACCAAAGAGAAAAATGTACAACCAGCATCTTAAAAAAAGGATTTATTTCTGATTGTTAGGACCCTACTTCAAACCAAAAATTCTAGTGTCTCTGAGCACAAAAGTCTCTTGGCACAAAATTGATAATTTTAGGATTATTTGATTAGAACAGAAACTATATCCATCAAGTAATAGTAAATAAAGGAGTAAGAAAAAAGTTAGTGCTGGTATTTTGACTAAGTAGGTGTTAATAGATACCTTCTTCTAGCTAGTCACATAGAGATTCTTATTGTATGTCTATTCTATTTTTTCATTGGTCATCATTGCACAAAGTGAGACAAAAAATGGAATAGAGAGTGGAGACAGAATTTGGACACAGAAGAGGTAACTTTAGTTAACTTTTTATCTTTCACATCACAGAGTCAAGAAAGAGACTTCTCATCCCACAGGGGAAACATTACTTATTCTTTAATAAAAGAGAAACAAAATTCAGAAATAGATTGAGGGAAACTTGCCTTTTTTCATTCCACAGAGGCTCAGGAAAGGAATATAGTAAAGAGAAAATAGTGCATAAAAGTAAATACGAGGTCTCTAAGAAAATCTTAGTCAATGTATTTTTTCCTTCAGTCACACCATTTTTAATACACACAGTCTTGTCTCCTTCTAGGAGACATATGTTATTTGAAAGATTAGTTTTGCAGTGCCTATTGCTACTGCCAGTCTGCATCAAAGTAAAATTTAGAGATGCAGTGACAGTCTAATACCTTCTATCAAACTTCATATGGAGATACAAGGTGAAAAATACATATGTTGAAGGCCATCCTTTAAAACTCAAGACACTCTTTTCCTATAAGTTTAATGAAAGTTTTAATTTGGAACACTTTCAAGTATATCCTTATAATGTACAACGTAAAGACAATCACAAAATGTTGTAAATAAATTTTATTTAATTTTTAAATGGGTTTTGCTAAATATCCTAAAATACAACAAATAATTACATGAGCTGTTATGCAAATATAATAATAAACTCTACATTATCATGATGTATGCTAAATTTGTCTATCTTGTTAGGAGATAACTTGTATCCCATTTGATAAAGATATGGGACTATAATTTTATTTATGCCTAACAATTAGATGTACTATTAATAAAATTATATTTCTTTGAATACTTCAAAATTTTATGATTTTTACCTCTTTTCTCTTTTAAATTCTTTTTTATCAACTATGTAGAATTTTATGTATATGTTCATATATGTATATCTTCTGGTCAAAGACCATAATAAAGTTTACTACTAATTGTGTAATTTCATAGTAACATTTAATATTAACAGTACATTTCATCCTCAGATTCCATCTCTTAATTGTAGTCTAAGTCACTTTATTCCATCAACTTCCCATTACATACTCCAATTTTTGGCGACCCCACAGTTCAAAAAGTGACTGCAAACAGATAGAGGTACAACTTCAGTGGGCAACTAAATGGGGACATTAAAGGAACCCCCACCTGGGCATTCCTTGGGCAACATGGAAGTCACAAGTTCATCCTTTCATTAAGGATGCACTCTGATGCTTCTGACATGGTAGTATCAACTTCTTGTTGAAGAATTCCAAAAAACTTGAAATATTGCCAAATGTTTAGCATCTAGCTTAGTTTAATTTACTTTATTGTCATTGCACCTCATACAACAAAATTAAATGCCATCTTCAGTGTACATTATGACTATGAAAATAAACAAAAACACACATCCTTCACATTCTATACATTGAATTGAAAACCTCTGATATTGCATTAATATTGCATTATACAATAGAATTCAATAGAGTTACTGCCCTGGCATAGAAGCTGTTTTTCAGCCTATGTGCCCTGTTTTTATTATCCTGAACTGTCTGCCAGATGGTAATGGTTCAAAAAAGGGTTCCCAGGATGAGATGGATATTTGATTAAGAGAATGTTTTGAAGTTTCTTAAGGCAGTGGGGGCTATAAAGCTCTTCCAAAGAGGGGAGAGGGCAACCAATGATCTTCGGGCAATGACGTTAACCCTCTGGAGTGCTGTCCTATCTGCTAATTTGCAACTGGCAAATCATACACAGGTTCAGTGAGTTATGATACTCCCTATGGTGCAGCAGTAGAAGGTCACAGTTTTTCATTCAGTTGTTGTTTTCTAAAAAGTCTCAGGAAGTATAATCTCTGCTGGGCCCTTTTGACCAGTGCTGCAATGTGAGCACCCCAGACTAGGTCCTCTTTTATGGTAACACCCTGAAACTGACCATTTGCTCTACGCAGTCTCAACTGATAATCAAGGGCTGAATGTCTGATCTGTTCCTTCTATAATCCACTATAAGCTCCTTGGTCTTTTTGGTGTTGAGGACCAAGTTATTGTCTCCACACCACAAAAACAACCAGTCCACCTCATCTCAGCAGGCAGACTCATTCCCCGGAGATGAATCCTACTACTTTTGTATCATCTGCAAATTTAGTAATAGTATTACTAGTGTGAGTGGGAATGCAGTCATGCACATAAAGAGAATAGAGTAAGGGACTCAACATGCAATCCAGTGGTATACCAGTGTTTAGAATAAGGGCTGAAAAGGTATGATTACCTAATCTGACCTTCTGTGAGCAGCCAGACAGGAAATTCATAATCCAAGGGCAGATTGAATAAGAAAGTCCAAGGTCCAGAAGTTTAGACACTAGTCTATGTGGAAGAATTGTGTTAAATGCAGAACTAAAATATACAAAAAGCATCCTCACATACCCCCTGCTCTTTTAGATGAGTCAGAGCAGTGTGAAGAGTGGTGGCTATAGTATCCTCTATAGATCTATTTCTTCTCGGTGCAAACTGGTGTTTATCCCATGTATGCAGAAGACAAAAAAATGATGTGCTGTCAGACCAATTTCTCAAAGCACTTCATGATGATAGGAGTGAGTGTCACTGGTCTGTATTTGTTGAGGTTATTGATAGGGAACTTCTTTGGCAGTGGAATAATAGTGGAAGCCTTCAAACAAGATGGAATAGTGGACTGGGATAAAGTCCGATTGAAGATCCTGGTAAAGACTTCAGCCAACTGATCAGCACAGTCTCTAAGCACTCGACCAGAGATACCATCAGGACCGGCAGCCTTTCTAGGGTCTACAGCCCTCAGAATGCTCCTCATCTCCTGTTCCTCCACAATGAGGTGGGGGCTACAATGGGCTGGTGGCTGTATTTTTGCTGTCTCTGATGTCTCTATTTCAAAGTGAGCAAAGAAATGATTCAGTTCCTCTGCCAATAAAACATCCCCCTCAGCAGGGATGACATTGATCAGTTGATGGTTGGTAATTTGTTGAATCCCTTACCACACCTGCCTCATGTTATTGTATAAAAATTATCCTCAATCTTCCTCTTATAATCAGTCTTGTCTTCTGAATACCTTTCTTCAGTATAGCTCCGGCACCACTGTATCTTGCTGTACCAGACCTAAAGGCCTTGCTCCTGTCACACAAGAGGCATTGGACTTCCTTGGTTATCCAGGGCTTCTGATTGGGATAGATCCTAATACATTTATCCACAGTGATAGTATCTGTGTAGTGTTTGATATAGCACAGAACAGCTGCAGTGTGTTCTTCTAGGTCAGGATGTGGAGACAATAACTTGGTCCTCAACACCAGTAAGACCAAGGAGCTTATAGTGGATTATAGAAGGAACACATCAGACATTCAGCCCTTGCTTATCAATGGAGACCAAGTGGAGCAAGTGGCCAGTTTTAAATTTCTGGGTGTTACCCTAAAAGAGGACCTGACCTGGGGTGCTCACATTGCAGGACTGGTCAAAAGGGCCCAGCTGAGACTTCTCAGAAAACAACTGAACGAAAAACTGCTGCTGACCTTGTACCACTGCATTATAGAAAGCATTTTAACATACTGCACCTCTGTATGGTTTGCCAATTGCAAATTGGCAGATAGGACAGCACTCCAGAGGATTAATGTCATTGCCCAGAAGATCATTGGTTGCCCTCTCCCCTCTTTGGAAGAGCTTTATAGCTCCCACTGCCTTAAGAAGTTCAAAACATTCTTAAAGATCCATCTCATCCTGGGAACCCTTTTTTTGAACTATTACCATCTGGCAAAACTATCATTATCGTGTCAGTATACAGTATACTGTCTTCATAGTATGATGGCTCATACTATACACACACATACACATACACATACATACACGAAATACCATTCATGCATCATCACAAAATCTCCAGAACGGTAAAGCCTACAAACTTGAAATTTGCCATGTATGTTCGTCTTGGCTTCTAAGTGCTAACTAAGAAAGGATTTTTCTACATAACTATCACAGCATTAGCATTTTGTATATTATTATTAACACGCTCTGATCTAATGAGTTCTACTCCTCCTCTCCACCTGAAAAGAAATCTGCTCCAAATGCAAAACACAAGCAGAGGAGAGGAGTTTTAGTTTCACAGCACCAAGCAGTTTTAGTACAGAACAGTTGAGCTAAGCCATGCTCAGGCTCCTTGCTGTCTCCTCCTTGCTCACACAGCAAATACTCTTTCAGTTTCCAAACAGCCCTCAACTCTCTCACACACTGACAGGACGCTAGCCAGATGAATACCAATGGATGCTGGTAGGCAGAAGCAGAATCCCCCCCCCTTATTTTCCTCCCCCAAAACTAAGCCAATCACATGGTTTTGTAGTGAAGCATGGGTATCCAGCTAGTTATTAAATATATACAAATATACAGAATCCCTATGCATGTGAATTTAGAACTAAACTTCTTCTAAAGTATTTACCTTTTCAGCATTTCAGTATTTTGGATATCAAAACAATTTGCAGTAAACATCTCCATATGTATGCTACAGCTCTTGAATGTATATTAGTGTAACTCCTATAAAATGCACTACACATTTGACATTTGAAAACTAATTGTGCAGTTTATGAGCCCAATTATCTACCATCAAATTGAGGTCAACTCGTGGGGCTACATCAATCATTTTCCACATCATGATCTGTTCTTGTCTCTGGTCCTTCAGGCTTTACAATGGTGCAGAAGGTAACTTCTGCCTTTTAGTATCAGGCAACCACACTATAGCAGTCAAGAATACATTCCAGACTAGAGACTTGCTAGAACAGCCAAGAAGGTATTGGAAAAAGATACCCAAATGCCATAATATACATACAAAGATCAGAATAATGTAGATAATAATATTCCCTGTGACACTGCATTAAAATGAACATTGCACAAGAGCATCAACACTAATTAAATTTGGATTTAAAGAAATTTCCAGAACATAGATAGCCAAGAAAACACAATCAAACAAATGGATCATATAACAAATTAACCCAGGCTCAATTGTCCTTCTTTAGATATAGTGTGTGAAGTACTAGTAGCAAGGTAAATGAACTCAACTACAACAGTTATGTACATTACAGGTAGTCCTTGACTTAAAACATTCATTTAGTGATAATTACAATGGCACTGAAAAAAAATGACTTATGACAGTTTTTCACATTTACAACCATTGCAGGATGGTTGTGGTCATGTGATCAGAATTTGGATGCTTGGAAATTGGCTTATATTTGTGATAATTGTACTTTTCCGGGGACATGGGATTACTGCTTGTGATCTTCTGACAAGCAAAGTAAATGGGATGCCAGATTCACCTAATAACTATGTTAGTAACTTAATATCTGTAGTGATCCACTTCACAATAGTGGAAGAAAAATCATAAAATGGGGCAAAACTCATTTAACTCTTGCTTAACAACAGCAGCTGTATAAACTGACTTCAAATAATCTGTTCCTGAGCTGTTTAAAATTTTTGTTTATACTAAGACTAGTTACTATTACATCGTTCATTCCTTATTGATTTATTTAAATAACTTTTAAATCAATACATCAGAATAAAATAAATATATAAAATACATTATTTTATTTTATGTATAATTGTAATGGTAAAGCCTTATCTGGAAGCATTTGCTTAAATACTTGTATAAAATTTGGGAGCATGAGATTGCTACTCTATATAAACTTATGGCTTCTTTAGGACATTTAGGAAGAGAATTATGCATGTAACTGGTTTCTGGTGCCATTTAATAATTTAGTACATAATACTAGATATCTCTTTTTTTTCTTGTACTATTCTATAGGTATTAAAATATTTCATAGTTATGTATTATTGAGGATGGTAAATGGAAAGAAAGTCAAATGATAAAATTATGGCCTTAATTTACAGGAAGCTTAATTCCCTCTAAATTTTAGAAGAAATGTCCTACCATTAGAAGAATTGGACTCATAGTGATTCAGTGAGATCCTTTTGGATACAAATGTTCAAATGAAATTCTGACAGCCATCTGTCAGAAATATTTAAATTTGAGTTTTGGGATTAAGATATAGTTGGATTTTGTAATATATCTTCCTACTGCAACTTCCTGCTAATATGCCATGGTTTACTCTGGAGTAGTTTCAATGTTACTTTTTTATTTGTTTCAATTAGTCAAAGTAGTTTACAACATTTAAAGTAAAAAAAAATTAAGTTTTAACATAAAGTATTATACAATTGTCCCCTTTAATTGATTCTTTTTTTCTGTCAAATATGTGATCATATGCCAATACTGTTTAAGATAACCAATCAACTGGATACTTATCTTTCTTTATTCTGGGATAAAAATAAACACATATTGTTCTGTATCACCAAGAACAGAAATGGATGATGGTTGTGAAAATTCAGGAAAACAAAATGTATATAATTTTCATTCACCATGAAGTTTTTCACTGTATTTCTCTGCAGTACTTTGAATCTTTCAAGAAAGGAGCCATGGAATATTTAAACTGAAAATAAAAAAAGAGTTGAAAATATCTCTTCTTTGAAGGTCAATAAAGCTGTTGAGTTAATTTTCATTGAAGTTAAGATTTCAATTTTATCTGCTACCTTTAGTAACTATTATTATTTGGATTAATGACATGAAACTATGTTATAAAACTATGTAGACCATATAATAAAAAGATATAACAATTTGCCTTAAAGTGAATGATAAAACAAGAGAGAGAGAGAGAGAGAGAAAGGGGGGGGAAGGGAGAAAGAAACTGTAAATTACATATTTCACCCTTAAGCAAAGGCAGGGATGGAATTCTACCAGTTCGCCCCTATTAGCTAGAACCGGTTGTTAACATTCTAAGCAGTTTGGAGAACCGGTTGTTAGAAGAAATTATTGGCCTAATCCTGTAAGGAAGGCAGGAAGGAAACATTCTGGTATTGCTTACAGAAACTGCCTCTCCGTTAATCCTTATTACATTCTTGGCAGACCTAGACTTCCTGTCTCAGGAACTTGTCTGAAGTATTTTCCCCCTCCTTTGCTGGTACTTTGTGTGGAGTGACCATTTAAAGTTACAATGGCACTGAAAAAAATGACTGATGACCATGTTTCAGACTTACAACTGTTGCAGCATCTCCTCAGTCATGAGAGGCCAGGCGAGGAGATGTGTGCCTCGATGTAAGTGATATAGAGTTGACCACACCCAGCCAATAACATGACCACCAAGCCATGTCCACTCAAGTCACATGACCATCAAGCCACACCCACCACCTAAGCCATGCCCACAGAACCGGTTGTTAAAAATTTTGAATCCCACCCCTGAGCAAAGGTGCCTTAAAAGGTATCATTCAGTTTCAATACACTGACTGATTAAACAGAAAATTATCTTCTTGTAAAAGAAAAGCTACTATGAAAATATAGAGTTTGAATTTTTTTATGTAGACAAATTCTGAAATTATTTTATTAGTTCAAAAATTCCATTTTATTAGTAGCTGGTATGTTTCATTTTAAAAATCAGATGAAAAGAATGTGTCAATGTGCTTGTTAGAAATGCATAACAGGTACTAGATTTTCTGTCAGTTACATTAAACCAGTGCCATTATATTTTACTTTGTTTCTCAGTCATATTTCCTGTTCATATCAGTGAAGAAGAATCTGATATGCTCAGGATAAAGAGAAGATGTGTGCTGAATTTCTTAATGTAGAAATCATCAAAAATAAGAGAAAGCCACTGAAATTATTTCTGAAAAATCTAGAGGCATACAACAAACTATTATCAGTATGAGAGTACTTAGAAGCTATAGATGTTGGAGGAATATGCACTGATATTTTTAGAATTTAACTGAGTTTCACCCATATGAATGAGCATATATGTTCTTAAAGGTCCTGGGGTGTATTGCAGGGATGAAGCTTAAAAGAGTCAGGGCTACAGAACAAAAGGTACTACCAATTGCCACTCCTGCCAGATCAACTATGATGTATGGAGAGAGATGGTTCTCATAAGTAACATGGCTTGAAGGTGACAACCAGCACCTTGAACGGTATCTGAAATCACATAACAAACCTATCCTTGCCACCACATTCAACACCAAATTGTCAGGCTCTGAAACCAGAAAGAAATATTGAGATTCTTCTAAGCAGTTTCCTCAAGTGTTTGTCTCCTATATGCAGTCTCCTTACCAACCTAAAGCAGATTACCTGCACCATTAAAAATATACCTAAAGAACTACTAGGGTGGACCAATTTTAACTCTCTTTCTTCCTTACAAACTAAATTTTGCTGTCTTTTGCTCCTTTGGAATCTGGATTACCTTCCACTGTATTTTGCAGCTTCCAAAACTTCCTAGAACATACATTTAAACCTTGAAAATATATTTAGGAAGTCATTTAATTGTATACATTCCTAGATTTCTAATAACAAATTTCCTGTATATTATTTTATTATACTGAGTAATTCATTATATCGAGAGTTTGTTCCTTTCATTTTAAGTTTTCCTATTCCTATATTTTCTGAATCTTATATATAATTATTTTAAAAGAAAGTGTAGATAATGAAGACAATGAGAGCAATTCTGCTTTTAAAAAATAACAGTTCTAAAATAATAATTGTGGCACACATTTAAGGTATTGAGTGAATTTGGAGAATGCAATTTAAGTGGATATAATTTAAGTAGATATAAAATGGGCAAATAGATCATAAAAGCTGTGGTCGTACAATAGGGCTCTCTCTTTAACATCTTTGTTTTGCCATATTATTTTCTGTCAGAAATTGTATTTTTGCATGGTTTGTGCAAGCCTTTGTGCAAAACTAATCATATTATATTTATTCTAGGAATTATGGCAAATATTAGTATTTTGACCTTTCCATAGTTTGAGCTCATTACATATTAAGGTGGGTTGATAAAACTATAACAAACAGAGCCTATATAAATTAGCAGAAGTGTTGCTGGTTTAAGGGCAATTCTAAGAAAAGTGGAATTGTCAAAAAAGCTGCTATAATCATGAGCAATATAATGATGAACAAAGGAGGTGATGTGGTGTAGGGTTGTGTCTATCCAAAGGAGATTTTTGCTGATGCTAAAGATAATAAGATCAAAGATCAAAGTTCAGTCAATCACAAAAGACCAGCTGCTACAATAATCTGAGAAAGAAATCTGACACCAATGAAAGGCATTGACTCTAAAATTATAAAAATAGTAAGGTAAGCAATGGAGTTAAAATTACATCCTATAGCACAAATATATACATGGATGTGTTTTAGGCAGAATTCTAAGTTAAACAGAAAATAACTTCCTTTCATCTTGCTATTAAAAGGGAGATTATAAAAATAATTTGCTACTACTCAAGGGAGGCTAAAAGTAAACATCCCTGATAACTGTATGATACTTTGATCATAACTACGTTAAAGTTGTCCACATTTTCATTCAAATGCCTATAAATATACATAAAATTCCCTCAGCATCAATAATGGAGTGACAGAGTCTTAGGGAAATTCGGTGTGACTTTTTCATGTTTCTGTCTTATTTAAATCTGAATTATTTTTTTGAAAGAAAAGTTCATTTCTCCCTTAAGTGTTGATAAAATAAAATTATGCAAATATACACTATAGTCAACAAATTTCATAAAATTTCAGTGAGTTTATAACTCAAGTCTATAACTTTTCATCTCTTAGAGAAACAGCTTCTAATGAAGATAAAGAACATGAAAAACAAGTATGTATGAGCTGCAACTCTGACAACCTCCATATCAGAAAGGTAAAATTATTGTAAACTGATTTTGAACAGATGGTTGACTTCATGTGCATTTTATTCAAAAGCTAAAAATATTTTCTCAAATGATACAATTCACAAGTAAAAATGAAAACCACTTTTTTAGCATTTAACTTACCTGCCAGTTTTAAGAATTTCAGAATAATGAACTAATATTAAAAAGCAAGAAGCCAGTTATGCAGTGTCCTTAAGCAACAGAATGTACTTGAAAACAAATAAACAAAGCATCCTCTGAAAGCAACTTAAATATGCATAATCTAGACTCATCTACATTACACACACTGTATAATGCAGTCCTCATGAATGACCTTTTACTGTTAAGTTGACATTACCACAACTCTTATTATCTACTTCAGAAAATAGCAATATTTACATTATTATCTACTGTTCTGTCTTACACTGTAAATGCATCGGTGAAACTATCTGGGTAAATAAATAATATTATGTAGATATCAGTGACAATAACTATAAATATTTGTCCAGCTGAGAAGTCAAAAGAAATAATAAATACATATTTCAGACTAGTGAAGATATCCCCATAACTTAACTGAGCATAACAACTATTTTCTGAACCAATGGACAAATATACTAAGTTGATCATTCAAAACCTATGACAGCTTTTCTGGTCTTCCAGTTTGAGTTCCTTCGGCGACAGACAGAAATCCACGATCATGCGTGGTTTTGGTCCGGGCTCACCGCTGGAGCACCCCGAGCCGGCTGGTTTTGGGGCTAAGCCACCCCGTAGAGGTGGTGAAGAGGGGGGAGACTGCCAGCAGGGTTGAGGAGAGCCGCATCTCTCCTCCTCAGCTGGCCATTACTCCCTTTCCCGAAGGTGGTTGCAGCGGTGGTCAGAAATGGCCACCACAAAGAAGAACTCAACCGGAAAAGAATGTGCAGGAGGAAGATAAGAAGTGAAAGTTTTGGCTGACCAGGTTAAATTGCAAAAGCAACAACTAAGGTACCCTGGAATTTAAACTTACAAAAAAATAACATCGCTCCTAAAGAAGAGTCAGAAGCAGCGAAGGAAAGTGAAAAGGAAAAGGTTTGGGTTTTTTTCCTTTTCTCTCCCTTTCCCTATACTAACAACTAAGAGACTTCAATAAGAAATCAGAAAAATCCATTTTGACATCAACAGGCAATTAAGCTGAAACTAAAACAAAATGTCAAAGGGATAATAAAGATTTCTGGACACTAACTTTTTTTTTCATAAGCAGGAAGGGGAGAAAAAGAATAAAAGGGCAGGATCTGGAAAGGGGGAGGAGACTGCCTGGAATTAAAAAGAATCTACAGTAAAACTTCAACAAGACTTCCAAAAGATACATTTTAACTGAAACTTTGTAACTAAACAGTAGAACCCCAGGAAAAGAAAGTGAAAAAAAGAGCAAAAAGAAACAGCTTGCATGTATTTGGATTACTTGGTGATCTCTGGATTCTTGGTTATTGCATTTGAATGACTAAAATTAATTGGGTGGTTGTTTAAAATTTTATACAATGGCACCACTTCTGGATGAATTGAAAATGGAACTTAAAAAGTATAAAAAAGATACACAAGAAGGGAGGGGTTCTTTTGGCTTCGTTTTTCAATTCTTAGAAATGGAGCTTTGGAACTATGAGAAACAACAAGAAATGTCTGCAAAACAAGTAGACTGGGACAAAGAAGAAGCCATCTTTAATGAACAAGTAATTCTATGTGGGGAAGAAAAAGGAAAGGGGGGAAAGAGAATGGAGAATTTAAGACTTAAAAAAACAACCAAAGAAAAGAAAAATAATTAAAAAAATAAGTATAATACTGGAAAGCAACAGAAAAGGGGAATACAGAAGAGAGAAATAGAGGTAGAGAGACAAGGGGGTAAAAAGAGGAGAGAGAAGAAGATAGGGAAGAAGGAAAGGAAAAGAAGTTACAAAGGACCAGAACAAGATATAGAGAAACAGGACCTATTTAGAGATAATGGGTAAAAATGTAACTGAAAAAGGGATTCTGTAAAGGTACATAAGATTGTATTGTGATATTAGTAATAGCAATAACTTTAGAAAATTGGAAACAATGTATGATTAAAATGAAGGATAAAATAGTTAGTGTAATTTAGTGAAATGTTTGTGAATAAAATAAGTGAAATAAAATAAATGAGAAAATTGAATTAGGAAGGGACGGGAACATTATAATTAGTTAATGTTTTATAAAATATAAGTGAAGGGGTGAATTAATTATGGAAAACTTATAATTGTTCCCATAGAAGTATGATATTTAATTGAAAAGTAATGTTAAAGAAGTTAAAATTTTAATGAATATTAATATTAATGATAGAATTGAATTGGAATGGAATGTGTTGTTTTAATTACATATATTTATATATTTTTTCTTTTTTTAAGAATATAGTGTGTATTTTAAGAATGTACCAAGCAGAATCCGAATGGAAGTTATGTATTATATTGAATGTTATAACTTTAGGGTATATACTGAAACCTAAACAAGAGTTAAATGGATAAACTTAAAAGATATAAAGGCGTCATACTCCAATCAGTAACTACAGGAGAAACTTTGTTTAATGAGAAAAGATAATAGATAATTGAAACAGGACAGACAAAAAAGATATAAATATAATGATTTGAATTGAGATGAGATAATTAAAATAAAATTGAGAAAATAAAAAGAGGAGAGAAGCTATGCAGAAAATGTAAAACAGTAATAAGATATGGAATAGAACATCAAAATGAGCATGAAATTGAATTTGTGTCTGTACGAAGAAATGTAACCCAGGATTACGCTACTTTCAAAAAAGATGTTTTATTTGTATTTTTTTTGTGAAAACTCAAATAAAATTTACCCCCAAAAACCCAACAACCTGTGACAGCTTTTCCTATTAACTCCTAATTCAGCTTTTTGTAGTAGAAATAAATGGAAAAGAAATAATAGTGTAAATATAATATAAAATAATATAAATATTGACTAATATAAATAGGAAAACAGAACCTGCCAAATAAACAAGAGACAAAAAATTAAAACTTTATTGACAGAATTGGTAAAATTGAAGCAATAAAATAAAGTTATTTATAACTAGCAATGATTGCTGTGATGATACATGTAATGAAGCAGCTATTGTGATCTAAACTGTATGTAGTAAAACAAAAAGTGAAAAGGGAGTGGGTTTTTTTATTGATCCCGTTGTCTTCTGACAATTCACTTTCACTGGAAAAATAGAAACATCATTACATTTTATTTCTAACTAAAATTATACAAAACAATAACTTACTTCAAAGCTGATATAGTAATACTTTTAAACTATAATTATATCTATTAATTGTTTTAGATAAATAAAAGCACCCCCATGACACTAAAACCATGCACATCAGGCTTCCAATGCTACAAACTGATTTGTTGTTTGCAAAGAAATAACTTCATTTTCATTTAACATAAATGTGCTTATAAAGATAATACAGACCTTAAAAACAACTTGAATCAAAATATATTACAACTGTGGATTGTACTAGTTGACCTGTTCCAAATATATTTTTTGTTTGGAACAATTCTACTTACATAACACTTTACTCACAAGCAATTTAATACATCCAATACTCAAAGGACATCTTTCCATGTCTCAATAAGCCAATTTAATTCTAGAATTAATTCTACATGTATGTTGTGGAGTACCTTATATTATACTTGACATTCCAAATTAATACTCCCCCTCTAGCCAAATACTAAAATTTAAATTGTGTAAATTTGTTTGTAGGAGGGTGATCTAAGAATTCAGTGAGGTTTGCAATTTCTGGAAACTGAATTACCTTTGGAAGATATAGCTATGAATTAAGACTCAGATTTGTATAATCCAGTTACTTATGCCTTAATACAAGATCACCAGCATTATAACGTTTGACCTTAACATTGGTTGTCCTAATACTAAAATTTTTATCTTGTTTACAGTGTAAAAATTTAAACATTTTTACTACCAGTTCTGGTGGGCATGGCATGGCTTGGTGGGTGTAGCTTGATGGGCATGGCAGGGGAAGGTTACTGCAAAATGTCCATTCCCTCCCCGCTTCTGGAGGAAGGTTTTCTGAACTATTCCAAATGTAGTATCTGAGAAGATATTTACATTTCTGGCTATTTTAAAACTTTTCAAAGTCCTTGACTTTGTCCAAATGAGTGAAATACTGCTACAGGTTTGCACTTTTACATACAATTGAATATCCACCCCCCACCCCCACCCCAGTGCTCCAAAATAAAAAGTCCAGTAAGATTGGACATTTTATTTTGGAGCATCGCACTTTGTTTGCACTATTTTTTTTTCAGAAAAATATATTTAATTTTGTATAAAAGTGCACACCTCTGTACACATATTTCAATTTTTAGATGGCAAAATAAAAGTAGAACTGCCAATAATAAAAATCTTTGATTATTAAACTAAACACTGAGGCTAAGAATATTGATTTTGAATTCTTGAGCATTCCTGTTACTTTTTTGCAGCAAAAACAACTAATACATGTTTTGGCAGGCCAGAGGCTACTATACCATTTCGTTTTATCTTGTTTCACCCTGGCTGCAAGAAGAATTGTAAATCCCGAGGGAAGAAGAAAATTAAGTATAGAAAGTACAGGCAGTGGTAACTTTTTTTTATTAACAGTGGCCTTTTCCAACATCATTTTAGGAAATAATAGGATTATTCTCATACAGATGAACTGGCAGGGGGAGGGGGGGGAAATAAAATATTTTGCAGTTCCATTATTTAAAATATCCATAGTATAATATCTCAAAAAGTTGAAGTGTTTATTTTCTTTTATTAATATTTTAGAAATGTTAGTTCAAAATCTTTTACAGGAGGGAGTATATAGACTGAGTTGGTTGTCTACATAGTGCACATTGTTAACAAAATAATGAATATATTAAACAGGAATTATATATAAACATGATATGAACATTATTGTATACTTTAATTGTGTTACCAGTCTAGTTATAAAGACAGAGTTTTCAACTGAATCTGCTACAGCATTTGATTAATATTTTTTTAACTTACTTACATGTTACTAAGGAAAAAGTTAGGTTTGAGGGATATTTACAAGCAAGGATACCTGTAAGCAAGTATAGATTGGTAATGGTATTTTTTTTACGCCCCCTTCTTTTCTTCTGTTTCAGTAGCAGTAAAGAAAGAAAGAAAAAAGCTACCTATTGATATTATCACATTAAGAATATTAACTATGATGGGCTGCAACTAGAAACATAGCTTTTCTGTCATACTTCCTATGTTCCTTCCTTAAGGAGTTAATATATTCTTAAGCTATCAATTGAACCAAATAATTTCTTCCTTTCATGTTCATATTAGTATTTTAAATTCAAGAATTCAGTTTATTGTCTGTTTGAAAGAATGAATGTGTGATGACACCCTGGATGCTTTCCTAGCCAACTCTCCAGATGTTAGTCCAGAGAAGGATAAGCCAAGCTTAGGCTCGTCAGAGGGGAGGAAGCTGATGGCCCTAAGGTAGGAGCTATGAATCCAAGTGAAGAGGAGCTGTCAGTGAGAGAACAAACTAACAAACAGCTGGCTGAGGCACAGATGCAGCAGGACAGCCCTGAGGCTCTGGGTGGTGAAAGCATGCAACTGCAGCCAAACACAGATGAGAAATAAATGCCTTCTCTAGCCTAATTCTAATCTAGAACATGTTGGGTGGAGAAAAGGCAGGCAAAGTGAAATTCAACCAACTACTTGCAAGATAATAGTCTCAGCCCTCTTGATGGGCGGTGCAAAGGTTGGCTGTTTAGCACAGCAGACAGATGAAAATGATGGGAATGATGTGTTTGCTTCCTAGCTGTGTGTTCATTGATTGTTGTGTTTTCTGCCTTGCTTCAGACTGACATTGTGCCTTGATTTTGGATTGTGCTTCCTGGACTCTAGACTTTTTGTAAAGGTTAAGTGTATCACAAAGGTGCCGCTCATTCAAAATAAGATGACAGTGAACTTTCCTTACACCCTAAGCTGGTGTATATTTGTGACTGCTGAACATACAAGACAGTGAATATGTGAAAGTATCTTGGTTTCCCTTCTATTGTCTCAAACTCTGTCATGCTATTTTGATCAAATCAAAATGATTGATCATCATTGTTCTTAATGCTGATAAAATATTTTGCTACTCAGCAATTAGTAATAAGGTTGCTGTGTATTAAAACAAGCAGAAATAAAAGAGCAGGCTTATCAGAAAAATCAACATTTATACCAAGCTGTTGTCTTTCAATTCCATGTTAAAAGCTGAGTTAGTTTCTCACCATGAGAATATCAAAAAACAATCATTTTTTTGCTTGAGCATTTTTTGAGTAATTTTAATTACTGAAAATGAAGTCTACGTTTTCCCTGTTATGGAAGGTGAACTTTTGTTATGGAAGGTGAACAGTTTGTGCCTTATTAAAACCCTCAGATCATTGTAACATATAGTTTAATTAAAATATTTTAACAACATTATATACATACAAATTTAATGGTCAGGTCACTAATAGAGTATCTGAACCTTGTAAATCTTTAAAATATAATTAGACAGTATTAAGTTTTTTAGCTGAAATTACAAATCTTTCACACTGGGAAAATCAGCAAGCTGCAGAATTTCTGCTATCTTGAATTATATATTAAATTAAATTAATTTTATCTCATAAACTAAGATAAAATAAATAATATTTGAACTAAAACTATAACATTAACCCAAAGGACTTGTATTCCTTTACTATACAACTCCTCAGAAAATTATTTTCTGATATATGAAGTACTTCTGTGATGGATGGTGTTGCCAAAACTCTTTGAAACACATTACAATGAGACATAAAGAATAAACAAAAGACTCAAATTACATACTTCAGAAATTATTGTGTATCAAGACTGACAGCGAATAACTTCTTTACTTAATGATTGATAATGTTCCTTGCACTGTAATGTGTAATTATTAGCATGACAGTCATTGTTTTTAAAATATTTTAAGCATTCTTTCTAAAGAATTATTTCAATTGTTAAACCATATGTCACTTCTCATTTTGGACATTCTATCAATAAATGAACACTGGGATAGAACTAAGAGACACATGTTCTAGCATATAGTTCCTTTTTCCTTTTCTTTATATCTTGATTACAAAAAAGAATTAGCTTCTAATCATTGGGATCAGAATTCAAGAGTTTTAAGTGATTAGAGTGTGTCTTCAATATTCAAAGCATGTTTTAAAAATAGATATATTTTTCTTCGTTTTCAGTTTTAACAGCAGACACATGAATGGAGATAGACTATGGAAAAAATAATGTGCATGTTGCGTATCACACCAAAACAGAAGAACAAATCTAAGTAGTTTCAACAATACAATATTGATAATATACCTTTCATTTTCCAGGAAAACACCATCGATCAGGTAGAAATTTTATTGATAGGAAACTAAAGAACTGTGGAATGCCAAATGTTATTTCTCCATAATTAACGATCCATTTGCTATGCACTTTACTTTATTTACAAGCTATTTTCCAAATATTTATTTGAATCGTCTTCAATATGTTTTCAAGTCTTTCCTTTTGATGCCAGCTCAGTCCAATCTTATATCCTATAAAACAAAATTTCCCACGGGAATCTAAACCAATATTTTCTTTAAGCTTCTTATAAGCAATAAAGCTAACACAAACTGGACCCCAAACCATATTCCATAGATTCTGCTTATTTGATATGATTAGTGCACTTCCCTTAGACAATACCATCTGCAGGCCCAATGAAAAAAGGCTCTGCCCCAGTGTCTATCTTTTGGAAGAGTATCCTCCAAAGATCTATGTGGCTCCTAGTCTATCCTATTCCAGACATCTTTAAAAACTGGATTGTTTTTCCAGAGCTTTAGAAAGAATGTTTGAGGAACTCATCAGGGTTTTGTTGGTGTTTTATTATTATGGTATATATAGCATGATTTCTCAATGATTTTCTTTCTTTTTTATTATTTTATGCCCTTTTTAAAATGTAAGCCATCCAAAGCCATCCTTAAGTGAGGCATCCTCTAAATAAATAAATGCATTCATACAATTTTCTGGGTTTGGATTAGGATGTTAAATTGAGGCAACTTATAAGGCAGCATGAGAGACAAATGATTGCAGATATACTTTTTATTATTAATGTTTACAAGGAAAAACAAAAAAATAATCAATACTTTCAAAAGAAAAAGACAGTATGCAGAATTTCTTTTAACTAGAATAATATATCTTCTGTAGAATAAACTGAAGAAAACAAAATATTAAAATGAAAACCGAAAGCACTTTACATGTATAAATTGCAAATGCAAATGTAACATTGATAGCAAAAGAAAAATTTAAGAATAATTGATCAAGTGAAAAACAAAAATTTCTAATAGATGAAAGGTCAGCAAAAAGGTAACTAAAACAGAAATATTGATTTTTGTTCCTGTTGTGACACTCAATTTCTGTGATTTGTTAAGCCAGAATAGTGGAAGGCCACTTTTCATTTTCGTATCTAATATTGGATTGCTAATGTAGTTTATAGCTGTATCTTAAACAACCTTATTTTCAGCACCAGTAATTCTTAATATGAAGGTTTATTTACACTCTGCATGCAATTTGTTAAAAAAAAAAGACAACGAATTCATTTTCTCAGGTAGTTTTAAAAGCAGGACAGTTAATGCTCAAATAACGTTCATGTATCACTAAGTAATTGATTTTTTTTCAAATGTGCTTTAAAATTCTCAACTTACATTAGTCCTACTTAGTCAGGAGCATATGTTTCAAGGTGGGTCTACCGAGTACAACCTATACCTATAAAGATGTACCTGTATTTCTACAGATGACTGAGAATAATGTTTCAGTCTTAATCATACATTCAAGGAATTGTTGAGAATTGAATTGTTAGTACTGAATGAAAGTGTCTTCCTAAATTAGATGTGACATTTGATTATTTTTTTTCCCATGAGGTAAGAGAATTGGTATTATTGGTAGCAATATTATACTGCTCTTGAAATACACTTTGAAAAACTGTGATCTCTCTTCATCAGTGCTGTTTTAGGGGTCTTTCCTGCTCCTCTAAACATCAGTTAAATCATTTCACTGTTATGGTTAATTATTTAACACAATCCATATATCTCTGATGCCCCTCATTGTGAGCGCAAAGTAACTGAAGTGTACCACTTATGCCACATGACCCAGCAAAGGAGCGGCCTTCTCTATGCTGACTTACTGAGCTTGTCAAAGAGTAAGCAAGCAAACAGTAAGGGGATGGTGGCCAGGAGGCCTGTAGCGCTTTGGGGAAATCAAGGACCAGGAGGCAGAGCATGAAATATCTTAGATGGTAGGGGATACTCCTGTCCCTGCACTAGGTCTCCCTCAATTTTTTCTATCCCTGAATCACCCCATTCTCTACCTGTATTATATTAATCAGCATTCAACTAGAGAGAATATTATGTGTATATGTATTAGTCTTTCATATTTTTCTTTCTTTTTTTAAGGATATTTTTCTCTTTAATTTAAAATACAAAATGCCAAAAAAAAAAAAAAATCTTGTTGGGTTTTTAAAAAATATTTGGCATTTTGTATTTTAAATTTTTTTGAATAAGCTAAATGCCACTCTATCACACTTGTACAGTGACCAAAATTTAAATCTTTAAAATTTCACTATATTTAATCTGTGATTTCAATATTTTATTTATTTATTTATATGCATGCGCGCATGCGCACACACACACACACACACACACACACATTGTTTACAGAATTAATATTTATATTTGTTGTTAAAACTATCAAAATAGATGTGAAGAGAAATCTACTGCTATTGTATTTGAAAATAAATGAAGAATGAACACTGTAACATGTTCCTATTTTCTAGTGTTTTTGACTGAAGAACAGAAACTGGTAGTCTAACAGAAAATTCATTAGTACCCATCGTTTATGTTTTAGTTGAATATAAAAAGAAAATATACACAATTTAAAGAAGAACTAAATGCGATACATGCTGTAGAATTTTGAATCTTAAACAATGAACCTAAAACGTCTTTGAGGTTTGTAAAAGCGTTTATTTTATATGTTCTATTAAAAATAATATTCATAATGATAAAAAATACTTCAAACCTCAAAAATCCCTCTTTATATTTGTTGGTAATGTTATAGGTTTTTTAAATGGGTCTGAATTCACACACACTAATAGTTTCCATAAAGTTCAGAATGCATTCAGTACTTAGCTCAGAGGGCCAGTCTGTTTTTGCTTCTAACTCAATAGTACCAGGGATTGTAGTGAAAGCAAATTGTAGAATGACTTAGTATTTCTTATTTTATTTTGCCAGTAGTCCTCTTAAGGAAAAAAAAAAAGAATGATCATCCTCTGTATCAAGCTTATCAAGAAAGGAATGGCTGTCTCTAAAGGTTGTAGATCAATATAGTAACTTGTTCCTTTCTTTGGAGAAACAAAATAACATTCTTCAAAAGCTTGATACAGTTTTTTATAACTACTTCAACTACTACTGACTTAGAGTCTAACAAAACTATACAATTAAACATTTCACAAAGAAATTCTTCATGATTTCTGAAGCTTTCCCTTTACCTTTAGGACAGTAAATACACCAAACTTAAACAACTATAGCATCCAGCAGGCATTTCTAGAATCTAGTATACTGTAGATTTTATTTGTTGTGTAGATTTGTAAATATTACAATCTAATTATAAATAAAAACTTTTATAAAGCAACTAAATATTACAACCAGTACTTTAAATTCAGTAGACTTTGGTTTGTTATCCATTTACATTCCTTATGGTCTGGAAAATGTGATTCTTTGTATTCAAGCTTATATCAACTAAGATAACATAAAAAAGAGCATCTAATATTTCCTTTAAGCATTTGGGAGATATGAAGAAACAGATCTTCATGTATTTGCTGTTTAGTTTTCAATGCTTCAAGAAAAATAATGGGTTAAAAATTTGCTGCAAAAAATATTCTTTGTAAGAGCTAATGCCTCTAGCCATTTTTAATATACAAACCATAAGCAATGAGTATTTTCAATGTAGAGAAAGAAATTCATTCCTCAGCTCAACAAAAGTGATTATTCCAAGAATTATATGCTATATAGTAAGTGTCCATAAGGATTTAGCTGGAACCATTAACTATTTTAATAATGGTTTTTCACAACCATTACACTATAATAACTAGTATGTTCTTTTAATATTTAATAAGATATCTACATTTACTTATTTATCATTTATAATATACATCACAAAAGCATTATAAAACATTTATTAAGTACATATAAATAATTTTAGGATACTGCATCTATGTGTTATGAATACATTATCAATTCTGCATAAATTATTGAAGAACAGCTTGAAACCTTACATGGGAAAAACTTTTACAAGAGTGACATTTCATCACCCATAGAACCATCAGAGGAGATAGACAAACACAAGTTTTGTTTTCTGGTTAAAAATAAAAACTTATTTATTTTAATTGAAATTCAATATAAAAACTCTAAACTGATTTTTTTTTATCTGCTTTTATATGATTTACATGGGGAACACTCAAGGGGTGAATGATACATTTTATCATGCAAGGAATGCTATTGCTTAATGATATAGCACATATATGTGGAATTTTCTGAGATCAGTTTTAACAATAGTTAACTTTTGGTACACAGAAAATTGCAGTCAATCGGTATAGAGTACCTAGATCCCTCAATTGTCTGACAATATACAACAATATCCTCTGTTTATAACTTTTAATGCTGTTGCTACTAAATGAAAACAAGGTCCAAAATGAATGATCCCCAAAATATTATTTTATCACAATTTATAATAACAGATTCAACGGATAATGATTTGAGAACTATAGTTAAACTGGATCAAACAATGGGCACATTGGTGCACTCTAAGAAATTTTGTCACATATTCAGTGACAAAAGAATGCTATGTGTGTGTTCTAGAAATGACTAAATAATGTATCAAAGTAAAGCCACAAATGACCAAAGAAATAAGAAATAATGTGGCAAAGCAATAAAGATTCAATAGATCTAAGATGACAAGATAGTTGCCATAGTTTTTGTGGAAAAGGCCCAATAGCTGAACACACTAGTTTTGTATCTTAGTGTGCAGTTTGAAATTTTTTATCTGCTTTCAGTGAATAACTGGTAAACAAAATTGGGAAGTATAATTTAAACATTGTAATGAATTAGAAAAGAAATGTGGTTAACTTATCTTTCTCTGTGTCATTAGACATTAGCATTATGAAAGCATGTTTAAAATACATTTAACTTATAAAGGCAAAGAAATTTTATCTTATAAAGACAAAGAAATTTCTGATACTATTAAATACAAATAAACATTTGAAATTTTTGAGACAGAAACAAGAAACCAGGCATATCCTTGTTATTCAAAGAAAGAAAACTGCCTCAAATCAAATGTTTTCATTAAATACTACTGATTCAAAGAAATGTTTATATAAATAAAGATGCATTTTATGATAAAAGTTCAGCACATGCTAATTCAAAGAAATTTTCAAAGATTCAAATTTTCAAAGATTCAAAGAAATGTTTATATAAATAAAGATGCATTTTATGATAAAAGTTCAGCACATGCTAAGCAAACAGCAAAAAAAGTTAATGTAAAAGGTTCATGCATGCTTTGCTCTTTTACAAGATGGAAATAATTACTTATTAACACAATTTATATAAAAATAAAATTAAATGTATGCATTACTTTGAGAAATGTACCTGAAATAGGAATAAAATCTTAAACCCTAACCAAATCTTATGAAATTGAAATAGTATTTCTAAAATATGCATCATAAGCTATGTGTTTGTACTAACTTGCAAAAAAAAAAAAGATTAGTATTCTGTTCTCAGAAGCTAAAGGATTACCTCTATATAATTTTCAGAAAAGATATGAATGAGGATAACCTTTGCTACCCTAACTTCTTTAATATCTCCAAATTTTGCTCCATTCATGGAACATGAATCACCATGGAGAAGGTAACTTGCTTTAGGAGTTGTATCCAGGCCAATGGCTCAAGGATTTGTGACTATGCTTCTACTACTCGACAAAGATTTACCAACACCACCCTCAATTTTTTATGCTCCAGGGGATGTTATTATGCTTTAGCTGCACTTAGGTTCTTTCAGACTAAGTTGTAATCCAGATTCTTTGTGGGCTTCTGATTGGTTTTCCAGCTTCTTGTTTCATTCATTGAGAGTTGTTGTTCAGTGGCTATCTCAGGTCTGACTCTTCATGGGCCCATGCACCACAGCACACCAGATCTCCCTATCCTCCACTGTCTCTCTGAATCTGCCCAACCTAATCCCCATGATGCTGATGACCCTATATAACCAACTCACCTTCTGCTGTTCCTTCTTTGTCTCTTGCCCAATATATACCTCTTCAGTACTGAATGGTAAAAATAAAAATAAAAAAACTACCATTGGCTGAAAGGATTTGTCCATGTGATTTCAGAGAAACAGACACCACAAAACATGTTCCTCTTCCTTGCTCCTTTTACAGAAACCAGGTTTTATTAGTAGATAGCCTGATTGCTCAAATTCAGCTTAAGCCTGGTGCTATTCTCATATATGAATTGCCTTTTGTTACAAGTGAATGGAGCTACATTTTGTACAGAAGCATGGGGGGTGTATCAGATCCTGATGAGCCAATTTTGTATTTGGCATAACAGAGTAATAGATGTGGAAGGAACCTTGGATGTCTTCTAATCCAGCCTAATTCATTTAAATTCTAGATACTTTTTTGTAATTTTAGATATTATTACATTTACTGTAATTTTAGTTACATTATAATTTAATATAGGCTGCATTCTGGATTTCACTCGTTAGGTTGTTTTATAAATATTTTTTGAATTGAATGTCCCCCAAATTATCTTTATTGATAATTTGCTTACTACTGAATCTGAGTTCTTAGATCTAAGACATAAATATCTTTATTTCATGTTGCTATGAGTAAATTATTAAGGTCTCCTAAAGTAAAAATACATTAAGAATAGATTGATCAAAATTGTTGTTTTAATTATAAAATTAAATAATTTCATTAAAAGATCATTATTCTTTCTTGAAAATTAAACAGCAATTTAAAAACAATTAACTATGCCAAATAACATATGAAAAGTGTATTATCATTCTTACATGCCTTATTACAATTCAGTATTTCTGAAGACCAATCATAATTATACTGCAAATACAAATACAAAAATACAAATGACCAGCTGATGTCAACAAAGATCAAAACATTTTATGAATATAGTGGATTTTCAAATTTTTGTGTTCCAGGTATATGGTAAATATAAAAAGATAAACATAATTCAAATAATTAATGAACAAGTAACATACACAAACAATAAAATTCTTCTCACTTATATTTGGCATTTTGCATAACATGTTAATTTGAACATAGAATATTTTATAATATTTTATAGAATCAAATGGAATAGAAAAAAGCAGAAAACAGCTATTATTCAATGTGAAAATGTTTTAAAGCACCAGGTTTTTTTAAGCTGATGTAGCCTGTAACACTTAGTGATGATCAGCAAACTCAAATAGTGATAGTCTTCACGTAGCAGTTTATTTGAACTCTATATAACAGATTTGAAATGTAGGCTTAAATAGAAACAGAAGAAAATTATTGCAATCATTCAGTCTAGGTATTAGCTAGGTATGTATGCATACTTGTTGTCATACATGAGACCATGAATTGGGAAAAATGTTCTAATGTATTCATATTACAGCACGTTATATATTATACTTCACGTTTGAAATAAACTACTGTAATTTATAAAACAAACAAGAAAGAAAATCATAAATTGAATATTTGAAGAAATACATTTTAAATGTTACTTATCCTTCAATTGTTCTTATTTTGTCACAAACATAGAGTTAGTGATATATGATTATATTGCTTATCTGTTTAGTTGGTTGAATCTACAAGCTGAAACATAACAGCTTTTAGAGAGATTTTGGAGAAATCTAGGAGCCCAGCCTTTATATTTCTGTAGTGTAAAGCCAACTATTTCTAATCTAAGGCGCCCACAAGGTAGCAATAAAAAAGAAAAGTCCTTGAATTCACAAATCTAGAAATAACCATTACTGATGGACAAATAATTGAAATCCATGAAGTTCCCTACATTTTAGACAGTACAAAATTCTGACGTTCAAAAAATTAATTTCATGGGCATTTTTTTAAAGAAACACATACCAAATTACAGAACAATTCCTAAAAGGCCATGAATCACAAACATTATTTATCCAGAGCTCTAATCTTAGCAAGCCTTGCTATGATTTTACATAGCAATAGCATTTAGATTTATATACCACCTCATAGTGCTTTACACTTTCTGAGTGGTTTAAAATGTTGATGCATTATTTACATATTGCCCTCCCAAAACCCGAATCTTCATTTAACTGACTTTAGAAAGATGGAAGTCTGAGTCAACCTTGAGCCCAATCACATTCAAACTTTGGGTTATAGGAAGAGTTTGCCTGCAATATTGCACCTTAACCATTGTGCACTAGGGCCAAAATGGAATAACAATCAAAAGACAGACAAATGTGATAAACAATAATGAATTAGATCTTCTTTTTTAAGGAACATGAACCAACCATAGGGACAAAAATATCATCCAATCCAATCAATGGACTACACATATGAACTGCAATAGGATTATTTTGCTCTTTCCAGTTTTATATAAATTAAGGTATTCCACAAAGTAAGTCTCACATTGATATGATGTACCAGCAAGTTTAGAATTTGATCCCCCACTGCAATTTATATGTGGACAGTGTCAAATTAAGCCTTAGACACTGCTATAGTTGGCCAAATTGACTTCTGGTGGGTTTCCTCTTCATCACATTGTACTTTATTCAAATGATGTATTAGCTTCTGTGGGGCAACTGAACAAAAAATCCAGTTTACAGTGGCACCTGTATTTGATCCTATATCTAGATACTATATTGGGGTAAGGTTGGGGTGCTAACTTACAAAAAATTGTTTTGCAAAAGTACCGAAGAAACTGAGAGTATGAAACAAATTATGGATAGAAAGAATTATATTGCAAAAAAAGGAAAACATAATGGAATACTTAGTATTTAATAGAGAAAAAATGCCGAAGTATTTTGATAATTTTCTATTATTGTAAACGTGACTGCAAACAAATGGAACTTTATCATCATACAATGATCCTTTTTAATAACTGTGAACATATTTCAATTCAACTAGAGAACATAACTGACCTTGAACAACCTCAAATAAATTATGCTTATAAAATGTAGTAAATCTATCAGCCTTTCTGTAATATCCTTTAGTGCTGCTAGACAGCTAAAACTATTTTTAAATGACTACTTTATTCTGCTTCAAAAGCCAGACTGACCAAATATGTTACTGAAGTAAATTCAGCATAATGCATACATATTAGCATTAATTACCAATTTTATGCACAATCTAAATTAATTACCAGTAGCTATCTGAATAGATACTCACCCTGGCTCACACTTCTTATAGGTCAAAAATAGTTAAATCATAAATATTTAACATGTTGCAAGATAAACTCTTTTATTAGTCAATGATTCATTTTCCGTCATCCTGGGAATCCCATTTTTAATATGCTAAACTATAATAGAGTAGGTTGCAGTCAACTGGAGTGGGGGGAAAACCAACTACACCTGAATGTATTTTTTCCAATTTGCCTTTCTGATTGAAATTATGTTTATATTGTGTATGCTTAGTTGTTAAAACATGTTCTTTTATTTTAATTGTTCTACTTTATTTTTCACTCAGAAAGAAGCAAATTTAATTGTCGCCATTTAAATTTATAGCATAAAGAATATTTTATATCTTGAATGAATAATTTCCAAATTTAGTTCATTTAAAAATTTTTCTGTCCAGTTTGAGTCTCTTTGGCGACAGACCGAAATCCACGATTGTGCGCGGTTTCGATCTGTGCTCACCGCCAGAGTGCCCTGAGCTGGCTGGTTTCAAGGCGAAGCCACCCTGTAGAGGTGGTGAAGAAGGGGAAGACTGCCAGCAGGATTGAGGAGAGCTGCATCTCTCCTCCCCAGCTGGCCATTACTCCCTTCCCTAAGGCGGTTGCAGCGGTGGTCAGAAATGGCCACCTCAAAGAAGAACTGAATCGGAAAAGAATGTGCAGGAGGAAGATAAAAAGAAAAAGTTTTGGTTGACTGGGTTAAATTGAAAAAGCAACAATGTAAGCTACCCTGGAATTTAAATTTAATAACATTGTTCCCAAAGAAGATTTTGAAGCTGTGAAGGAGAGAGAGAAGGGAAAGGATTAGGGTTTTTTTTTTCTTCCCTTCCTTATACTGACAGCTAAGAGACTTAAGCAAGAAATTGAAAAAAATCCACTTTGACATTAATTGCCATCTAAGCTGAAAATGAAAGTCAAAAGGATAATAAAGATTTCTGGATATTTAAAAGTTTTTAAAAGCAGGAAAGCAGAAAAAAAAAAAGAATAAAAGGGCAGGATCTGGAAAAATGGAGGAGACTGCCTGGAACTAAGGAATGGAACTATAACGAAAAGGAACTTACAGTGAAATGTTAACAAGATTCCTCAAAGATACATTTTAACTGAACAAAATAATAGAACCCCAGGAAGAGAAAGTGGAAAAAAGAAGCAAGAAGAAACAGCCTTGGATTATTTGGATTACTTGGTGATTTTTGGTTTTTGCATCGAGGTGACTAAAATTAACGGGGTGGTTGTTTAAAAGTCTTTAAAATGGTATCACTCTTAGAAGAACTGAAAATGGAACTTAAAAAATGGAAAGAAGATACACAAGAAGGGAGAGGTTCTTTTGGCTTCGTATTTCAATTCTTAGAAATGGAGAGCTGGAACTATGAGAAACAACAAGAAACATTTGCAGAACAAGAAGATTGGGACAAAGAAGAAGCCATCTTTAATGATCAAATAATTTTAAGTGGGGGGGGGGAAGAAAAGGGGGGAAAGAGAGTGAAAGGTTTAAGACTAGAAAAAACAACCAAAAAGAAGAAAAACAATTTGAAAGATAAGTATAATATTAGAAAGCAACAGAAGAGGGGATTACAGATTAGAAGTAGAGAGACGAGGAGGTAAAAAGGGGAGGGAGAAGAAGAGGGGGAAGAAGGCAAGGAAAAGAAGCTGTAAAAGACAGAAACAAGAAATAGAGAAACAGAGAAAAGATATAAGGATTGTAACCATAAGCTTATTTAGAGATAATGGGTGAAAATTTAATTGTAAAAGGGACTCTGCAAAAGTACATAAGATAGCATTGTTATATTACAAACAGAAATAATTTTGGAAAATATAACTAAAATGAATGGATAAAATATTTACTGTAATGTAGTGGAATGTTTGCTAATAAATAAATGAATTAAAGTGATTGAGAGAATTAAATGGGAACATTTTAATTATTAGTAATGATTTATAAAAATATAAGTGAGAAATATGGAAAAAAAAGAATTAACTATGGAAAGTTTATAAGTGTTCCCAAGGAAGTATGATATTTAATTGAAAAGAAATGTTAAAGATGTTAAGATTTTAATGAATATTAATGATAGAATTGAATTGGAATGGAATGTGTGTTTTATTTACATATAAATATAATTTTTTTAAAAAAAAATATAGTGTGTATTTTAAGAATGTATCAAGCAGAATTCGATTGGAAGTTATGTATTATATTGAATTCTATAATCTTAAAGGTATACATTGAAGCTTAAATAAGAGTTTGAATGGATAAAATTAAAAGATATAAAGGTGTCATACTCCAATTGGTAACTACAGGGAAGAAATTGTTTAATAAGAAAAGATAATATGAAATTGAAACAGGACAGACAAAAGTATAAATATAATGATTTGAATTGAGATGAGATAATTAAAATAAAGTTGAGAAAATTAAAAGAGGGGAAAAACTATGTAGAAAATATAAAACGGTAATAAGATATGGAATAGAATATAAAAATGAGCATGAAATTGAGTTTTGTGTCTGTATGAAGAAGTGATAACCTGGAACCATGCTATTTTCAAAAAAAGATGTTTTATTTGTATTTTGTTTTTGTGAAAACCCAAATAAAATTTTCAAAAAAAAAAATTCTCATGGAATATCTTTCAACTGGAATATGTATCATCTATTATTAAACGAAGGATCATAAATCAATTTATTTTATTTTAAATTTTTATTTTATCAATTTTATTTTTAAAATACTTGTTCTCTTTTTATATTAACCACATGAAATGTGTGGCATATTTGTATATGAATTTTAATTGCTTTCTATCACCATACTAGATTAACAATAGAAGGAGAGAAGTTTTTGTATCAAGCCATAATTTGCTTTATTTAGTGTTTTTCAAACCTGGGAACCTGGGAAAGTTTAATGATTTTTATTGTTTTATCAATGTATCAATACAAAGAAAATTAGAAAATAAAGGGAATGAAAATATGAGATACAGAAAGAAAAAAAGCATTGATTTCTGACTCTTTTTAGTACAGTAAAAGATAAGTTGTACTGCTTTCAGCACACAGGCTACTTCTGAAACTATCTGCAGATCTTTGCTGTATCAGAGGATCTTGAGGGATAATTCTAGGTCTTTCCCTAACCCAACACAATCATATAAACTAAAGGAATGCTGGTTCCTTCTATTGGTAGTTCTCCCTGGGCATGTAGTCAGTTGGCCATCTTTTTACCAGAAGTCAACAATAGAGGTTAATTATTGAAATCACTAAAGCAATTTTTTCTTAAAGATTAGAATATAACATGGAGTTAATTTTTATTCAGTTAATAGGACCAAATATTTTAAACTTTGTTTAGATTAAAATTCTATCCTATAATTTCCCCAAAATAGTAGAGTGATCATATCTCAATTGAAAACATCTTTGGATGTTTACATACAAGGGTAAATCAAAATTCTAAGTTTACAACTATTTTAAGTACATAATACTGTTGGTAAGTGTTCATTAACTTACACAATCAGGAATATGGATTGAAATCTAAAAACATTAAGACTGATGGAAAATTATGTTGATATAATATTCATACAGTTTAACAAATGTTTTTATTTTCTATGTATTGAAATCCTATGCTACTTTTAGAAAAAAAATCCAGATTCAGATCATAATTGGATATGAGAAGCTTAAAAGCAATATTAATTGATACAATACAGTATAGCCTTTTACAATTACTTATTGTTTTTGAAGATTCACTGTTAATGTTCCATATATAACTCATTTCTGTTTCTATACTTAAAAACATATCTTCAGAGTCTCAGTTGTAAAATTGGAAACTTGCTGCATATTATATATTTTGCATTTTCTAAAATTAGGAATACTGATTTCAGTCTAAATTAATTAACAGAATGATATATTTAATATATATGAAACATAGTTGGGACACTATGTGAATAATCAATCAGTGAAAGTAATATTCTTCAACTTTCCCTATTTTTTTTAAATGAAAAAATTCAGAAACTCAATAGGCAGAGAAGACTGGAGATAGGTAAGTCAAATTGCAGCCTGGCAAAGGCTCATTTCTTCCCAAGCAAATTCAGTATTCTGCCCAGGTATTCCCTTTAGGCATTTTCATTCTGGAATTAAGTACAATCTGGGAAATTACTGTACTTGAAACTGATGTTGTGATCTTTGCGCTAAAGTGTTTAGAGATAATGAGAAAAAAGCTAGAGTTGTTTTGTAACTACTCCTTATGTGGTTTCTTTGGCTTTTTGGTTCCGCTCTCTTTCCAGGTTACAGTTATTTCTTTCTTCTTCAAAAATCTCTTAACATTTCTTTCAACTGTTTAAAAATGTTCTTCACTTCTGTTCAACCAAGCCTTTGATCTTATCAACTGATTTGAGGCAGAAATTAGATATCATGTAAAGTAGACATGTTGTGAATGGCAAGGACAGAGAGGAAAGCATGATTAATGAGTTTAAACCAGACTATTAGGGTATATTTTGTAGAGATACCAAGATTGCTTTAATAACCAGTTTAATTAAGGAAAAGGGAATTTTCTGTTTGTTCACAGTTGTAGAAGACCACAAATTGAAATACAGAGGTCATTGTTTAAGGACTGTGATTCTCCTTTATTAAGTAAACTAAATACAGAAAGAAATGGTTTATTTGGACCCATAAGGACAATCATTTATTTTTACAAGCAAAATTATCCCTAGAAGATAAGTGGAAATGCTGAGGGATTTCTGAGGGATATTTTTTTGTCTTAAAAGTTTTGCCTAACAACATAATAAGGATCATCCTGCTGAATCAGCAGAGCTAAGATCCTTGTTAGTTCACACTGTGAATACTGTTTGTCAACTAGATATTTGTGGAGTACTCACAAGCAAGAACAGAAGCAATGCCTTTTCTAACCACTGTTCCACTGCCATCAGTGATGATATACTGACTGCAGAGTTATGATTATTAGACTTTGCTTAAATTATACTTTATTAGTGTTTCTAATACTTTAAAAACCATATGAGTTTAGGCCATCATGATATTTTCATGTAACAATAGAATTATCATGTAATTATCTGGACCTCAAATGGTGCCATTTGTGAAATAGTAATGTTATATGGATGAAATCAGGGGTGGGATGCTGCCGGATTGCACCAGTTTGAGTAAACCAGTTCTTAATTTTATGGTCAGTTCAGTGAACTGGCAAATCCCACCACTGGTTGGCCCTGTCCAACCTTCCCCACCCCACCCTATCTCACCTTGCCGGTGGCTAGAGTCACGCCAATACCCAGCTACTTCCTGGTTCCTTTGCTCGCTCACGGCCCAGCTAATCTTCACACCTCACCCGCTCTGCCCACTGTGGCTGACCACAAATGTAAGGTGCTCAGCTAAAGGTGCACCTTTTGCCTGGCTCTTGCCATCTTTCTGCCCTCATGCCACCTGCTTGCCCTTCGCCTCAGGTCAGAGAATGTGGCAGGCCCTGGCTCTGGCCTTCCCTGGGGCCTCCACCTGCATGCCGTCTGCTCGCCCTTTGACTCAGGTTAGGGAATGCACCAGTCCCTGGCTATGGCCTCCACCGAACTCAAATAACCATGAGGTGGGTCCATCATTCCAATTAACTGACACACCAGATAAACTTGTGAATGGTATCACTTGTTAAGCAAACAAGAACCAACAGTCCAGGATGACTACCATTTATACTCATTCCATCTGGGGAAGAACAACCTGACAAAGAACTACCATATTTTTCGAAGTATAAGATGCTCTGAAATATAAGACTCAACTAGCTTTTCGGGAGGAAAACAAGAAAAAAAAATCTGGCTCTGCCTCCCAACAATTTCCTCCTTGCAGCAAACAACAAATAGCCTGGTCAGCTTCAACACAGCCTGATTAGCACAAGCAGCTGATTGTTGGTTGGATCGGCTTCCCAGCGATCAGCTGTTTCAGGCTGCAGGGATTGCCATTGCCTATTACCACCTCTGCATGCCCCATTTCCACTGCCCAGAACAAGTGGAAAATGGGGCACACGGAGGTCAAAAGTGAGGTGTGCAAGGGCTGAAAATGGGATGCGGAGGCAAAAAATGAGGCACATGGAAGCATAAATAGGCGATGGCAATCCTAGAAGCCTGAAACAGCTGATTGTGGTGAGGCAGATCCAACTGACAATCAGACTTGTGCTCAATCAGACTGTGCTGAAAGGAAGAGCCAAAGAATGGGGGCTGATGGGTGGATGGGGCTTCAGCATCATATGCTATATGACTCACAGACATTTCCACTCACTTTTTTGGGGGGGAAGTGTGTCTTATACTCCGAAAATTATGGTAATATTGGAAAATCTGTGGTGAGATAAGAACCAAGGCAAAAGATATTCAGATAAAAGAGGACATAGCCTACGTCTTCATAACAGTCAAAGAAATAGACTAAGAAGGAAACTTCCCTAATTTATCAATGCAAAAAAGGATGGCAGTAGGTTTGTAGCATCAGATTTACAAGATTTTGTCTTCCTTCCTTCCTTCCTTCCTTCCTTCCTTCCTTCCTTCCTTCCTTCCTTCCTTCCTTCCTTCTCATTGGCCAAGTGTGATTGGACATACAAGGAATGTTTCTCTGGTGGATAAGCTTCATCTAAAATGTTTCAGATTTTGCTTTATTGCAAATGCAAATTTAGAGGCAAAAATGGAAACCAAAAGTGGGCTAGAGTCAGATTTATTTGCTTCTGTTACGAGAACTATATCTCATCTTCTTCCCTTCCCTGCAAAAAGAATAAAAGGTATTTTCTCTTTTTGGAATCATTTCACAATTCCAAATGTTAATGAAATAGCTAAGGATGTTAAGCTATATAACAAGTTTATTACTTGGTAAGCCATTAGAAAGTCAGCTAACTTCCCACATCCTGAAATTTAAAATTTTCTAATGCATTTATAAAGACCAGTCAATGAAACTGTTGAAACAATGTAGTACAATAAAATGTATTCGTTTTAATGGCCACTCTCCTATTCTATAAAGAAATGTTTTCCTTTATAAATCTTGAATATTCTACTAATCTGTAAGAATATATGATGATTTAAAATATTTAAGCTTTCTTTAAAAATAATCTTCTTTATTTGTAATATGCTAGTTCAGCAAAATCTCAAGTTGCAAAATTATTTACGATTAAATCTGAAATTCAGGAATATTGTCGCTATTAAAATGGTAGTAAACGAAGTAATGAAGTACAATTTATATTTTCAAATAGTAAAGAAATTAAACCACAAATTTTACATGAAGCAACGATCTCATTGATACATTCCACATTAAATTTCGATGGAATAGTTTATATCTCAAGTGCAGGGATTTATAAAAAGAATGCTGATATAATTTAAACTATAGCCGCATAAACTTCACCATTATTCTAATGTATTGCAAAGAAATAAAGCACAAAAGCAGAAGAGATCTGGTAGTAATAATGCAGTGATTAATGAATATAGAACACAAAGAAAAACATGTTCCTAATTTTCAATGCTTTATTCTAATATTTTCCCCACAAAGTTGAGAGGAGAGAAAAAAGTTATTAAATAAGTAATTTATATTATAATTTGATTTTGTTTTTAATTTCACTTTGTCATTTCAGTTTTAAAAGTTTAAAGTTAAAAACTGATGAAAATTTCTTTGAATGTAACCCCCTATAAAGTAATCTGAACAAATCTCATTAAGTAGGCTATCATTCCTTTAGTTCAATAAATGTTATATGTGATATATTTGATTTGGATTCTACATAATATTTATATCTTTGTTCTTCCAGTTTGATTTCATGTTCCACCTCTGTTTACTGGTTTTTTTATAATTTGTGGGCCTCTTACAAATACTGACATTTCCAATGCTTTGCCTACTAATATATGTATTAGCTTCTTTTTAGGTGGTTAGTTTCCTTATACAGTTGTGCTCATAATTTTACATAACCTGGCCGAATTTATGATTTCTTGGCTATTTTTCAGAGAATATGAATGATAACAAAAAACTTTTCTTTCACTCATGGGGATTTTGGCCTGATAATATGCATACAGGTTGACACAAATGGGTTTGAATGGCTATTAAAGGTAACCATCCTCACCTGTGATCTGTTTGCTTGTAATTAGTATGTGTGTATAAAAGGTCAGTGGGTTCCTGGACTCCTGACAGACCCTTGCATCTTTCATGCAGTGCTGCACTGATGTTTCTGGCTTCTGAGTCATGGGGAAAGCAAAAGAATTGTCAAAGATCTGAGGGAAAGATAGTTCAACTTTATAAAACAGGAAAGGGATATAAAAAGATATCCAAGGGATTGAGAATGCCATTCAGCAGTGTTCAAACACTGATCAAGAAGTGGAAAATGAGGGGATCTGTTGAAACCAAACCACGGTCAGGTAGACCAACTAAAATTTCAGCCACAATTGACAGGAAAATTGTTCGGGATGCAAAGAAAAATCCACAAATAACTTCAGGTGAAATACAGGACTTTTTTGAAAACATGTGGTGTGGCTGTTTCAAGATGCACAATAAGGAGGCACTGGAAGAAAGATGGGCTGCATGGTCGAGTTGCCAGAAGAAAGCCATTACAAATGCCACAATGTATCCCGCTTATAATATGCCAAACAGCACAGAGACAAGCCTCAAGCTTTCTGGCACAAAGGCATTTGGAGTGATGAGACCAAATTTGAGCTTTTTGGCCACAACCATAAACATTACATTTGGAGAGGAATCAACAAGGCCTATGATGAAAAATACACCATTCCTACTTTGAAACACGGAGGTGGATCACTGATGTTTTGGGGATGTGTGAGCTACAAAGGCACAGGAAATTTGGTCAGAATTGATGGAGATAAATGCAGTATGTTATCAAAAGATCCTGGAGGAAAATTTGCATTCATCAGCCCAGAAGCTGTGCATGGGACGTACTTGGACATTCCAACATGACAACGATCCTAAACACATGGCCAAATCGAATTCTCATTGCCTACAGCAGAATAAAGTGAAAATTCTGGAGTGGCCATCTTGGTCTCCTGACCTCAATATCATTGAGCCATTCTGAGGAGATCTCAAATGTGCACTTCATGCAAGACAGTCCAAGAATTTACAGGAACTGGATGCTTTTTGCCAGGAAGAATGGGCAGCTTTACCATATGAGAAGATAAAGAACCTCATCCAACATACCACAAAAGACTTCAAGCTGTCATTCATGTTAAAGGGGGCAATACACCATATTAAGAACTGGGGTATGTAAACTTTTGATCAGAATCATTTGGGTAGTTTCTGTTGTCATTATGATATAAGAAGAGTAAACACAGTTGATTGATAATAAATAGCTTCAGCCAACCACTACCCATGAGTAAAAGAAAAGCATTTGTGTTACCATTCATATTCTTTGAAAAATGGTTAAGAACTCATAATTTCTGCCAGGGTATGTAAACTTATGAGCACAACTGTATGGCTAATAAAGTCAGTGGACAATCTCAGGGCTGTTATCCATTACTAATATTTTTACAGGATTGTTCTTTGAGATAAAAGAATGAGAAAAGAAAACCTAAGTGCTACAGCTAGTCAGCTTCATTTAAACCTAAGCAAAACTCTCGAACATTAGTGAGTATTTATTTGCGGGAAAGATGAAAAAATAAAATGCACTGCTTGCCAGCTGATATGAATTTATCAAATATAACCATGAGAAACTAATCTCATCTCATTTTTTATTAGAGCGATTAGTTGAAGCGATTATGGAAATGTGGCATGAAAGTATGATTTCAGCAATTTTGCATAAAGTGTCTACTAAGATTTCAGTGAAAATCAAAAGTGAAATCTTTTCAAGATTTATGCTCCCATTCCAAAAAAAGAAAAAACATTAAATAGTAAAAATAGATCAAAAGTTGAACCAATTGCAACTTATATAGTCATCTTCTGGGGTTGCTTTAAATGATACTTTTGGGAAGATTATTTTAATGGCTTAAATAAAATATCCCTCTGCTATAATTTTACGATAAGTCATCCAGAGCATAGTTGAGAAGACTATAATTGAGAGGCAAGCAGTGCATATAAATGCAGTTTCATAAACTATAGCAATTACCACAAAAGCTAAACATAATGGGGAAGTCAGCTATTAATTACTGCTTTCTATTTTATTCCCACTTGAGTCAAAATTAACTTGGACCAATATTTAAAAATTAAATATTAATTAATATGAATATTTAAAGCATAATCAAAATGAAAGACAACAAAGTGGAAATCAATAATAATACTCCATGCTCCATGTAGTTTGAAAGCACACCTTCCTATTTATAAAAATGCATCTTCCATGGATTTTGGAATGGAAAAAAATAGATACTGGATCAACTATCAGCAATTTATAAGACACAAGTATAAAAGCAAAACAGCACTCAAGTGAAGTTAGTACACTGTTAGGTTCCACTTTTTAGAATCACTAATTAATGGGTATAGTATAGTATGAGACAAGCAGAATATTAAACATGTATTAGGGATAGAAGTTCATAACTTTGCATCACAAAACATTTGTTTCAACAGTTGATGAATATATTTATAACTTTAGTAAATCTGAATTTCAAACAAATAATGTTTTCAGAGAATTGTTGCATAAAATATAGCATACATGGTGCTCTAATATTGGTAGTTATGAAAACCTTTGAAAGGTTAGTGCTGTCCCACCTGAAAACCATCACAGATCCATTGTTAGTTTCCATGCAGTTTGCATACCAAGCAATAGATCGACAGATGATGCTGTTAATACACTAATGCACTACATCCTACACCTTGAATCTCCAAATACCTACGCAAGGGTCCTCTTTGTAGACTTCAGTTCTGTATTCAATACCATCATTCCAGACATTCCTATAACTAAATTAAACAAGCTAGCGGTACCCGAACACACTTGTAAGTGGATCATAAGCTTCCTAACAGACGGGAAGCAGCAGGTGAAGCTAGGCAGAATCACATCTGATACCTGTACAATTAGCACAGCCCCCCCCGCCCCAAGACTGTGTGCTTTCTCCACTTCTCCCTATATACCAATGACTGCATCTCAAATAATCCATCTGTTAACATACTGAAGTTTGAAGACGACACAACAGTGATTGGTCTCATTCGAGATGACAAATCCACATATAGACAGGAAGTCGTACAACTTGCCTCATGGTGTAACTGGAACAATCTGGAACTGAACACACTCAAAACCATAGAAATGGTGGTAGACTTTAGAAGAAACCCTCCCATACTACCACCTTCTACAATACTAGACAACACAGTATCAACAGTAGAGACCTTCAAATTTCTAGGTTCTACTATATCACATGACCTAAAATGGACACCTAACATCAAAAACATCATCAAAAAAACACAACAAAGAATGTTCTTTCTGCGTCAACTCAGAAAACTCAAACTGCCCATACAGTTCTACAGAGGAATCATTGAGTCTATCATCTGCACCTCTACAACTGCCTTGTTTGGTTCTGCAACCCAACAGGACAGACACAGACTTCAAAGGATAATTAGGACTGCAGAAAAAACAATTACTACCAACCTGCCTTCAACTGAGGACCTGTATACTGCACGAGTCAAAAAGAGGACTGTGAAAATATCTACAGACCCCTCACATCCCGGACATAAACTGTTTCAACCCTTCCCTCAAACACTATAGAGCACTACACAACAGAACAACTAGATACGAGAATAGTTTTTTCCCAAAGGCCATCACTCTGTTAAACAAATAATTCCCTCAACACTGTCCAACTATTTACAAAGTCTGCACTATTATTACTATTAATCTTCTCATCACTCCTTATCACCCATCTCCTTCCACTTGTGACTGTATGACTGTAACTTTGTTGCTTGTATCCTTACAATTTATATTGACTGTTTCCTAATATGATTTGATTGCTTATTGTACCCTATTAAGTGTTGTACCTTATGATTCTTGACAAATGTATCTTTTCTTTTATGTATACTGAGAGCATTTGCACCAGGACAAATTCCTTGTGTGTCCAATCACACTTGGCCAATAAAAGAATTCTAATTAAACTAGTGGGTGTAAGAAATATGAAAGAAGATGAGATATGTCTATGTACTGGGTTGTATTATGGTTATATATTGCTAAAAGTCATTAGACAAATAATTAATGCCATCTATAAACAATATTGTCTGTAGTAATGAAATCAGAATAAAACATATATAGTAATTATATTAATTTTTTTAATAAAAATATGGAGCACAAAGATAATGAATAAGATTACAGCTTACTTTATGGGCATATGTAGCAAACTATTGTACATTAGAAATTACTTACCAAGGAAGTAATCACATAAAACGTTAAGCAATTTAAATGCCTGAGTACTTCAATTATATTCTATTCTATTAAACTAAACATGCAAATTGTAAGACTGCTGTCTGGCACTCCTAGAAAATTTTAATGATCTGTTTCAATTGTATTTTTGACATTTGTTTTCTAATGCACATTTCAAGGCTTTGATAACTAGATTAAAGTTATAACCCACAAAGTGCTCCTGCAGGCTACAGTTTGGATGACACAAATCATCCTTTAATAGGTGCTATTTATATCTCCAAACAAAATGTACTTTCTAAAAAACCAATACTTTTGCACATCAAGGTTACATGCATGAATTCCCATTAAAGTTCAGTAACATGCTACTGTATTTAATGTATATTGGTTTGTGACCTTTTAGTTAAGATCTGAAGGTACAAGGTTTATTTGCCATCTCCTATTACTTTGCTTGTTACTTTGCAATAACAAACTTTACTATTCTTTTAATAGTAAAAAATGCAAGTGGTTCAGGGAGAAATTAACACATGTATCAGTGTATTCACAATGTATGCTAATATCAGTCTACCTAATATTAGTAAGATAATCTGTATATTCCTGACTGAATTTTCTGTTAGATGGAAGCAGTCCCAATCTTCAGAACCCTGACTAATATACAGAACTTTGTATAATCAGAAATATGCTTTCTTTCTTTTTCTTCTTCTCATTCCATTAAAAAAGTTTGGTTGATTTTATGCAATGCCAATAAATGATTACTGAAAAACAGAAATAAAATTTAAAAAGGCTTAATATGAACCCCAAAATTAATTAAATGGACAATTAAAAGTAATTTAAATAAACAGAAATTGTTTCAAAACATAAAGCTCTAGCTCTACAAGATATCATTTAAAATGACATATGTACAGTAAATAGGACATTACTGTGTGACAGAAGATGCATTATTATTATGTTTATTGGTAATAGAAACAGAAACTTCAATAATGTAAGTGTGCAATTTCTATTGAAATACAAAACAAAGAAAAATACTTTCGCTTTTTCTCAGGTTCAGGTTTAAACATCATCGAAACAGTGCTCTAAGTGCTAAACAAATAAGTTCATGGTTTGTTTTGCTTGGAATGAAAACTTCTATCCTACACTCAAATAGATGAGAAATATTTATTCACTTCATTTTTACTTCATAGATTCAAAATTTAATATAACAGAAGAAATATTAGTTAACCAATTCTTACTTGAAATAAATTAGAAAATGGCAATCTAAAGAAAGAAAAACTTGTTGAAAAACGTAATCTTTAGTTATATTATATTGGAACCAATATATAATTGACAAATTAAATACTGAACAAATAATTTCAATATAACACAGTGAATTATACTATTGCTGCAATACATAATGCATATTTTGAACTAATAACAAATTAAGTTGGCGGATCAGAGTTCATGCAATTAAAATGTAAATCCAATAGGTGTTTAAATACTGTATCACAAGCTTATGTATCATTCAATTGTTACTGAATGACACATAGTTTTCGAAGAAACTTTCCTAGAATTATAGTTCAACGTATCTGCATCTAAATACTTTCTAAAAATAATGAGATCATCAAACCTATATTCCTATAGGAAAACATACATTCTCATTCTGAGTAAAAGTATAGTCACAATCTAATATAAAAATTGAAAATAGAATAGTCGTAGAAGAAATGACAGCTATAATATGCAACAAAATATTTAAGGTTTACTCCTTTAAAGTACATTTTAAAACAATATACAGTAGATACGTAAAATAAAGATAAAGCTACAGAGTTATTTTATATTCCTATTCTGTGGCCTTGGTCTTCCTGGATGTGCAAAAGGCTTTCAACAACTTAAATTGGGACTTTATGAAGAAGCAGATTAACTTGATGGACTTTGGAGGTAATTTTGTAAAAATGTTAAATGCAATTTATGCCACACAAAAGGCTAACGTATTATTAAATGGAGAAAATACTAAATTATTAAAGATAAGGAAGGATGTCAGACAGGGATGCCCTCTTTCACCTCTGCTTTTCATAACAATTTTAGAAACTTTGTTGGATAGAATTAGATCAATTAAAGAAATTAAAGGAACTAAAATTAAAAGTCAAGAGTATAAATTACAGACTTTCGCAGATGATATGGTTTTTGTTATAGAAGACCCAATAAACTCAGGACCAGCTTTACTAAATGAAATAGATAAATTTGGTAAATTAGCAGGATTAAAAATTAATAAGGAAAAAACTAAAATGCCAGTTAAAAATTTAACATACAGTAAACAAAAATATTGGAAGAAAAGATGGGACTACAGATTGTAAACAAAGATCAAATATTTAGGCATATGGTTAAGAGCTAGAACATTAAACCTGCATGAGGACAACTACACCTAATTACAGAAACAGATTGAAAAGGATTTGGAAAATTGGAACAAGATGCAAATTTCATCATTAGGCAGAATAGCAACGATCAAAATAAATGTTTTACCTAAAATACTATATTTGTTTCAAACAATTCCAATAGTATAATTTTTTTTCTCCAAATAATTAGATAAAATTGTGATGAAATTTATTTGGGCAAGAAAAAAAGCAAAAAAAAATTACTTACAAGATAACAAAAGCAGAGGTGGATTTGGACTCCCTGTCTGGGAGATCTATTATAAAGTGGCGGCATTAGTGTGGATAAAAGATTGGATAAATCTGAAGAACAATAGAATTTTAAAATTGGAGAGTCATGACTTACAGTTAGGTTGGCACATATTTTTTTGGAACCTGAATAGCAAAAACAATCCATATTTTACTAGACATGTATTCCAAAAGTCTTTAATTAAAATTTGGGCTGATATTAGAAGAAATCATAAAACTAAAATTCCAAGGTAGTTTTCAATGATGGAGGCAATGTTCCTCTGAAACACGATGGATATCAGTAAAAAACTTAAGTACCATCAAATATTAAATAAAGAGAGAAGAATTAAAAAGATACAGGAACTAGAAGCACAAGGAATAGTCATTGATAATTGGTCATATTTTCAAGTAAAATTGAGATATAATAAAGACATAAAGGAATATGAAATTGAGGTAACAGATGTGCACTTAGACAAAATGCTTTCAAATCCTGAGAAAAGGTTGATCTCTAAACTATATAATTATTTATTAGAACATGAAATGGCTGAGAGAATTGTGAAAGGACCTATGTTAGCTTGGAAAAAAATTTTTGGTTATAGTATAGATCTGGATGACTGGGAAGAAATTTGGCAAAAAAATCTCATATTAACTAAATCAGTAGCACATAAGGAGAATCTGTATAAAATGATGTATAGATGGTATCTGGCACCCTCTAGATTGTCCAAAATATTTCCGACAGCAAACCCATGCTGTTGGAAATGCAAAGGGAAATTTGGTACCTATTTTCATTTATGGTGGACCTGTCCTGAGACAAAGAAATATTGGTTAAAAATAAAAGAGTGGATAGAAGAAATCATAGAGCGTGAGCTGGAATGGAAACTGGAACTGTTCCTGTTGGGAATGATCAGATGGGATTATACCTCTAAAGTAAGATATCTGACCATCCACATTAACAGCAGCATGGATTTCATTAGCACAATATTGGAAGAAACCAAATATACCACCAATACATGTTGCTATTCAAAAAACGTATGAGTGGGCCCAATTGGAGAGACCCACACTCAAAATTAATGGAAAGAAGGATACAGATTACTACAGGGTATGGGATAAATGGTACAATTGGGTAGATTACAAGGGAAAAACATGTAAATGAACCCAAGAAACAAATTATATTCAGCTATCTAATATGAAATGAATAAGAATAACAAAGGTTTTAAATCCTCTTTTCTCTTACATTATTATCATTATATATTTACTCTATCTTTTTATTCATTATTTAAATAATATGAATGTATTATTAATCAAATAATACTTATAAACCAATGAGAAGATTAGTATTGTGAGTTATTTAGTGATTAAGATGTGATAGTAAATGAAAATGCGATAAGTATCAATTAGTACTGACTATTAGGACTTAACAAATTCGATATCAAATGTAAAGAGGAATGTGTTATTTACATACTATTGTTTGTATATTTTTAAAATTTGTATGTTTTTAATTCTTGTAAATAAAGTTTACTTAAAATTTAAAAACAAACAAACAAACAAAAAACCCCAAAACCAATTTTTGTCTGGAGGTATAAGCTTTCATGATCTACATTTGGCTCTCTGAGATAGAATGGAATGGCTAGACTAATAAAGGATTTAAAATGAGATGTGGCAGATCTAAGGAAAGTAAGACAGAAGATAGGCTGATTATGCAGCTTTATTACATTTGAAACAAGCAATATCTTATGAAATGTCCGGAAAGATTATTAATAAGCTAGAACCCATACTTCATAATGACAATGTACTTTTTCAGGCACTGGGTATTACACTAATGCAATCCTAAGTAAGCTAATGCAATCCTAAATTGTATTAACAGAGGGATACAATCAAGATCAAGGGAGGTACTAATACCACTCTATAAAGCCTTAATAAGACCACACCTAGAGTACTGCATCCAGTTTTGTTCACCACATTACAAAAAAGATGTTGAGACTCTAGAAAGAGTACAGAGAAGAGCAACCAGGATGATTAGAGGACTGGAGACTAAAACATATGAAGAACGGTTACAGCAACTGGGTTGGGCTAGTCTAGTAAAGAGAAGGACCAGGGGAGACATGTTAGCAGTCTTCCAATATTTGAGGGGCTGTCACAGAGAGGAAGGGATCAAGTTATTTTCTAAAGCACCTGTAGGCCAGACAAGGAATAATGGATGGAAACTGAACAAGGAGAGATTTAACCTGAAATAAGAAGAAACTTTCTGATAGTGAGAACAATCAACCAATGGAACAGCTTGCCCTCAGAAGTTGTGGGAGCGTTATCACTTGAGACTTTCAAGAAGAGACTGCCGTTTGTCAGAAATGGTGTAGGATCTCTTGTTTGGGCTGGGGGTTGGACTAGATAACCTACAAGGTCCCTTCCAACTCTGATTATCTGTTAAATTTCCACCCATGCCTGTACCCAGACATAAAGCAGCCAACTACCCAACATGAAGCAGATTTTTATTCAGAACAAAAAATCAACAGAATAACAGTAGTAATATGGCTACCAGACCTTATCAGCAATACCTCCTTGAATAATTAATAGACATAAATTTAAGATCTAGATGCAAAATAAGAACAAAGTAAAAGCAGAGCATTTCAATCCCTTACTTTACATGTCTCAAAGTAATTTTTCAATACAAGAAACTTTGCCAGAACAATTGATCAAGAGACTGCTGAACTCACATCCAAAAGCTTCAAATACTCTAAAGAACACAGTAGAATTTTAACACCATTATCACTTGTGAAGATATTTGTAATCTGTCTCAATATAACCTGTATTTATATAATGATCCTGTCTTCTATCACCTCCTCTTTCCCCCATCTATATTGATGTAAATTCCATATCAGACTAACCATAACCCACTGTATCTGATACAATGAGCTACTGTATGGAGTTCACAGGACTTACGTATTTTAATAAAATCATCTGGTCTGAAAAGTTTCTACCTGACTCTTCTGATTGACATTTACAGTAAGACTAAACAACTCAAACATTTATAGTACATAATCAAAAGAAGTGTAGCTTATATTTGTTGATATACGTTCTTATTTTTAGTTGAATAGCTGCCATTTCAAATATATGTTTATGGACATATATAGACAGAAATTTAAAACAAAATAAAAGCAAGACTGACTTGATGAGTGGTTTCAGAAATCAAAGGTAATCGATCACTCCGCCCCCCCTCTCTCCTCTGTCTTGCTCTCTGTCTCTCTCTCTCTGTTCGTCTCTGTTTCTCTCTCTCTCTCTCTCTGAAGCCATATAACACAATTGGTAGCTAAGGTACAGGTAATCCTCAAGTTACGAATGTAGTGGAGCCTGCCCATTCCATCCATAACCCGAGGATTCATGGGAGTGAATCCGCTCCTCCAATGCTCTGTTCAGATCTCCACAGGCCTCCCCTGGCACGTTGCAGGCTGAACCCAGAACAAATCCCACCTCCCACCATACCTATGGTAGATGTACATGGAAAGAGCAATAGTCCATTCAGGAGATTGCTAAGGCATGAGTGACTTTCAGCCGAGCCTTGATTTAGCAATAGATATAATTAATTCCAGAGTAGTAACACTACACTAACTTCCAGACAGATACTGTCTGGAAAAACTCCATCCGGAGGAATATGTGGAGTATTGATCTATTCATCTGTCTTTCACTGATTTATATAGCCACTATCTAACAACATAGTTGGCTATGGACTGATCATAGTTTTTAGACTGCATGTGCAAATAAATTTACAAGAAAGAGTAAAACATGGTGCTCAACATTTTTAAAAAGTCCTCAAATCCAGAACACATTCACACAGATTTCATCCAGTTTCCTGGATTAGAGGTCGGAAAAAAACTGCCAGTATCAGATGCAGCAAGTTTTGATTTTAAAGAAAGACTATTTCAAAAGGTTGGGACTTCATCAGAAAATCAGCATATTCTGGACTTAGACTTACTTCACAAAAACAGGATATAGCCAAGAGACAGTACTAGAAGGCATCAATTCATCAGGTGAAGGTAATCCTAATGGCACCAACGTGACAAGCCATATAAGGCTTTATAGCTCAGATGCAGTTTAACTTTCATTCAAAAAGCTACTAGTAATCAATGGAAGGCACAGATGAAAATGATATCCTTCTAGATCAGCGGTGTTAAACTGGCAAGCCACAGACTGGATGCATCACACACAAGCCATCACCCACACCCCAGCTCCACAAAGGCAAAAAACCCCCATCATGATACGTCATATGATGCAAACGAGTTTGACACTCATGTTCTAGACAAAAGGGGTACATAATGAACAGAAGTTACCAATATTACTTTGACCCCAAATATGGACAGTATAGTAACAAAGTCAAATGGATGAAATTATATGCATGAAATTAATTCCCACTTACTTTTTAAATATTAACCACTCCTGAACTTTGATCTAAATATGTCTACATGAGTAAATAAGTACATTTGGGTGGAAGATAAGCCTTGAAGTTATTTGTGTATAAACCAAAGATTTGTTGACCAATTTTTTGTTTGTTTCTATTTAATAACTTCAGTATTCTTCAGTCTCATGGATTAATAATGCCTTCCTTGGTTGACTTGCATTTTCCCTATCACTAACAATGTTTCTGTGCATTCAGAAGCTACCAAATATAGATAGCATCTAGTTTTTTCACTAGCTGCCTTCCTTCTCCCACTCTATTATTTTGTTCTTCTCTACCCTTTTTCTGTACTTCAGAAATCTAGTGTAATAGACTAACTAATAGTGCTTCACTACTGCTGCCCTGATTTCTATCCTTTCCTTTCTGGTATTTTGATTTGTAACATGTTCAGTATCTGACTGTCCTTTAATTAATAATAAAATCATTCTGGCACCTATCCAAAATGCTATGAGGAAAAGCTTTTATCCACATAAAAATACAAAGTTACTCATATTATGCATCTATTGATTTTGAAACAATTAGCTGCCAGATTTAATTAAAATAACAATACTCCATATTATTGCAGAAGTACACTATGTAACAGAACTGTAGATGAAAGTATTCACTTACTTTATTCATCTATTCTTAATAAATCTTTGTGTACCTCCAACTTAGAAATAGGTTAAGAACTACAGATTTAGCAAAAAGAAAGAACTTTCAGTTCTACAATTTCTCTGGCCAATTTTGAAAACTTCCTTACATTATCTATTTTCATACTTTAAATTGCTTTATTCAGCAGGGGCTCTTCTATTCTGTATATAGGAAGTGGATACTAGATAACCATTGTGAAGAAGCAGCTGGCAAATACTTATTCAAATTCACCTGAAATGGATCATTATATCTTAAATTTTTTATTGTTGTCTCTCTTCTCCCACATGCATATACATGCAGTATATTTTCTTTTTTATGGTAAAACAAGTTTAAAACTGATTATATTCAAAACTAAATGTTCTAGAAATGAAAATTATGAAAGCTTGCTTTAAATACCACATATCCTAAATTGTCTGAATTTGGAAGAGTTTAGAACTGTAGCAACTTTCACATTACAAAAATTGCTGAAGAACATTTCTGTTCTACTATGTGCACACAATGCAGCAATACTTATTGACCTTTTAAAAAAACCACTAACCACTACTACCACAGAATAAACAATTTGGTTTCAGAAAAAAACTATCCTGCAATCTGCAATTCTTACACTGCAAAAACATATGGACTACACAACTCGATCAGGGCAAAGCAATAGACACAATCTACATAGACTTCTTTCTGTAAAGCCTTTAATTCAGTGGTACATGACAAACTACTCCTAGAACTAAAATCTTATGGTATCTGTGGACAACTGCATAACTGGATAGAAGCATTCCTGTCAAACAGACAACAAATGGTCAAACTTGGGAGCGTCCTATCAAATTCTGTACCTGTCAACAGTGGTGTCCCCCAAGGCAGTGTTCTAGGACCAACTCTCTTCATACTCTACATAAATGACCTCTGTGATCATATTAAGAGCAACTGCGTTCTCTTTGCTGATGATGTAAAGCTGTTCAACACCACAGACAATACTGCTACCCTTCAAAAAGACCTCGACTATGTATCAGAATGGTCAAACAAATGGCAACTTCAAATCTCAACAAATAAATGCTCTGTCTTAGCTATTCGCAAAAAAAAATCAGAAAATAAAATACAGACTGAATAGTCAAGACCTTGTTGATGATCCAAACTCTGTCAAGGATCTTGGAGTACTCATCTCTAATACTCTAAGTCCTAGAGCCCACTATAACTACATAGCCAAAAAAGCATTAAGAGTTGTTAACCTAATCTTACATAGCTTTTTCTCTGGTAATATTACACTACGAACAAGAGCATACAAAACATTTGCTAGACCTATACTTGAATACAGCTCATCAGTCTGGAACCCACATTATGTATCTGATATTAACAAAGTTGGGAAAGTCCAGAAATATTTCAGAAGAAGAGTTCTCCACTACTCGTTGCAGAATACCTTATGCCACCAGAAGTGAAATTCTAGACCTAGAAAACCTAGAACTACGCCGCCTTCAGTCCGATCTAAGTATAGTATATAAATCATACATTGCAATGTCCTACCTGTCAATGAATACTTCAGCTTCAACCATAACAATGCAAGAGCAAACAATAGATACAAACTCATGATTAATCGCACCAAACTTGATTGCAGGAAATACGACTTCAGCAACAGAGTGGTCAATGTCTGGAATACTCTACCTAACTCTGGTTTCTTCCCCAAACCCCAACAACTTTAACCTTAGATTTTCTACTATTGACCTCACCCCTTTCCTAAGAGGTCTGTAGGGGGCATGCATAAGCGCACCAATGTGCCTACCATCCCTGTCCTATTGTTTCTTTTATTTTTCTTATATGTATCCATATATTTATAACTATGTTTTTACTTATACCTATTATCTTGTAAGCAATTGACAAATAAATAAAATAAATAGAACTGCAGGGAAGACTAATTAGTATCCTTCTTCTTCCTAGCTTATTCCCATTGGTACAGGGTCTTCTCAAATCACTGAATGCCACTTTGCATGGTCAGTTGTGTCTCTGGAACATAGGTCCATGGCTTTCATATCTTTGTTGATGGTGTCTTGCCATCTGTGTTTTGGATACCTGAGAAGTCTCCAGCCATTGACTTGTAGTTGCTAGCCAGCCTTGGCCATGGTGGAAGGTGCTGCTCTCTGGACATGTCCATACAGAGAGTTTGCCTTCTTTCATCTTCTCTATAATTGGCGACACACCAAAATGTTGTTGAATTGTGTCATTTGTGATAGGGTCAAGAAGGGAGATGCTAGATATCCAACATTTGCATTTCCATGGTATGGAAATAGCTTTTGGTTCCTGTTGTTGCTGCACAGCATTTAGTGCCATACAGTGCAACAAGGCAGATAGTTGTCTTGTAAATCTTAGATGGCATTTGTCTGTCACATAATATACTGGTGAGTTCCCACCAATGCATACAGCTGCATTCACCCTTGCTCGCACCTCACCATTGATGTCGCCATTGCCTTGGAGATGGAATCCCAGATACCCCAAAATGTCCACTTTCTTTAGGTTTTCTCCATTTATTTGAAACATTCCAGGAGTGATAAAAGTCTTAAAGTACTTAGTTTTCTTGATGTTGAAGCAGAGTCCAAAATGGTTGAGGCAATCATTCCATGCTTGAACTTTCTGCTGCAGTTCATCTCTGTGGTGGAAAGCAAACATAATACCATCCACATAAAGCATAGTCCAGAGTGCATTCTACTGCAGGTCATGTGTAATGGTATCCATGACCAATATAAACAGAAGTGGTGACAGTAAGAGCCTTGGCGTACCTCAACCATCACTGGAAATCTGTTGAAGAGGACAGCTGGGCATCGTACTTGGCTGCTGGTATTCTTATATAGCATTTTGACCCAGTCAATCAGTGGGTCAGGTACTGCATGATCCTGGAGGGCATATCAGATCAGTTGGTGTGGAACACGATCAAATGCCTTCTCCAGGTCTAGGAATGCCATGTGTAGTGGTTGTCACTTCTTACGGTGTTTTTCTATGAGCTGACAGGCTGCAAAGATGGAATCAGTTGTTTCACATCCTTTAACGAAGCTGCATTGGTTGGTGGTGAGTTGGGTGATGCTGCGAATGCATTGATCAAGGATTCTCTCAAAGATTTTCATAGTGTGAAAGAGAAAGCAGATTGGGTGATAGTTGGCAGAGTCAGTTGGGTTATCATTGTTCTTGAAGATGGGAATTGTCACGCTTGTTGACCAATCAGTTGGTTCATGGCCAGTGTTCATTACATCATTGAAGAACTCAGTCAGCCAAGGTAACACTGTGTCTCGCACTACCTTTAGTTTCCCTAAGTCTGTGGGCAGTATGTCAGGTCCAGGGGCCTTCAAGTTTTTCATTCTGTCCACACCATTCTTGACTTTTTCTTCAGTTATGATTGGAATGGGTCCATGGGTTGGTATGCCTTCTGGAACTGGAGGATGTGGGAATTCAATGTTGGAGATCTCATTGAAATGATCTTGCTATCATTGCAAGATTCCCTGTTTGTCTTGGAGTCATTTTGCCATCCTTGGTCCTTCATGCACATGTAATGCTCGATGTCTTGTGCAGCATTCTTCTATGCTTTGGCCAATCGGTAAATGTCTTTCTCCGCTTCTCTTGTCTCATATAGGTGGTCATATAGGTCTTGGTAGTGTTCTGCCCTGACTTCAGCAACTGCTCTCTTGGCTGCTCTTTTGGCAATTACATAGTTTTGTTGATTCTCTTTGATCTAATCTGCCTGTCATTTCTTGAAAGTTTGCTTCTTTTTGTCAACTTTCTCCTGCACTTGTTTAGTCCACAGCCATGCTTGTTTGTCAATATAATGGTGACCTGATTTTGTAATGCCGAGGATTTCTCTGGCAGTGGTGAGTCACAGAGTGTTGATCTGGTAATAATACGTGTTGAATAATAATAATAATAATAATAATAATAATAATAATAATAATAATAATAATAATAATAATTATTATTATTATTATTATTATTATTAATACTCAATCACCAGAAAATCAAATTGTGGCATTTGCAAAAAGGGTAGATGACTGGAAGATTGATCAGGTCTCCTGTTTCCAATACCTGGAAGATGTCCTTCATTCTGCTAACAACCCTATCAAGACTATGTTGCTGAAATGAAGATTTCAACTGCTTTCTTCAAATTTGTCAAGCAGCAGCCATTATATACCTGGAACACTCAAACTATCAGAAGCCAAGGCAATAGCACATATTTATGGTGCCCTGTCTACCGTCTACCGTGGTCCTCACCTGATTCATAAGAGGTCCTTAAAGGGGGCGTGCATAAGTGCACCAGAATGCCTACCAGATAATAACCATTTAAATATGAGTCAGAAGTGTGCAGCAGCTGCCAAAAAAGCCAATACGGTTCTTGCCTGCATAAACAGAGGGGTAGAATCAAGATCATGTGAAGGGTTAATACCACTTTATAATGCCTTGGTAAGGCCACACTTGGAATACTGCATTCAGTTTTGGTTGCCACAATATAAGAAAAAAGATGTTGAGACTCTAGAAAGAGTGCAGAGAAGAGCAACAAAGATTATTAGACTGGACTGGAGGCTAAAATATACGAAGAACAAGGAACTGGGCATGTCTAGTCTAAAAAGAAGGACTAGGGGAGACATGATAGCAGTTTTGTGTAGTATCAGTACAATGCTTCATTTATCAGAATAACCTGTATGATCCTCCACCTGCAGGCATTAGAGACAGTGTTTCTGAAGTTTTATTTTGGATGTACACAAAGCTTCCCCCTGAGGCTCAGTCTCTATTTTTGATGAGTTTATCAACTGTTCCTTTGTTTATATTTAAATTTAAGCCTTTTTCACACTGTCCAGCACTGATCTTGCTTTTCTGTTTTCTAACATAGATAAAATTTTAAACAGATGTTTTTGATGCCATTTTGTGTCTTGACTATGGCAAATTAGTAATAGTATAGCCTTTAGCAAACTGCATATCTTGCTCTTGGGCTTAAGCTACTCACATATTTTTATTTTTATTAATAAGATATTGATTCTAGGAGGATAGAAAAAGATGGTAACAAGTAGCAAGTTCTATTGAAAACATCCAATTAATGCTGCCTTCACTCTAGTGTCTCCTAGCTAAGTGAAGCAGACCTGGTGATAAGTTCTTTAAGAAAATACTGTATATAGCAATTGTTCACTAACAGTACATTGACATTTAAAAAAAAATGCAGTTTGATCTTTAGAAAAAATGTGTTTCTGTTACATACATTTGTGTACTAGTAAGATGCAGTACAAAAAGAACTTTAATACAGAAAATAAATATTTATTACGTAATGCTAATTACAAAGCATTGCTTTACATTATATATAAATAGGAAATAGAAAAATGTTTGTGAGGTTATTAGGATCTGCTACTCTTTACTGTACAAGCATCAGATTTATTTCTCCATCTGGAAAATTGTTTATGTTCAGTTTTGCCTCCTTCACCTACAACTGGCTTCTCCTTCATCACTCTGACTCAAGTTCCTTTCAAGCTCCCTTCAGAAAAGGGAACCACCAGCACCCATTCTGTGGATTTTTGTTTCTCTTTTCATCGTTCTAAAGGTATGATAAGATTGTCATAAAAGCCAAGGAGACACAAGTCATGAAGATGAAAAAACTCATCTTGCCTCTTAGAATACTCTTCCAAAATTGTCAAAATCAGAATCTTTTCTTCTTTTTTAAAAATGCGACATTGATATGGATGCTCTTCATTAACAATACTTTCAAGTTAGATATAATACCCATGCTTTCTCCAAAATTAAATATATCAATATAATGATAGAAAAATCCCAATTAATCATTGTTACATGACCCATTGAAACATTGCTTTATTACAGCAGGAAAAAGAATATCATTTTATGCTAGTATTCATTATAAATCTACAAATTATATAGATTTTGAATTTCTAATTTATATATATTTATACTAATGAATTAATACTTTACTGAGAAGATATCTTGAATATATTCTACTTATTTTAATATTTAATGTTATATCTACATTCTTACTTTTTTACACCCAAATAATTTGAATATTAAATAGTTATATAGATAATATTAGAGAGATATATTTTAAAACTTATGAAATGTTATTCCTTAACAAGAAAACTACTCCTACTTGACTTCATATTCAGTGGCCAGAATTTAGATAAAATAAGACGTGTTTTTCAATACATAGCTTTTATTTATTTATACATTCATAAATAGCTTTAAGGGTTAAATGGTTTTAAAAGCATCCATACTTTTGTTCAGAAGAGTTTTACAACAGATACTTAGAACAATTTAATGTTAAAGCCATGGCAAATATATTATATAAAAATATGTCAGTCATTTTCTATGGTACATACATAACAGAAGAACTGAAAGCAATTTCACTATCCTGAATGTACTGATAATTAATTCAAAAGGATAATTTTTTTTTGACATATTATGAAAAATTCTAAAGCTCAAAAAAATGCATATTTCATGCAAGTGTTATTTCCCACATTTTATAATCTCTCCTTAATGACAAATAGTCCTGAACCACAGATCTTTCTGTTCTTTTGAAATACTTAGTAGCCAAACAATTCCCCAATATAATGAACTTAATGCATAACATTTAGATAAAAGTTAATTTTTTATGTAATATAATAACTAAATGCATGCTAGAAAAGTTAAAAAAAACAACACTCAACCAGTTACATATTTTAATAGAATATGTAAAAAAACAGATCACTGCTTAGATGCATAATTCTATACAAAGTTCTGAATACAAAATTGCAATCCTATACTCCTATAGGTAGATATTAAAAATTCTAATATTAACAGTTCTACTTGTCTTCCAAGATTTATTTAGTTCCAGATAGTTGTTTTAGTTCACATCTGCAGGTATTAGTTGGATGTTACCTAGAAATTGATATATAGAGAAAATGAATGTAGCAAACCAGGCAAATTAAAATTTTGCCTAATATCAATTTCTGAACACAAAATCAAAATCAACATTCAAATATAGTTAATTATGGATAAATAATTAAATGTCCCTGAATTAATTCCAGAAAACTGTTAGTTTAGTTGGAAGTACATAACAGTAAGTAGAGATTCACAGCTTCATATTTTAGGATTTTAAAATGATATCCATATCTAACATGACCATATGTATTTTAGTGTCAAATCCATACAAGCAAATGACAATGTATCATTTAATAAATGATAGTGGAATTCTCAACAATAATATGATTTAATTATATAACCCTTTCTCTGAGCTACAAATACTGAATTTTTTTGATAGTGTAGCTGTCAGAAATATGCCATAGACTATATTCCATAAGCTTAATATATTGTGGTTTTTATCTTTAATATTTTTATGTCAAATGGGCTTTTTCAAAGAAAGTATAGCCCCATCTCTCTGTCTCTCTCTTTCTCTAAAGAAAGAAACCAATGCCTCACTTATCATTTTGAAAATATTTTTGTCTACTTAGTTTGAAATATTACTTCAGTTTCTCAGCCAACATTATGCTTAAAACCCTAGTAAGACCAAAGCTGGTTTTAGCAGCTGGAAAGGAAATGAATAATGATATGGCTATAAAAAAAGAAAAACAGGTATTTTGAAATAGAGAACAAAATAATTTTATTTCCTTAAGCATTAGTGTTGGAAAACCAGTCTTCAATTTGAATATTTCTTAAGGAATTTCCTTTTTATTCTTTAATCAAAGCATTGCTTCCCAATTATCATAAATTTGTAAATTTAAAATTATATTTTAAATGTTTCAAAAAGTAACTAAAGGTATTAAATAATAATTTGAAAACATAAGAATTGAACAACGAAACATTAAAATGATAACTAAAGGACTTAATTTTATCATAGAAAATATATCACATTACATATTCTCAGAATACTATATGGTTATCCATATTGGCTATCGGTAGATGGGAATTATTATTTAACATCAAAGGATTCCCCAACCTTACCTTTATTTAACCAAATCTTCATTACTGAAAGCTCTTGTAGTTTTAATTCTGTCCTCCTGCTCATGTTTGTTTGCAATTTAGCATAAGATTATTTCATTTCTGCTTAATGCTGTTTTATCAATTAAAATTCAATAAGCTTTTCCTGTTTTTTTTTCCCATCAACATTTATTTACAGATTTCTTATCATTTTGGTCATCATCTTCCACATATGTTGCAAATTGTCAAGAAAAAAAAAGTACAATCCAAGGAAAGCAAACAATTCTAAGCAGCCTTCAATAGAGAAAGAATGGAATATTACTACTAATAATCTGAATGCTATATTTTTGCTGATTCAGAAAAAAAAGATGCATTATCTTTTTTTAAAAAAATAGGTGCAGTTCATTTGTTGATTGCACTCAGCTGTAATCAACACTACTGTCAAGTTCAGCCAATGAGGCATTCAAGGTTTTTTTAATCATAATATAAAAATAAGAAAAAAGAAATGCATACATAGATGCTCAGAGAACATTTGCTTCTTAAGTGTCATTATATTGATTTCAATCTATCTTCTAGCTTTGAAAAATTTAATTGTATAAGCACTTTCTTTATGCCTCACTCCTTTACAAAAAAAATACTGCCTAGCACGAGGTTATGACCGAGCCTTGTGGCACTCAATTTATATTAATGCAGCATAACATTTGATGGATATAAGTCTTAAAAAGATGAATTCTTTTTCTATTTAATTTTTTTGACATCTTATCACTTATATCATGGAAGAATTCATCAAATATTTCATTTAAAGATATTATTTTTTATAAATAATAAAAATAAATAAAAATAATATAAGATTTTGGAATAAAAATATTCTTTCCAATAAATACATTTAACAATCATTGCATTCTTTTAGAAACTAGTGTGAATCAGTCATGTTCTGTTTCAATAATTTTGTCCAATGCCTCCTCTTTTTTCTCCTTTTGATAGAGACATTTTTGTTTTCAGCTTTTTGGCACTTCATCCATTATCCAAGAATTCTCAGAAGTTATAGACTGTAACTTCCAAATGTTTCAAAGATATTAGTAATGCTTACAAAACAGAATCGACACCATTCATTAAATTCTCACAGTAATAATAACTACAAGTCAGCACAGGACCTTAATACTTTTAGGGTAAATGTATGCATAATGTATACAATATACAGAATCTTTGCTGAAATGTTTCTTCTCTTATTTTATGAAATATTTTGGATGACACTTTTTAATTACTACACTATGATACTGTACAATAGGGTAAAATAGATCGTTTATCAGTTAACATCACAAATTGGTGACTTTAGATTTTTTTTCTTTTTTCATTGTAAGTAATATATGTTATACCTTTATAACCAGGAAAATCAATTTCTGGTGTGATATATACCCTAAGATAGCCATAATAACATCTGTAATGTTCTCTTAAGATACTGGATTTAACCTGGAGAGATCAGATTGAAATCTCCATTTTATTCCTAAACAAAGAATAGGTTGCCAAGTGTGAAGGTCATCCTTGTGACTAGTTAAAACAAACAAGCACAAGTGTTTGGCCACAGTGATATAGCAAATTCTAGAGATAAAGGATAACTTTAGTGATGGTAACGAAGGAATCTTTCACACTGTGCAGGAGAAGGCAATAATAGCTATTCTGGTATTACTACATATATTAATAACTGCAGAATTGTGAAATAATTTACAATATTGTGCCAAATAATGGAACTACTCAAATTAGATACCAGTGGTGGGATTCAGCCTGTTTGAACCAGTTCAATTGAACTGGTAGCAAACTTGGGCAGGTTACTTTTGTGGTGTGGAGACAATAATTTGGTCCTCAATACCAATAAGACCAAGGAGCTTATAGTGGACTATAGAAGGAACAAATCAGACATCCAGCCTTGCTTATCAATGGAAGCAAGTAGCCAGTTTTACATTTCTGGGTGTTACCATAAAAGAGGACTTGTCCTGGGTTCCTCACATTGCAGCACTGGTCAAAAGGGCCCAGCAGAAATTATACTACCTGAGACTTCTCAGAAAACAACAACTGAATGAAAAACTGCTGGTGACCTTCTACCACTGCACCATGGAGAGTATCTTAACAAACGGCACCTCTGTATAGTTTGCCAATTGCACAGTGGCAGATAGAACAGTACTCCAGACGGTTAACGTCATTGCCCAGAGATCATTGGTTGCCCTCTCCCCTCTTTGGAAGAGCTTTATAGTCCCGCTTCCTTAAGAAAGTTCAAAACATTCTAAAAGATCCATCTCATCCTGGGCACCCTTTTTTTGAACTATGACAGATGGTACAGAATAATAAAAACAAGGACAAATAGGCTGAAAAAAAGCTTCTATCCCAGGGGCAGTAGCTCTGTTGAATTCTACCATATAGTGCAGTATTGGTGGGGTGTCAGGGGTTTTCAATTCAATGTGTGGAGTAGGATGTGTGTTTGTGAACAGGCAGTTGATGGCAGGGAAATGGGGAAAGATGCACTGAAACACTTTAAGGCAGCTTTAAGTAAGTTTTTACATCCACCACAAACATGTCAGCCTCACACAGTTATGCAGTTGCATTTGTTGCTTCAACTTCCTTCCTGGCTGCCACATGTGCGCCAGTCTTTCCTCCACAGCTGCGATGAGTCTGGCTGGATATGGTTGGAAGTGAAGAGCCAGGGAGGTGTCGTGGGTTGAATAAGCCAGATGGCAATGGCCGGCTTCATCCAAAGGATGACCCCGGGTAGGTCTCCTAGTCTTAGAAGGAGAGAGAGAAAGAAGGGGGGAATGCAAAGAAAGAGAAAAGAGAGAGAGAGAGAAAAGGGAGAGACAAGAAAGAAAGAAAAAGAAAAAGAAAGAAAGAAAGAAAGAAAGAAAGAAAGAAAGAAAGAAAGAAAGAAAGAAAGAAAGAAAGAAAGGAAGGAAGGAAGGAAGGAAGGAAGGAAGGAAGGAAGGAAGGAAGGTAGGTAGGTAGGTAGACAAGGGACAGACAAGAAAGGAAGAAAAAGAAAGGAAGAAAGGGGATAGACAAGAAAGCAAGGGAGGGAAGGAAGGGGAAGAAAGAAAGAAAAAGAAAGAGGGAGGAATGGGAAAATGAATGAGATATAGTTGGATGGATGGATGGATGGATGGATACATAGAGGGAGGGAGGGAAGAAAGTAGAGAGAGAGACAGAAAAGAAAAGGAGAGGAAGGAAGGACCACAAACCCTGACCCTAGATGCGGCTTCAGAAGACGCTTTGAAACAGCACAGCAATCCAGGGCTGGAAGGGATCTCGAAGGTCATGAAGTCTAACCCTCTGCTCAAGCAGGAGACCTTATACAATTTGAGACAAGCAGCTGTCCAGCCTCTTCTTTAAAACCTCCAGTGATGAAGCACCCACAACTTTTGAAGGTGTCCCTCTGATTAATTATCCTCACTGTTAGGAAGTTTTTGCTTACTTCCAGATTGCTTCTCTCCCTGATTAGTTTCCATCCATTGTTTCTTGTTTTGTTTTCTGGTGCGTTGGAAAATAAATTGACCCTCTTTTCTTTGTGGCAGTCCCTCAAATACTGGAATACTGCTATCATGTCAATCCTGCTACTTTTTTCTAGACCAGCCTTACTTAGTTCCAGCCATACCATTCTTCATGTTTTACTCTGCAAGTCTTTAATCATCCTAATTGCTTTTCTCTGCACTTTTTCTAAAGTTTCAACATCTTTTTTGCAATGATCAAAACTGTGTGCAATATTCCAGATGTGGTCTTACTAAGATTTTATAAAGTTGCACTAATACTTTCAGTGGTTTTGATTCTATGCCTCTGTTTATACAACGAAGGATTATATTAGCTTTTTTGGTAGTGGCTGCATACTGCTGGACTTATTTTTAAGTGATTATGGATTTAAGGGGAGTTGCTATTAAATTATCCAGAGTTAAGATCTTTTACATGCAACATGATAGCTAGTACAACATGATAGCTAGCACCCACCCCTCTCCTAGAAAAATGAAATATCCTAGGAAATATTAAAAAGGCAGAATATTTTCTCTAAAAAGAGGAGAAACTCAGAAGCAGAAACTCAACTTAGAAGCAGAAGCTCACCCCCTTTGTTAATGGGTGGGCCATTAAGGCCTGGGCCAGAATATTTTACATAACAAAGATCTCCAGGTAGAGCTATAATAGGAATTGCCCAAAGCCCTTTCATTACAGCATTATCCAGTAAGGCTCAACCAAGCCTGGTGCTCAGGACAGCCTACAGAGTTTCCCCTGCATGGCCTCATGGGAGTCTGACAACCAATCAGAATACAGGCTCAAATTCAAATCCCAACAGAGGATATATAAGGGACTCTCAGCATCTCAGCCCGCCTTTCTTTCCCTCATCCAACAAGCATGTGATCATCCTTTTCACTTTGGAGCTCCAAGCCATGTGGTCACGTCCACCATTAAACCATCTTTCCAAAAAGCCTCCATGTTTCCAGTGTCTTTTTCCCCACTTGGAACTGAACCCAGAAGGCTATTTCTTCCAACATTTCTTTAAAGCCTATTTGGAAATTTGCACTAGATTGGCAGATTCCCACGTTATGCTTTTCTTCTTGAGTAGTATTTTCATGCTCTCTTCACTTCAATTATCTTAATAATCCAGGGACCCATGTCTCTTTAGTAGTCCAAGACTGATTAATTCCATCTTTCTTCCCAGACACTTCTTCTTCTTCTTCTTCCATTTCATGCCACTTCCTTAGCCCATTTCAGCTTTGTTTGCCCGCTGTGTGTTTGCATATCTTCTGTGGGTTTGCTCTTATCTCTTTCTCACTTACCTACAGCAGATTAATAGTCACAAGTATATTCTATACATGTAGGAAATCACATGACAGATGGAAGAAGGCACCTTCTCCTTTCCTAAACAATGCTTGGTTGATTATTTCATTTCATTATAAAAAGTGTAGTAGGTGGCAAATGCCATGTTTTTGCACATTCTTTACATAACTTAGCAGCCATGGACTCTGTAATTCCTAGATTTTTGTATCTGATATTTACATATGTCTTTTTCCAAATGAGTTATTATCATAAACAAATTTAAATAGCTTTCCTAAATATCTAAGTTTGTATTAATAATTTTTTTCTTGTACAAAATTATTTCTCATTTTTTAAAATGAAGTTTACATGAACGTCATAATCCTTTTGTGACACAGAACAGGTAAAATAAATGAAAGTTATGATTCCATTCCTATTTTGGATATATAAAAGGTCATGTCAGTATTCAGATTATTTATCTCCATGCATCCTTTACATTCATTTAAATTTTGTTAGCCCTATTTTTGATACACATTTGTGTCTTTGATGATTGTAAAATAATAACAATTTTCTTCTGAATAAAGAGTTTTCAATTATAATATACTTTGTAAATGAAGAGTTGTGTGATCATGAAAAAAGTCCAAAAAAATTAAAACTATCTTTCAATCAGCATTTTCTTAGACTCAATGCAAATTGGCCAGTCTATATAAGGAACAATTTGAACAAAGAAACTTGAGTTTCTTCTCTAAAATAAACATTAAATATAATGTAAATATAAAAACATTAAAGCAACTACAAAAGACAGAAGCACAATTAAGATGGTTGGTAGTAACTTACCTAATACTCTCTTAAGAAATATGCAGAGTTTTGACAGTTTACAGATATTAAGAAATAGCTGCCGATGTAGCAAGAATATCCCACAGGTTTCTGAGAAAGGTTTTACTAATCTATTTTTGATACATTAGTTATAATGTGACATCTATAACTCACAAATGATCACGTCACTCTTTCTAGGGGAATATAAACCATTCCAAACAAGCTTCACTACAATATCAAAGTTCAGGTTTTTTCTTCTTCTTACAACTGCACTTTCATCTTGTATGGATTTAAATTCAATACAAAGATTAGTTCTTTGCCAAAGGCAAGCAACTCCTACAGGTCCTGCAATAGCCAAAATGAATACATAAAAACTTTATTTCTTATGCAGAAGACACAAGAAATAGATGTTAAAAACTTGAATGCTGATTGTAATATATAAAAAAACCTTTGTATTTGAATTAACATTATTGAGGAAGAATTATTCAATTTCATTTTACAATGTTTGAACTTTGAACTTGAACTTGACAAATATACATTAGAAGAAAAGGTTTCCATTAGAAATTGGAAATATTTTCACAGGAAGTAATAAAAGAGTGTGGCAGGGATAATAAGGGATGCAAAACACTGTATTGTGTTCAATTTATAATGAACTAGCAACTAAAACTACTGGTCATCTACTGTAGAGACAGGGAAATAAACCTAATAGTTTTAGTAATGTAATGAGATTTACAGATCCAAATGCCAACCAAGAAAGCTAAAGCAAAGAGAGACAGGGGGGAGGGAGGGAGGGAGGGAGGGGGTGGGGAGAGAGAGTGTCCTTGTTTTCATTTCTTATAGTAACAATCCTGGCAGTTTGTGAATGTACAAACAATAAAGTGCCTTGCTACTTGCTGCTATTTCTGCTGCTGTTGCTGCTACTACTACTGATATTGCTACTACTTTATTATTGCTGTCCATTTCTATTGACTCTAGATGTCTTACATATAGAAATACAAAACACATAGAATCAATTGGTCTCTTAGGGATGCATCCAATAAGGTGAAACGAACAAAAGGCTCCTCAGGATAATTTGTTTTAGCTAAAAAAATGCAAGCAAGTTCTAGATGAACAAGGACATTTGAAATTGTGTAAGATACATGAATATCACTTTCAGAAACTAAGATCAAACACGTAAGGTAAACAGAAATTTATGCCCTGTATGGCAACAAGCCCAGATCCTTTGTTTATGCAATTTTATTGCTGCAGGGGTGTAATTATTGCCTTGATTACTAACCTATTTTAACACTGTGTTGGAAACTTTTTAGCTTTAGTAGAAAGGTCATTTAAATGGTTATTCCAGGAGGTTGTCAGTTGGATGCTAATATACTTGAAGTCCTTAACTTCATCAAATATCTTTCACTAATTTCCCATTTCACAGGGGACTTTGAAAGAAAATTGGAGCCTTAATTTTTGAGTAATTGATTGCAAGAAATTTCCTAAAACAAGGCATTATGGAGCTCCATTTGGATTACAGTTAAAATGGCCACATCAGAACTGATATAGAATTGTTGACAAGTATTGTAGGGGGTAACATGCTGAGTTAGAAAGAGACACAATGATTCATTTGCATAGAAATTTTAAAAAAAAACAAGTAGACAAGATTATAGTCCTGTTTCTCCTATAAAATTAGGACTGGCTGGCTAAATCACCCTGAAAACTAATTCTAAGCTTCGTATTTTATTTTGATGGAACAGAATTATTAAATTAAAAATTATTAAACTAACATATTAAAATTCAATATTCAATAAACACGATGGCTAATTTCCTCCATCTCTTTTATTAGTAAAGCTCTCATGTCTGATTGTTTGTAACCTTTAATTAGTTGAAACAGTGCATCACAGGCAACATTTTTTGAATCAAAATACCTCAAACGGATAGTTTACAGAATGATCCAAAACCTGAGAGTCATAAGTCTTTCTGGATTGATACTTTAGCAAAATTTCAGCCACTTCACTGCTGCCATGAAACTGAACTCACATGGTCATTTCCAATGCTCCATTCCAGTTTCCTACAAGAAAAGTCAATGAGGAAGCCAACAAGGTCAGAAATCACTCCAGCTCCACTGTTCCCCGCCCCTCAATCTGTGGTTATTCTGTTTCTCTGTTTAATAAGGAAATATCTCTGAAACAGTGACCAAACAGGTCACATATTATCTAATAATATCTCACCAGAAATTGAATTCTGCTGTTCCTAAATCAATAAAAGCAACTTGTTGGCTAGAGTATTTTCTGCTAAATGATGCAAAATGCATATTGCAATATTACATATAATACATGCATATTGCAAATTGCATATTGATCCATAGAGATATCCTCATCTAAACTTACTTATTTGGAAGCCAATGGTTTATTTAAATATATACAATCTAAAATTGTATAGTATAAAAACTGAACATATATTTTGCTAATTATTCACAATTAATTGAGTGATAGTTGGATTGCCTTTCTTGTTCATGGGGAGAGTGACAGAATTAAACCTAACTTTGAGAAGCAATAAATAGATAATGGATAAAGAAAACAGGATGTTAATGCTGAGGCCCATAATTATGACAAGATCATACCTTTCCTTGAAAGTGGTCTTTTAGTTGACCACTGATCAACTAAAATTAGGGTTTAGTTATGTTTGTGAAACTCTTATCAGTATAGTAAAGAGATCAAATGAAGGAAATGGTGGACAGAACAAGAGAATTGCCACAAAAAGAACCACTGAAGTTGCCAAAATATCTCATCTAGGACTCTCAGAGGTTAAATCATTGAGCTACATCTATACGAAGAACAGGTGTAATATTTTTTCACTCATCATCATCAGAAAGGAGGAGTGATATACTTTAAAACAGGGGTGTCAAACTCACTGCCTGTGGGCTAGATGCATCATGTGCTGGCCCTGCCCCTGCCCCCAGGGGAAAAAAGTCCTAATACATCACGTAATGCTGCCGTGATAATGCAAGTTTGACAACCCTGCTTTAGAATATAAACTTGTTCCCTTTCCTGAGCCTATGTTGAAAATAATGCCTAACTACAGCAACTAATTCTAGCAAGTTAAAAAAAAAAAGATTGTATATGGCAAAAGTCACAGCACCACACTGTTATAACGTGACGTATTGCGACTTTTCCCCCTTTGCTAAAATGGGGGTGGGCATGTGTGAGACACATCTGGCCCACAGACCACAAGTTTGACACCCCCGGTCTATGGATAGTCTCAATCATCCTGGTAATGTTTGTCCCAAAGATGCTTTTTAAAAGACAAACTGGACTTTCTTGGAGTTTTTTTCCTTGAAAACATTTCACTTCTCGTTCAAGAAGCTTCTTCAGTTCTGACTGAATGGTGGGGAATGGAAAGATCTCTATTCTTTGCAGTCATCTGGTTGTTAGCACTTTGAAAGTGAGCTGTTAGCTTTCTGAAAGTCGGTTGGGGTTTATACCTGTACCAGAATCAGAGTAAAAATGGATGTGGAACGTTCTTGGAATTGTGTTGTAAACAGGATGTAAGTGGTAGCATATCCCTCCCTCTCTGTTTAGAGGGAACTTTGTAATTTTAACACAGATGGCCCTTTGACCCTGCTTTCAAACTAGAGGTCCTTTCTGCCTAGAATGTGAACTTTGCTGTCTTCAAAAGAGTGACCTTTATCTTTCAGATGCAAATAGATTTCTGAATCTTGTCCTGGTGTGTTTGTTCTTATGTGTTACGTCATGAATTTCCCCCCCCCTCAATGTATAGATGTGCACATCTGATTGCATTGCACAGCATATACCACGTTGCTCAGTTTGTGTATGGGTATAAATTCTAAGGATAAAATACCCAGGCACAAACAGACCAATGCATACGGTTTTAATTAAAGATTCTTAAGGATGCCAATGAGTAACATAATGTTTAAAAATGCAATATCACAATTGATTTTGATTTATAATAAAGCTTCAATGCTATTAACTAAGCTGCACATTTTTAAATGTTTAGAATTATTAACTCAATAGAAAATAATTTGAGTATGAAAAACCCAGCATATCATAAATTTATGAATTGTGCTCTAAGCCAGAACAGAACAGGACATTAATTTATTATTGTCCCCTTAATTATGAAAGCCATATAATTGTATTAATACCCTTTTATTTTTTAAAATGCTATTGGGCTAATATCAAAAATATCATAAGGGATTACAGAAGCATGTGGTAAGATGAAATTTGTTTTTTAAATATATTTAGCTATATAAGTTAGTCCAAATTTTCACAAAATCCAAAATTAAAAATTACAACTTATTGAAATGTTTACAGCATTTATTTTTTGAATGGAACATTTGTTGCAACTGTCTCTCATTTTGGTTTATCACAAAATTTATAAATAGCTTACTTAAATAATATAGTTACATGTAAATTAATAGTTATACAATTTCCTCATTACTAATGATATAGTGAAAATGTCATTGGCTATATTGAAAAGAATTATTAATAAAGTTAATTAAAATATCTGACTCTCATAAATCATAAGTCACACTTTGTAGCTTCCTAAGAATGTTAATAAAATTATGAACTGTTAGCTTCAATTGTGTATGGTAGAATGTTTAGTACATAAAACATATACTGTGACAGTTTTAAATTAATCTGGTATTTTTTCTGCTCCAGAAAATCACCAGACTAGTCTCTATTCACCCATAAAATATCATAATTTTGGGCTTGTCTTTGCTGATTAATGAATCATAAAGAGTTGTCCCACTGTAAGACTGATAGTGGAAATTTACTAGATTTTTTAAAAAAATGGACAAAATCATTTGAAATCTGTGTCAAACTACTAAAAATGGGTTTTAAATGAGTTGCTAATGAGTACAAAAGGCGCATTTGAAACTCTTGGGAATTTTTTCTTAAAATGGAAAGAAATGCTTCATATCCAGACAAGTGATGCTCCTTTCTAAAGTAAAGATGATCTTCACTTTCTGCCCAGGATGATGTTCCTTTGCCTAATTAAAACAATGTCTGCTAACACTGGGAGCAAAGAGCTAAGGTTAATGATGGAAAGTTTATTATTAGATCATGAGAAACTACTGCAGAATTCCCAGGGGAGGAGTATTGTGCCACAACTTTCTCTGCCACAGATTCATGGGTTTTGTGACCCTAGCATATTGTCTGTAGAAAACAGGGACAAGTTCATTTTATTTAACAGTGTTCCAGATAATGGAAGATTCCAATGCCTATTTAGCTACATTACCAAACCAATATTGATCAAAATAAAGCTACTGCTGAAATAAATAAAAAAGAAAATAATTACAGAACAAGAAATAACACCAGGTTGCAGAAGGTCATTCTGGCCCTTACATTTAGGAATTACTCTAGCAAGGTTTAGCATGTGAGCACAATCTAGTATACAGCTGTTTAAAACTTTGTTCAGTTCTTCCGGCACTTACCTCTCACTGTTGTATTTAGTAGTTCTATTTTAATTCTGTATTTTTTGGCATGAAAATTTATAATAAGCTCAATAGGACATCAACTTTTCCTCTATGTATCATTTCCAAACCTTAACACGAATAGAATAAATGTCTGATTAAAATAAGCTACATACCTTCTTTCTATTAATTTTTCAATTCTATGATAAATCAGTAATTTATTTCAAGTTTGCTGTTTCACCATTTATTAAAAAAGCAATACACAACCCTTTGAAAATCTAGCACAGGAAGGAGATGGGAAAGACAGAAAGTATCAATAATACTGTATCTGCAAAGCATTTTGAGAATAAAACCATCTATATGAATCATGCTGTAAATTCTGGAATTAATGCAATATCTTATTCACATCTAAAACATTCTCTGTTCATTTGGAGATATAAATTATTAGAAAGAATTCTGGGAAAGATGTTTAGTATAACTTAGATTCTTATTATCGTCTAGAATATGTTAAATCTAACAACTAGGGAACATCTGTCTTGGGTCAGGAAGAAATAAGTACTTATTTAGAAGATATACAACTGCAATTGTGGATGGTTTTGCTGTATAAGGTGGAGGAAAGTGATAACCAATTGCAATAGTTATATACAGGTAAAGGAATGATTGGCAGTGAAGGCTCAGAAATAAATGATTGACAGAGTTAATATAAGTTGGAAAGATCACTGAAAGTCATTATAGGAAATAATAAGAGACTTAGAAAACAGGAAAAACTAGCGGGTTAAATTATATTAGAACTATTCAATTTATCAAATTATTTCATGTCCAAAATATTTTAATATTGAATCATTAAATGATATTACAACTATTTACTGAAAGAAGGAAGAAAATAAGGGAGGAAGGGACATTTTGTACTTTACTGTATATTTTTCTATATCGATATTATAGCATTACTGTGTAAGATAAAGGTATTACTTCTAGCACGTGAATGCTTGAAAATTACAGCTGTATTTATATAATGGTTTTCTTCATTACCGAATATCAGAAGTACATAAAAAGTACCTATTAATAGATGGAACTAAGCCTTCAGCCATTATGAAGCATCAACAAACATGATTTCCATGAAGGGGTAAACACTTCTCCCCAGTTTTTTTTTTTAAGTTTCAAATATAAAAAACTAGAAACTACACTGATTACATCACTAAAAGTCCTTTAGAACCATGTTAAAAATAACTGAGAATCATACCATTGTCACACCAAAAGTCCCAAAATTTGGCAGCATTATATTGAACTATTTTTCAAAAAAAAAAAAATGTTTCAAGAGATGAAATGAAGAGATTTGCACCCTAGAAAATTTTTGTTTTCATTCATATTCCTAATTGGATACACCTATTCTCCGATACATTTGGCACTGTGGCCTCATAATATTGAGGAATACAAATGGGATAAAAACTGTCTGCAGGTGTCCTTACCCCTAATTTATGATTGACATGATCTGAGTGAGAAAGTTCACTCAAATATATGGTTCGTCACATTTTTTTCATCAATGCAGTGAAAAAGTAACTTTCTTGAATCAATTTTATATGTAGTAATTTGCAGGTTTTATTTAAAAAGACAGTTGCAGTCCAGTTAAAAGAAAACTTGGTTTGGGGTGTGTGTGGCAGGTGTGCGATGCAAATATTTTTACTATCAGTTCTACAGGCATGGCTGGTGGGAGTGGCCCTGTGACTGGGTGGGTGTGGCTTCTTTTTTTCCCTTTTTTTCAGCAACCCCATCACTCTGTTTTTTTGTTGTTGTTTTTTGCCTCCTGGACCTCAGGGAAGCCTCCTGGGCTTAGAGTAAGACAGAGAGGAGGATCCGAGCACAGCTGATCATCAGAACAGCTGATTATTGGGAAGAAAAAAAGAAATACCATAAGGAGTGATTGGGCGGTGTGGGATGGGCAGGGGAGAATGCAGTCAGTGACATTGCACATGTGCGCAATCTCACGCATGCATGACAAAGACTGACTGGGCAGGGAGGGGAGGGGCATGCAGAAGGGAGAGGGGGGGCATCCAGGGGCATTATTTGCTGGTTCTCCAAACTGCGCAGAATCAGAACAACCAGTTCTACTGAACTGGTCCGAACCAGTAGAGTCCTACCCCTGGGTGGTGGTCAGTTATTGACTTGGATGAACAATATTCAGTCTGCGCTATGCAAAATCATTCCTCCACTTCGATGAGATTTCCATTATAATGGATCTGATCTATGCTGACCTTAGATCAAGGACATTTGAAGTATCTCTAATTATTACTATCTTGATATATCTGTTATAATCTTATTATAACAGATAGCTTGGAGGTAGCTTGGCAATAATTATCCAAGCTATAGTTATCAACTATTATTTCATTGCTTATTTCTGAATGTTTTAAAAACTGCACTTGATCTAGGAAGAACTGCAGCTGAAAATTAAAACAATATTAGTTGCAACTCCATTTACCTGTGGAATTACATTTTTTTTTAAAAAATCTATGATGTACATGAATCACAAGACAAAAACAAATAATAAAAATTCTTTTTTTCCACATATACTGTTCCAAATAAGATTGATAGGACCCTACAACAGTGGTACCTGCTTAAGAAAACAGTTTCCTCCAAAATACCTACTTAGCAGCATTTTCATTTTTTATTGTTAGGTAAATAACAGGGTCTTTTAAATATTTGTCAAGTTTCTTTTATTTTAACAATGATTGCTAACTTTTTTTGCATACAATTTTCTGGAAATTTTTGCATGCTTATTTTTTTCATATCATTATGACAATGTTTTAAACTTGATATTCTTGTATCATTTTAAGATATTTGGTGAGAAAAATATTGTAGTCATAGGATGATTTATTGTTATAGAAGGTAAGATTTCTGTTGACAAATGTCTTTTACTGCATTCAGATGTTTGTTTGAAGCTACAGCTGGAACAGGTGGCACTAATGGGAGAAAATGGTTCATTGGCAGCGTAACAGATTTTTCAATGCATAAACCGTTAAATTCTTAAGCAGTTTTCTCATTAAGCAGTAGGAGAGCAAGTGACATGATGGAAATTTAGTAGCAGTTGGCATCAGCACAAGTGCCATGCGCTGGGTGAACATAATTCCTATTTTACCCCAAAGCAATTGAAATTTAGACACTTTGATATAGTAACAACTATAGCAAATATGACAGTCACATGATCTATTTCACATATTCATATTACCTCCATTGAATCTCTAATTTCTCCTTGCTATGTATGAATTTTCATCTCTAACACTACAGTATAATCGCCAGCTAGTTTCACTGGAAATTTATGATTTGTTAGTTCTGTACAAACAAAACAAAAAAGATCTGTTTACACACTGTGAGAAAGTTAAATAAAATGACTCCACTGTTTAAACAGCAGGTATGTCTTTCAGCTACTATTTTTGAGTAGATGCATATTTAATAAATGTACAATAAAATGGATATTTCAATTTTAAATGAAGATTTGTGTTATTGAGGGCCTGCTATTTCAATTTCTATGGAATACAGATACTATATAACAGTCTATGCTTCCATTTATATTATGGTACTATATGAATATTAATCAACATTGCCTTGAACAGCTAACCTGAGAGATAAAGGCTGACAACTGGGGAAGTGGAATTACTGTGGAAAAAAAGGACATATCAGCACATTTCGGGGAACATCGAGATGTATAGGAACACATTAAGCAAAAACAAAGACATTCAAAAGGAAGCTGAAAATTAACAAGATCCATGAATGCTGAGAGGTGAAGAAAATGAAGAATAGAAATCTGTATAAAGGACTGAAATAGAGTATGTTATACAAAGTCAAGGTTAGTTGGCTACCACCTCACACAGAAGTACACTTTCTTAAGTATTAAAAAAACCACAGTGCGATTCATGTTTTAACACAGCATCTGTAGTTTAGGCAAACATAATGGGCCTGGAAATCACATGCTATCTTTATGCTTATTTGACTGCCCCATAGAAACCATTGAAACCAATGGAACATGATTTGGGACATCACCATTGGCTAGTGCTGAGTTTCAACTTGCTTTGGGTTTGGAGAAAATTTGGTGGTATGCTGGAGTTTATGGTAAATACAGGTTACCACCAACCAACATTAAAATAGAACAGGAGTGTCAAACTCACAGGCTTTGGGCCGGATGTGTCATGTGCTGCCCTTGGCCTTGCCCAGTTTAGCAGAGGGGGAAAAAAATCCCGATACGTCATGTGACAATGTGAGTTTGACTCTCCTGACATAGTAGAATGGATTAGCTAATCTGCTATCTGTCCCAGAATCAATCAAAAACATTGGGTCTCAATTTTGTAACTCAATGGGGATTTTAAGGATTAATGTCATATTTCTGTGAACTTGACATTCTTTCCACAGATTACATAGGACATACTCTCAACAGTTACTTCCCATGTTTGGATATAGGTAATGGTTTATTTATGCATATGTTAATTTAAACATTCATAAGAGAAGTAAGGCAAACTGAACTATTTTGACAACCTAATTTTGGATTTATTTGTTTTTCCTTGAACCTCCCCCCCGCACCAAACCTAAAGATTTGACATTGTTACAATTAACAGATGGATAAAATCAATCAATCTTTATGTGTACTGTTAATAGGTTTGTTATAGCATTATTACAAAAACATATATTATGCAGAATTTTATCCAACTTAGAGGTAACAAGAGTTACAAATAAGTGAAATATTAACATTTGATAACAACTCCTTGTCAGCCCCATTTCAAATGTTTCATCATATGACAAGAAAAATATGGCAGCTCAAATTAGGACAACCTGCAACCTGCTAAATAATATTTTCTTACCCTTCCAGCAATCAAACTCCTAACATAAGAATATGCAACATTAACTTGAGGTTTGTTAAGGTTCGATTTTCAAAATCTTATTTCATAATAAGAGATTGTTTTAATATTAAAATGGAAGGATTAAAAGACTCTTCATATCACTTTTATTATATTTATCTGTGGCAAACTTCAGTTACCATGCTAGTGTAACTGTTTGTTTATTTATTTATTTCCTGCCTTCATTATTTTATAAATAACTGAAGGCAGTGAACATATCCAACTCACCTTTCTCCTCCTCCTATTTTGCCTACATTGTGATGTGAGTTGGTCTGAGCGTGAGTGACTGACCCAAGATTATCCAGCTGCTTTTCTTTTCTTTTTTGGTAAATTTTATTTGAGTTTTCACAAAGAGAAAAAAAATACAAATAAAACATCTTTTTTGAAAGTAGCATAATCCCGGGTTACATTTCTTCGTACAGACATAAATTAGACTTCATGCTCATTTTTATATTCTATTCCATATCTTATTACTATTTTACATTTTCTGCATAGCTTCTCCCCTCTTTTAATTTTCTCAATTTTATTTTAATTATCTCATCTCAATTCAAACCATTGTATTTATATTTTTTGTCTGTCCTGTTTCAATTATCTAATCTTTTCTCATTAAACAAAATTTATCCTATAGTTACCGATTGGAGTATGACGCCTTTATATCTTTTCCCTAAAGTTGTAACATTCAATATAATACATAACTTCCATTCGGATTCTGCTTGGTACATTCTTAAAATACACACTGTATTCTTACAAAAAGAAAAAAGAAATTATAAATGTATATAATTAGAACATTCCATTCCAATTCAATTCTATCATTAATATTAATATTCATTAAAGTCTTAACATCTTTAACATTACTTTTCAATTAAATATCATACTTCTATGGGAACAATTATAAGCTTTCCATAGTTAATCCCCCCCCTTCACTTATATTTTTTAAAACATTAACTAATTAAAATGTTCCCATCCCTTCCTAATTCAGTTTTCTCATTTATTTTATTTCACTTATTTTATTCACAAACATTTCACTAAATTACACTATTTTATCCCTCATTTTAATCATTCGTTGTTTCCAATTTTCTAAAGTTATTTCTATTACTAATATAACAATACAATCTTATGTACCTTTACAGAATCCCTTTTTCAGTTAGATTTTCACCCATTATCCCTAAATAGGTCCTGTTTCTTTATATCTTGCTCCGGTCCTTTGCAACTTCTTTTCCTTTCCTTCTTCCCTCTCTTCTTCTCTCTCTCCCCTTTTTACCCCCTTGTCTCTCTACCTCTATTTCTCTCTTCTGTATTCCCCTTTTCTGTTGCTTTCCAGTATTATACTTATTTTTTGAATTATTTTTCTTTTCTTTGGTTGTTTTTTTAAGTCTTAAATTCTCCATTCTCTTTCCCCCCTTTCCTTTTTCTTCCCCACATAAAATTGCTTGTTCATTAAAGATGGCTTCTCCTTTGTCCCAGTCTTCTTATTTTGCAGTCATTTCTTGTTGTTTCTCATAGTTCCAAATCTCCATTTCTAAGAATTGAAAAACGAAGCCAAAAGAACCCTTCCCTTCTTGTGCATCTTCTTTGTACTTTTAAGTTCCATTTTCAATTCATCCAGAAGTGGTGCCATTGTATAAATTTTTTAACAACCACCCAATTGATTTTAGTCATTCAAATATAATAACCAAAAACCCAAAGAGATCCAGTTGCTTTTCATGGTTAAAGTGTGTTAGGGATACACCCTAGCAGAATCTGCACAGCAGTCAGTCAGGCAGGCAAAATATGTGAGATAAACGTTTTTGTAGCTTACACTCAGTAAAACAGATACACAGTGCTAATTTAATAGTTTTATTCCAGTAAGAGTTATAGCATAGTCAAACAGTCCATATACCATTCACTAGTTCAGTCCGTCCAGGGATTATTCAGTTGCAAATTCCAGTGTTGAAAAAGAGAGGTCAGTAAACTTACAAATATCAGTCCAGTAATATATCTCCTCGCAGTAGAGATATGAAGAACTCAAAAACTCCTCTCTTCCTTCAGCAACTCAGCAGTAGGGAAACACGCAGTTAACAAACCATCAATCCATACAATGCAGTAATTGTCAGGGAATCGTCAGCAATTGTCAGGTTCTCTTGCTCCCTCTTATGGTGGCTTCACACCACACCCAAAATTACATGCTTTGCAGTTTTAAAGTGACACACACTTAAACTTACAATCATAGTTTATATATATTATTTTACCCAAACTACGTTAGGTAACCTATGTTATTCCTAACATTCTCCCCTTTTGGGTAATATAATAATATATATATCTATTTACAACCTTAACCCATAGTCATCACAACTCTCTTTGTGTTTGGCTGCACCTTGGGCTTTTGTAAATTGATCAGCAATATTTTGCTCAGTCATACAATATTCCAATCTTATTAAACCATCCTTTACAGATTGCCTTACATTCAGATATCTAAGATCTGTATGCTTAGATCTCGTTTTTACAGCAATATTTGTAGCCATCTGTATGGCTGCTTGATTGTCCTCATACACAACAATGGAATCATTAACAGTTAATCCCATATCCAACAACAACTGTTTATACAGAATTAAATCAGTACATAATAAGGATAAACATGAAAATTCTGCTTCCATTGTGGACATACTTATGTGTTGCTGTCTAATTGACCTCCAACCAATCAATGCTTTTCCTAGTAGTATAGCCATTCCTGAAGTTGATTTCCTAGTGTTTATATCTGTTGCAAAACTTGCATCAGCATATGCACTTAAAATCAAATCATCTTTTGGCTCCAAATACAATGCATAGTGCATTGTCCTTTTAAGATATCTTAAGATACGTTTTGCCGCTTGCCAGTGTCGTTCAGCGGGTTCAGCGTTGAATCGAGCCAATTGATTAACGCTATAGGCAATATCTGGCCTTGACCAATTACTAATGTACGATAGACTACCAATTAGCGACTGATAAATAGTCTTATCGAATTTTGAACTCTGAGCATCAGTGCGGCAAAATTCTGACTCATTGGAGTTTTTGCTGGTATACAAAGTTCCATCTTATATGTTTTTAGTAATTGATAAATCTTATCCTCTTGAGATATCTTATAGCCACCATTGGTTTTATTTATTGTCAATCCTAGATACTGTTTTATCTCTCCTAATTGCTTTAATTTTATCCTCTTACCTAATAATGATATTATTTCAGTAGCTTCATTATTAGTTTTTGTAATTAAAGCAATATCATCTGTAAACAACAATAATAATGACACTATTCCATTTGTTTCTCTTTTGAATAAACATGGATCAGCTAAACCTGCTTTAAACCCTATATTGTTTAACTCCTTAACAATATATTGGTTCCATTCGTAACCAGATTGTTTTAATCCATAGAGACTCTTTTTAAGTTTCCAACAGTCATTATTAGTTTTATCATCCTTAATCCCTACAGGTTTCTTTAGGTATATAGTGTGCTGCAATGGTGCATGCAGATAAGCAGTTTCTACATCTAAATGATTTATGATATAGTTTTTCTTAGCTGCCCACACTAAAGCTGCTCTCAAGGTTGTCGCTTTTAGACTCGGTGCAAACACTTCATCATAATCACATGCAGTTTGATTAAATCCTTGAGCTACCAACCTAGCCTTATGGGTAACAGTCCCATTTTTACCTGTTTTTAATTTAAATATCCATTTACAGCCAATGGACTTTTCACCTGGAGGTAATTTAGCATTCTCATAGACTCCCATCTGTTTTAATGAATTCAGTTCCTTTTGCATTGCTGTATGCCAATTCTCTTGATCCTTCGCAGGATACATTTTTAGTTCTTCCACAGTAGTTGGAATTTTACTAACCCGGCAAACTACACTTGCTTGGTACCTATCAGGTGGTCTGCTTTCTCGTGTTGACCGCCTAGGTAGTACAGGGCTTACAGGTGGACTTTTATCTATCACCTGTTCCTGGTTATCTATTTCTTCCTGTTTCGGTCCTATTTGCTCTTCCTTTACTTCCTCTTTAATTGGACTTTTCTTATTACTGATATGGTGGTTTGGTCTTTTGTAGGTTTCTATAATTACATCTTTATTCGAATCTTGCTCCAGTTTTTCCCATCCTACATGTTCCAGGAATTGTGCACTAGCACTCCAGTAAATTCTAGTTGTCCCTTCTTCCCAGAACCTGTAAGATTTATGGTTAGATTCGTAACCTACAAAAAATAATCTTTTAGCCCTATGCTGTCCCTTATGTCTCAGTTGTGTAGGAATATGCACCCATGCTGGTGCTCCAAATGTGTGCATGTAGCTTAGGTCAGGTTTTCTACCATGCCACCGTGTGAATGGTAATTCACCTGTTGTTGAGTTAACAACATTATTCAATATATGATTACCACACATTATTGCTTCTCCCCACAAATTCTCAGGTAATCCTGAATCCGACAACATAGTACGAGCCATTGCCTGTAGTGTTTGGCCTCGTCTTTCTATAAAGGAATTATGTTGTGGCCTATATGGTGCAGACTTTTTATGTTCTACACCTGCCATCTTCAGTCTATTTTGGAATTTATTATTTATAAATTCCGTACCATTATCAGTTACAAGAGTTACTAGTTTCCTTTTAGTTTTTCTTTCTGCAAACTTCAACCAATTAAAGAAATTCTGATATGTTTCCGTTTTACTCTTCATTAAATAACAGAAACCATATCTAGAATAATGATCCATTATACTTAATATATAACGAGCACCTCCCACACTTGGTTTTTTAGGACCTATAATATCAGCAAATACGACCTCTAGAGGCTCCTTAGTTTTAAATCCATTAATTCTATTTGCTGGTATTACCTTGCTTTTTTCTTGACTGCAAGCATTGCAGTGCAAATACTTACTGCAAGGCTTCAGTTTTATACCTTTAGACAGTTCAACCGTTTGCTTGAGCATTTTAAAATTTATATGCCCTAAACGTCTATGTAACAAATGTATGCATTCATCATGAGGTTTAACGTTATTATACACTGTGTTAGCCACCTCTAATTGATTATCATTTAACACATACAATTCAACTTTTAAAGTTGCAGTCACTTTTTTACCTTCCTTTTCTATTATGCAGTTTTCTCCCCTAAAGGTAACTACATAACCTAGTTTAATCAAAACTCTAACCGAAAGCAAATTAAACTTAAGTTGTGGTACATATAACATTTTTACATTTTCTTGTATGCAAGAACAATATGCAGTACCTTGACCTCTTGCCTTGAGTTTCCAACCATTAGCTAACGATATCTGCTGTGAACTCGTGGACATCTTAATAAATCTTTTCTTATCTTTCGTTATGCAGTGCGATGCTCCACTATCTACAACCCAAAAATTATTATTGTTCACAGTTTTGTTGCTATACATGGCTAACTCTAAGCATTTTTTATCCTTTTGATGCCTTTTTGCATTCTGGCTGGCATTGTGGCGTTTTTCTTTCTTGCAGAATCTAGCCAAATGTCCTTTTCTTCCACAATTAAAACATTTTCTAATTGTGTAGGCTGACGAAGATAATTCCTCTTCTTGTGGTTGTTCCCTTCTGAGTTGATCCCTTTCAAGCCTTCTCCTGGCTTCTTCAATTAATCTGCCAGTAATGTCAGTTAATGTGAGGTTATCTTTTGGCAGAACTTCCAGCGAAGTTACATAGTCGTCATAGCTCTCATCTAATGAAGACAAAATTATATAAACCTGATGTAGTTCAGTGAAGATAAGCTCTTTTTCATGCAGCTCCTGAAAAATCCTCTTCATAGTGTTTATATGAGTCAACATGTCTCCATTCTTTTGAAGATGTGTTCTGAACAGCTTCCATGTAAGATTTATATGTGCTCCTACACTGTCTCGAACATAAATCTTCTTTAAATTCTCCCAGCACTTAGCAGCTGTTTCTTCTCCACGAATATGGACAAGCTGCTGGTCACAGAGTGTCAGTCCTATTATACAGAGAGCTTGCTCATTCTTTAGTTTATATTCTTGTATTTTCTGGGCATCATCTTCATCCTCTGGATCCCAAGCATCTACCTCTGGTGGGTTTTGAATTATACTCCACAAACCTTCTCTGTGTAGAAGTAGGCTGCATTTCATAGATCATGAAACATAGTTTGTTCCATCCAGTTTGGATATTAGAGACAAACTTGGTAAATTGACTTCTGCCATCTTTCTCTGGATATTAAACTATAATTAATAAAACACAGCTGTCTGTTTACAGTATTGTGTAACTACACTAACTCTCACTTTATATAAGCCTGTTATATCCTGGTTAGTCTGACTGTGCAGCTGGGCCCATAACCAGTGTTAGGGATACACCCTAGCAGAATCTGCACAGCAGTCAGTCAGGCAGGCAAAATATGTGAGATAAACGTTTTTGTAGCTTACACTCAGTAAAACAGATACACAGTGCTAATTTAATAGTTTTATTCCAGTAAGAGTTATAGCATAGTCAAACAGTCCATATATCATTCACTAGTTCAGTCCGTCCAGGGATTATTCAGTTGCAAATTCCAGTGTTGAAAAAGAGAGGTCAGTAAACTTACAAATATCAGTCCAGTAATATATCTCCTCGCAGTAGAGATATGAAGAACTCAAAAACTCCTCTCTTCCTTCAGCAACTCAGCAGTAGGGAAACACGCAGTTAACAAACCATCAATCCATACAATCCAGTAATTGTCAGGGAATCATCAGCAATTGTCAGGTTCTCTTGCTCCCTCTTATGGTGGTTTCACACCACACCCAAAATTACATGCTTTGCAGTTTTAAAGTGACACACACTTAAACTTACAATCATAGTTTATATATATTATTTTACCCAAACTACGTTAGGTAACCTATGTTATTCCTAACAAAGTGGACTAGAATTCATGTCTCCTTCTTTCTAGCCTGGTGCCTGAACCAGCAGACCAAAGTGGGTTTATTAAGGATAAATTCCCCAACTATGTTGCATTAATTTAATACAGACGATATATTCTTTGAAACAAAATGAAATTAAATTGAAGACTTTCTTTCTAAATTCACTTTGAAAATTGGTCACATAGAAATAATTATTTCATAAAAATTGATTTACTGTATTTGTAAATTCATTCCATGTTGTAATGGACCATCCTGAAATGGTCAATTATCATTAATTTTAAAGTTTAAGCTTCCTAAGCTATATGATATAGCTAAAATGTGTATGACAAAAGAATAAATATATTAAATGATTGGTTTTAATACACCACTCAATTATCCATTTATTTTATTCTCAAAGTTTTACAATTATTTTGTAATATAATAAATCAGGACACATCAATTTAATGAGATATAAAACTCTGATTAATGAATCATCGTATCTCTCAGTGTGGAACAGAGGAACTAGTATGAGGCATCAGAGACTTAAATCTAAATTGTAGTTTTATTCTGAACACATCCAAGCAAAGTGAAAAATTTGTACCACACACAGGCAATAGAGAACCCCACTGGATCGCTCACTTCAGAAAGTTTATTACTGAACAAAAGGGATTATAAGCACGCCCTTTTAACAAAAAGAAGAGAATGAGAAAGGGACTGGTAGAAATTGATAATGGCAATTAAATGAAAATTCTGGCAATAAATGATTCTTAATACATATAATTGGATTTAAATTCACATTCTTGCATTTTACTAGGAAAAGAAGAGAGTGTTGTGCACTTTATGCTCCAAAAAGAGTTGAAAATGTAGAAAATGTATACATGGATAACATACAATATGTATCCTACCATACTAATTAAAGAGATTTTCTACCTTTTTTGCAGCTTTTAATATCATCAAACACGGTATCCTTCTGGATCTTGTCAGACATTGGCGTGGACACATAGTGTTGTCCTGGTTCACTTCCTTTGTCCAGGATTAGGTTCAGTGAATGATAGTTCAGAAGAAGAAATCACACTTTAGGTCCCTATTATTTAGGGTACCACAGGATTTGGTACTCTTCCTTTTCCTATTTAATGTCTGCGTGAGACCACTGGCTAAGGTCATCTGTCACCACGGGGTGAGGTATCATCAGTTGCTGATACCCAATTATACATGAAGGCATTTCCAATAGAAAAACTATTACTATCATTACCATTTTCCAGTTTTCTCAAACATAAAATCTTTGCAGCTATCTGAAATTATTTTTTAATCTCTCTGTGTATGAATATTCCTTTTCCTATATGTAATGAGGGAGGCAGAGAGAAAAAGAGAGATAAAGAGAGTGTGGAGAGGGATAATTGGATAATTGTGATAACAATTTCATCTTTCTGTCCCACATCAACTTAAAACATTCTTTTTTTTTAAAAAAGAGCTAAAATCTAACTTTTATTAATAAACTGTGAACATTCAGTACTAAAGAGATAAACAGCTTTTCACATTAGGGGACAGGGCACCTAAAAATAATTAAATAAGGACATTTCTAAAAGAATAAGGACATTTTACAAGATAGCAAGATACTCTTTCTAAAACTTTAATCAGGTGCTCTGGAAAAATGGTAAACTCTTTCTCTGATTCCATACCACCACTACAATGCATTTTTGAAACATATTTTGCTCTCTGAAAAATAAGCTATTTTTTGTTGTGATTGTTGTATCACATTTTGGTTATACTTGATAGTAGTCTACTATGAAGACTACTTGAAAGAATCACCATGTTTGTAGGCCGTATTGATGAGGCAAAAGTAATAGCAATAGCACTTAGACTTATATACTGCTTTGCAGTACTTCACATCCCTCTATAAGCAGTTTAGAGTCAGCATATTGACCCCAATAACAATTGGGTCCTCATTTTACCAATCCTGTAAGGATTGATTCTCACCGGTTCAAGATTGACTCCAACTGCCAAACTGGTTGAGTACATGGGGGTAATATTAGGCAAACAGATGGACCTAAAACCACTTTTTCCTAAATTCTCTTAACTTAAGAAATAAAAGTAAAGAAAGAAAAACAGTGAAAAGTGAATAAAAAGAAAAAACTATAAAGAAATGACTTCTGATTTTCTTTTACAACAGTTATAGGTATAAATTTAAATTAAATTATTACTTTATCATTACAATAGAAGTTTCATTTTTCTATCAATTTTTATTTTTCCTAGCCTTCATACCCATGACATTAATTCCATTGTGTAAAATGTCAAAATGCAGTTTCAATTGGCATTATACTTAGTGTTTTATCTCTAATTAAGGGTGTCAATTTAGATATCTGCAAATTCCATCATTTTTGTTTTTCTATTCTTTGTCTTAAATATTACTTTGTGTTATTTTTTATTTTTCCTGTTCAAAGTCTAATTAAGTTAGTACTACATTATACTGATGTTTATGTATGTTTATGTTCTTTTACAGATAGGACTTCTGACCAGATGCTGAAATAAAAGTGTATTTTTGGTCTGGGATAAGTAACAGCTTCTCTCCATCCCCATTTTTATCTGTCTTTTAAAATGGTTCTTCTTATTAAAAATGAAGAAAAAATTGGAGGATTGAATCTCCATGCAATTTTTAACCACGGTGCTTTCTAACAACTGTATATTCTTTATCATTTCAAGTTACTGATATGGAGTAGACAAAGTAACATATAGGAATTCACTGGAATTCAGTTAAGGTGTACTTTCCTTAAGCATTGTTAGAATTTGTGCCATATAGCACCATCTAATTTTGTGGCATCGCTAACAAGAAAAATAGATTTCCTGCCTTTTAAATATATTTCAAAATGAAAGGCAAGCTTGGCTCAAGAGGATATAGATGGAAAAATGCATGCAAGTCCTAGTTATTGTAACAACCATCTCTTAACAGTACTCTTCAAATTTTAAAGAAACAATTATCCTAGATAAGGACATATCAGGGTCTTCCAATGTTCATTAGAATCAATACATTGTTCAGCATATCAACTAAGGCAGTATGAACTATGCAGTTTATTGCACAATGATAGCCTTTGAAGTATAAACAGCACATAACCAGAAGTCTGCAAATGTAAATTTCATTCTCAAATGGTTGAAATCAGGGGTGGGATTCTATTTCTTAACAACTGGTTCTGTGGGCCTAATTTGTGGGTGTGGCTTGGCAATCATGTGACTGGGTGGGTGTGGATTGCTAACTGGGCATGGTTTGGTGGTCATGTGATTGGGTGGGCGTGGCTTGTTGGTCATGTGACTGGGTGGGCATGGCTTGTTGGTCATGTGACTGGGAAAGGCATGGCTAGGGGGGCATGTGACTAGCAAACCGAATGTAAGTGGTTTTCACTTAATGGCCAGTTGCTTAGCAAGTGTTCTAATTTATGACTGACCTCCCTAGATCTACTTGATCTGTTTTTGATGTTTTGACAGCCATGTGTACGTGCACGCGCACACACACCCATACACACTTATGATCAGTTACAACATCCCACAAAGTCTTTTGACTGAAGTTTCTATGTTTTTTGCCAGTTTCCAACAATTCCTTCTGGTTTCCAGTTTAAAATGCTCATTGAGGAAAATGGACTTGTTTAAAAACCATATTGTTTGCTTAATGACCACAAGGTTCACTTAATGACCATGGTGTTTGCCTAACCGGGGGTCTGCAACTTTAAACACTCAAAGAGCCATTTTTCTATTAAACAGGTATCTCTCTCTGTCTGTCTCTTCTCATCTCTTTTTCTTTCTTCCTTTTTCTTTCTTTCTTTCTCATCTTTCTCTTGTCTCTCTCTCTTTCCCTCCCTCCTTCTATCTCTCTCTCTGTCTTCTCTCTTTCCCCGCCTCTTTCTTTCTCTCTCTCTCTCTCTGTGTCTTGTCTCTCTCCCCTCTCTTTCTTTCTGTCTCTTGTCTCTCTCTTTCCCTTTTTCTCTCTCTCTCTTTGTGTGTATGTGTGTGTGTGTGTGTGTGTGTGTGTGTGTGTGTCTCTCATGCTGTCTCTCTCTTTCCCTCCTCCCCTCTTCTGTCTGTCTGTCTCTGTCTGTCTGTCCCTTGGGATGGGGGAAATGAGTCACTTTTTTCAGTGCTGTTGTAACTTTAAATAGAGGCTAAACAAATAGTTGTAAGTCAAAGAGTATCTGTGGCTTTAACCTACTAATTAGCATCTAACTAAATTTCAGCTGCATCTCTGCACCAGGCACATAAGATAATGACCTTATTCCCAAAATGCAGGAAAATAACCCAGGCTCACAAGAAGTTGTATTTCTGATGTTTTTCAAGCTTAGCAACTTTAAGACATGTGGACTTCAATTCCCAGAATTCCCCAGGCAGCATGAGACCTGATCATTTGATTATTCCCAAGTCAGTAACATGAAAGAATTACCAACTTTAAAGATACTGAGCATTGTATCTCTGTATGAATTGATTTAGTAAGATTCCATACTCACCACGCTCCTGTCTCTGCTTGGACAGAACCATCAAGGCACTTCTACTGGACTGCCTCTTGTACCAAGGCTCTGATTTAATATTACCTCCTCCTCGTCCTCACTAAATGCATGGATTGACCTCAAATGGATCACGTTACCTATTTTCTACTGGTGGATTAATCTATAAAATGTAATATAAGCTGCCGCTTCATCACAAGGGCACAGCTTTAAAGATATTAAAGTCTCCACCCCAAGGGATACTTGCTCCAGGCTACTTTAAAAATGCTTTAAAGCCCGGTTCAGGTCCAACAATGCGTCCTGGAACTTTTCCTTGTAGCATTGAGCTCCTTGGCTTTTATTTTGAAATCCAGCACTCTTGGGCTTCAGCGCTGGATTTTAAAAGGCAAGCAGCTACTCAGTGCTCTAAGAAGTGCAGGGAAGCCAATGAATTGGTCAGTTAAATAATACTTTTAAACTACTTTCTCTCCCAGCAATCTGGACTGAAGCAGAATTAAACAATTTTTGCTCCTTTGTTTTCTGAATGGATTTTATAGGAAGGAGGCTTAAATTCACATGCTCACACACCAGCCACTTCCCACTTGATCTACCTCATTTAGGAAGCACTGAGAACATCATCAGCAACAGCAAAACTCAAAATCTTCCAAATAGGATGTGGGGGGGGGGAGAGGAAGGGATTCTTGCTCCAGGCTTAAAGCCCGGAAGTTCCAGCAACATATCTCCAGCCTCATCAGAGGCAAGTGGCTGGGAGGGGAACGGATGGGGCCAGCCAGGGGCATGATTTGCCAATTCTCCAAACTGAGCAGAATCATAACATCCAGTTCTATAGAACCGGTGGGAACCGGTAGAATTTCACCCTTGGTTGAAATCCTTTTGAACTATTTTGTAATGATCTCTGTGCTGCACAGACAACTTCTCCAATGAAAGCTCTATTGGGACTTTTTGAAAATGAAAACTATTGGCATTAATCTTCTACTTAACCAAGAGTTTAATTTTCACTAAGACTAGGGAAAGTGAGATTTTACATTGCCTTTCTTCTGTCCAGAAAAAAAAACCTTTTTCTGAATTAGCTTCTTTAATTGCAGAGATCTGGAAATTAAGAGTCTATTTTTTTACCTAATGCTTTGAAAGGAATTTGTTTATTTATCCTCTGCCCTCTATTGCTAAGACATTCAAGATTCGGGTTGACTCTTAAAATGTCAGAAGAATAATCACTATGGAGCATCACTAAATCTCTGAGTCTTAAACCAGCAGTAAGATAAAACAATACTTTTTTGCTGTCTTTTTTACTACTTCTATCAGAGAATACCATTAATACTGAAATTCAATGGTAGAGAACATTGTGATTAATGCATTTGTTAACATGTCTTTTTTGAGTGTAAACTATTTTTTTTTTCTTTTGTGACAGTGACACAAGAGTTAATCATGGCTTTAATATCTTTTCTCTGCTAATTCTCCTAAGCATGTTCTTGATGAAGATATATTTTTACTTTGTTTTTGGCTTATATTCCATTTCATGATTAGACTTATTATCATGTGTAGCAATTGAATATGGAAAGCCAGCAATGAAACAAATAGGAAAGAATTACAAACATTGATGATGTTTTAATTTTTAATGACTGTTCATGTTCAAAAGCATGCAGATGATAGAAGTTTTTGAAAGAACAAGCAAAACTGTAAACTGTCCATAATAATTGCACTGCTAGTATGTATTGCAACATATCAGATGTAATGATAAAAATAAAAAAGTTCTAAGATTGTACCACTCTATTAATGTCACCACTGGTTACTTATAAAATTGAAGACATCATGTCAGTGGTGGGACTCAAATAATTTAACAACTGGTTCTCTGCCCTAATGTCTGGCTGGGTAGACATGGTTGGGTGGTCATGTGACTGGATGGGCATGGCCAACTCAATGTCATTCATTACACCCAGCCCTGCTTCTCAGCTGCTCGCCTCAAAGGCAGAGGTGAGATTTAGCCGATTTAGACTGGTTTGCACTAATTCCAGCCCTGGCTGGCCCCACCCATTTTTCAGTTCATTATGAAGTCCACAAGTCTTAAAATTGCCAAGGTTGGATACCCATAAGCTAGATGTTCTGATAGTGTTTTTCAAATTTGGCAATTTTTCAGATATGTAGACTTCAACTTCCAGAATGCTGTCCAGGCAATTCTGGAAGTCCACACATTTTAGGATTGTAAATTTGAAAAACCGTATCAAAAATGGGCAAATTAAGATTCTTTTTAGGGATCTCTGCTTTGGTCTCCTTTAAAAAAAAAACATATTACAGATTATCCTGAGCAGCATATCTATGAAGGAAGACTATAATAGAAACATGCTTTATGCATAAACATATAGAAAGGCATCTAAGGATCACTAATCTCCCTACCTTCATGGACCATAATTTATGAAAAGAAGTTCACAATGATCTCAACAGAAGTTTTCCTCAGCTCTGCTTTCCCCGAATATGCAATATCTTTGTTCTTCATTGAACTGTGATCTTTCAGGGCCTAAAAATAGACATAAAGTTCTCTCAATCACAGGAATTGTCTTCCACTCTCTTCATTTATAGTATGGGACCCTAAAAATAGACACAAAGTTCTCCCAATCATAAAACTCCCCTCCTTTGTCTTTATTTATGTTCTGGAATAGTCAGGTAATGAGGAAAAGCTGAGCAGGAGAGATACATGGACAGACATTATTATCGATCTGATTTATCCTAGAACTGTTATCACTGGAAAAAAGGGACTTTTACACTGATACTTAAGATTCCTTCCCATCCCCCCCCATTACTTTTTTTTTGGGGGGGGGTCTTGGTTTTCCTCCCTCCTTTCCTTGATCTCTTTTTAAAGAGTCTGCTTGTTGTCCAAATTAAATGTGCTAGACACAGATGTGTGTTTTCAAGCACAACCTGTTTAGAAAAGGGATGTACTGATATGAGGAAAGGTCCAAGTTGGTGGAAGGATTTTTGACCCTCTTTCAAGCTTATTTTATCAGAATTGGTTCTAAAACTGGACGTAAAGTTTATGAGTACAGAAATTGTAATTAGACAAAGAAGGAAGCAGCAGCTTTAGGAAGACAACATTATGGCAATTCAAGCTTTTGATGAAGTTTTCTTGTTTTCTTTATTTTAATATCTTGGCTTTAAATCAACCCAAAGATATTACATTTGTTCAACATAATCTATATATGGAGTATGCGAACTTATATCAATTTTTTTCACAAAGTTTTGCTATAGTCCAGGTGTTACTGTGCTTAGTAGTGTGATGTTGTACTATTTCATATGGTTGTGTAATAATCCAAATTCAGGAGGGGGAATATGCTTTGGGATAAAGACTCACTTTGTGTTTGCCAGCAAATGTTTAAAAGATTTGTGCAGCGTGACAGGAAAAAGCACAATGTATTGAGAAGTCTGAAGCTACAAATTCCTCTTCCCCTTTCAAATCCAGATTGTTGTACAGTTTCAAAAGGGGTAATTGAAGATTGGAAATCTTCATTTTTCAGTTTGTTTTTCGGATGTTTTGGGGGTGTTTTGTGGGCCATTTTTGAGCTGTTATTGGGCAATATTTGGCCCGTTTTCCAGTAATTTTCAGGCTGTTTTGGGGGTGATTTTTTCCCCCAAATGGCTGAAAACAGCCTGGAAAATGGCCTGGAAAACAGGGGGGATAATGGTGGGATTATCCTGCACATAATTTTAACAATTGGTTCTCCCGAACTGGTCTGAATTGGCTAAACCCCACCTCTGCCTCATGTCATTAAGAATATTGCTGTCCTTAGGGATTAGAAATTCAAAGATACACATACATGCTTCATTCTCAATTCCCTCCCCTTTCCAATTTTGCACCTCTGTTGATTAAGATTTTTTTTTTCAATTTGTCAGAATTCACTTCTTTAAGTAGAACTTTGGAATTTATGCATGAAAAAGTTTCTTACCATTTAATTCTTCAAAAAATTTCCAACTGATGTAGTTGACATGTAGTTGACTGATGTAGTTGACATTTATAATCTGACAAAAAGAAATTGATGATGTATACCTTTTTCAGATATCTGCTACTTAGAATTGTTTATTCCAATGTAATAGTTTAATATGTGCACCTAATTAAGCATGAATATGCATTAGCCACTAAGTTATATTCTATTTTGCTTTGCCCTTTTTGGGAATCCCTATATATAGTAGCATGAACCTTGTCATCTTCAATTCCAAAACCTTGACATAGTCTCATCACCACCTTGTATAAACAATGTTCCTTAAACTTGTTTCATGCTTGGCAACAGTAGATAAAACTTTCCAAGGAGAAGTTATGATTATCTTCTTTGGTCTTGTCAAAAGCAAGAGAGACAAAACAAGATGTGAATAATGGTTCTTCAGAGCCTATATAAGCTAGTCAGATTTCTCTTCCTCCTCCTTCCCCCCCCCCCCACCATGTAATGGAACTTTGATGCAGAATTACCTAGGAGAATGCTGTATAGTTACTAATTTGAAGGTCACATCTTTAGATTTCCCTTACTGATATAAAGGGCATAAAGGTATTCTTATGTTATTGAATTTTTTTTCTTGGATTATGCTATATTCTTTATTATTCCTATGCATTCTTTGATTATTGACTCATGATACTGCATCATTTTCTTATGCTGTCTTGCAATACTGGTGTGGTCATTGCTTCGGAATCCAAATTAAACTGTGACCTGATCCTGCTGATCTGGGGACATATTACCAGTCAGGTAGCTTTGTTTAGCTACACAATTGTAATCTGCCCATGATTAGTTGCTATTTTTTTAAAAGATAGAATTTGATGTTCTGCTGTCAGCTCTACAGTTGATAGTATCTCCTTTCCTTACCAGCATATTTTCTCATGATTGAATCAGGAAGACTATGACATTACTTAGAAGTCTTCAGTAAATGTCGACAAATTCAGTGATGGTCTTGTAGTCACCAGTATGTTAATTCTCAAATGCTTTACTACTTCACAGTTTCTTACAATTTATTTCCTATAATCTTTGTTAAAAATAATAAAACTGGAAAACCAGCTACAGAGAACATTAACATTTTCAACAGTCTTAACCAAAACACAGTATGAAGTATATATAATGTTATATGTTAGTTTGATAACATGGAGGATGAGAGGGAGAGAGGAAGGAAGGAAAGAAGGAAGTGTTAAAGTTTACAAAAGGAAGGAAGGAAGACATTTTTCTTTTGTATTAGCTTTTGTTAACATATGAGCTCAGAATAAATAATACTGTGCTCAGCTCAGAATAATAATATTATGTGTAGCATGTAATATGTAGACCACAAGATAAAAGGATAAAGGGATAAAAGGCATTATTTTGTAATGAGAAAAAAAGTCATGATACAGAGTATTTATATTCATCTCAAGTATTAAATTTATAAACCATGAAAACTACTACAGAATTACAGTCTTCCATAATTTACTACCTTTTAAAATTCAATAAAGTACACAGATGTTAAGTTAAAATATAACAGAATGGGAAGGCTGTAGAAACCAAGAAAATAATGGCTAGAAAATTCCCATTATTTTTATTGATAAGTAGAAGCTGTACTCATCCCCAATTTTTTTTCTATAGCTGCTTCCTAAAACTATCCAACAATGTCCTCATAGATAGGCAATACTTTGTGAAAAAATATAATAAAAATTGATTAGGTATAGACATTATCGAAAATTGTCACAGTTCAATAGAAGAAAGCACTTATTGACTTCCCACGTTGCCATTTCCAAAAGAAAAGTGCTCAAACAGAGTGCAACTTGTATATTGTATTACTGTATCCTAGAAAATAAATCAGATTACAAGAATCCATTATTGAAGGGTAAGATTGCATTTGTCCAGCAGTCTGATAAGGTCAGAAATGCAGGACTCCTGCTACTTATGATTATCAATGATAGCTTCCAGGCGCTTCTTAATGAAACCATTACTGCTGGTAAAATAGTAAAAATTCCGAGCTGTTAAAATGTGCAAGCAGAACAAAAACAACATCTATTCAGTGCTTGGTCTATATGAATATCCACATTCATTTAAAAAAGAAAATTAAATAATTTTTCACATGGCATGGTTTCTTGTAAAATTCATAGGGTAAATGTATGATCCTACTGCAGTGCTTATTATTACACTGAAGAGCAAATGTTTCTTCCAGTCTGAATACCTTGTAAGAGTAATTTTGCTGATACATAGATATGTATTTTGGTTAATTAAAAATGGATCTTCTCTCAACAGATATTATGGTATTAACACATTAAAATTAAAATGTATAAATTAAAATGTATCAAGTGATAAATATTTTTAACTTACGATTTTCCTAAATAAGATGAAAAACAACCTTTATTAAGTAAACTATTATTAATATTATATTAGCATATTATGCTATATAAATCTGTACCATTAAGACAAACTGTGAACTATTTAAAATTTACTGTCAGAAAAATTATAATATATTTTTAAATATGTAAGATTGAGACTAGATGACTGCCCTCACACATTTTGCCCAGGATGGCCAATATAAATGATTTGGAATTCTGTTGCTATTGTTGTTTAAATCTACTTTTTAACTCAAATGAGAGTTTAAATTGAATATAGTGCAAATATATAATATGAATGTAATTACAATTATATTTTCTAATGTTATTTTATTTTTATTCTTATTAAAATAAAGGAATAATTAACATAGAACCATATAAAAACATTTAAGAAATTATATGGATGAGTCAAAAAAGAAGATTATTTATTTATTTGATGATAATTAATTATAAGAATTTTACAAAAGAGATGTAAATATATAAACACCATCCATGTAATTATATGTAAAACTTCTACAGAAATACAGCAGTTGTCTCATAACTGGATGTCCAATTCAGCTATTCAGCCGATGGCCTTTGGTGTTACTTCATGTAGATTTTCTAGAGAAAATCATGTTGGGGCAATCTTGCACAATATGTTTAATAAAGTAGATATCACAATGGCAACAGGGGAAATCTTTCCATCCCTACTGATACATGACTTCTTCCAGCATACATTCAATTCTGTTCTATTTTGTACAAACAGAGAAAGGTAAGTTAAAACCAGGTGGTCTGGTAAAGAGACCACTAATATCAATAATTTTTCCTCCAAAATTTTTCTTTCACTGTCTTTCTACCCTCTAATATAAATTATAAATTAATATAAATTAATTTATAGACTTTCTGGTTTAATAAATGGCATTTTTTAGGAATATGTGTATCAAATGATAATATAATTTCACCTATCTATTTACTTGCCTATCTGATTTTGTATGAAGAATAAAAGTGAAAAATTTATATCTCTTTCAGTTCTTCGAAGACATATGCTTCTTTACACCTTTATACTAGCTAATTTTCTTCATCACATGCATCCTTAAACTATGAATTGAAATTTATTTCTGATTATTTTCAGATTCAGTGCTCTGTCTCTCCAGGGTATATGTAACTCTAAGTAATGTAATTTTAATTGAACATAATTCTTATTCAATAAGCAACAACATTCATAAAACATTGTTAATTGAAATTATCCTTTTGCTATCCCATGGTGAAGCAATAATACACATGGATATACAGTATAAGTAAACAAGAAGTGTGAAAGCATAAAAAGCACAGATGCTTTCTAATGCTGTTTACCTACCATAGATTCTAGTGTCATAGTCAATATGCTTCTGTGGTTGATGAGATGTGAGTGATGGATCCTGGATCAATATGCTACCATATATTTTCCAGAGAGATTGCAATTACTAGCCTGGAGAGCACTCTAGTACAATTTCAATATTGGCAATAAGCTAAATGTCTCTATTCTGATTCATGTTATCATAGATATGAATGAGAACATTTTTAAGACAGCTTAATAAGTGAATAGATATTTCAACTATAATATTAATTGTATTAGAAACATCATATAACTAAA